>NC_072786.1:20048615-20386379 GCF_022539595.1 Amphiprion ocellaris | reverse complement strand
CGCAATCCAATTGAGAATCTGTGGTCAGACTTAAAGATTGCTGTTCAGAAGTGCAAACCATCAAACTTGAAGGAACTGGAGCAGTTTTGCCTTGAGGACTGGGCAAAAATCCCAGTGGCAAGATGTGGGCAAGCTCATAGAGACTTATCAAAAGCGACTTGCAGCTGTGATTGCTGCAAAAGGTGGCGCTACAAAGAACTGACTTTAGAGGGGTGAATACTTATGCACATTGATGTTTTCTGTTATTTTGTCCTATTTTTTGTTTGCTTCACAATAAAAAAAATAATCGCATCTTCAAATTTAGAGGCATGTTCTGTAAATTAAATGATGCAAACCTTCAAACAATCCATTTTAATTCCAGGTTGTGAGGCAACAAAACATGAAAAATGCCAAGGGGGGTGAATACTTTCGCAAGGCACTGTACATATAAAGTATGTAGGTTACCAAGACATATTACTCAGAAAGAATTTCAACGAGTGTCCAAACAAAAAAGTCTTTGTGCATGTATGACTGCTGTAGGAGCTGTGACTGCAGTGTGCGAGGTGTCCCGTCGTATCCAGGACAATGCCCGGTGCCATGAGAACCACCTGCAGCTTTGCCGGGTGCAGAAACTGCTGAAAGGGCGAAAGACGAAGGTGTTGGCCACAGGTTAGAACCTCTGATTACACATTCCTTTCATCTCCTTTGAGAACTACCTCAATCTCCTCTCTACCTCTTTCAGCATCTATTGTTCTATGTCCTTTGGGACACACAGGGGGGGAGGGAAAGCAAGACAGGCACAGATAAACCGAAGGGAAATTAGCTGGAGTATGGAAACATTCTGACGACGCTTGCCTGCATTGCTTTAAACTGATGAAATTTAATGGAATTTAGTAGACTTTCTGCAGAAAGCTAAAATGTTTGGCACATCCCTCTGAGCCACATATATTAACCATCCAACAGTTTGTGAGAGAATGTGCTTTTCTCCTTTATCTGCCCTCTTTCTTGTTTATTTCCTCTCTTTCATTGTGGTTTCCTCTCTACTTGTGGAGCGGTGGCTCTTTTCTTCCCACCACTCCTCCTCCTGTTGTTTGTCTCCAGAGTATCAGGCCTTGTCGTTGCTCTTCTCACCCTGCCAATCTCCCCCAGGACCAATTAGAGCCCAGTCCCATCTCACAGACCAGCAGATAAAAAGGAAGCCAAAGTGTGTGTGTGTGTGTGTCTGTGTGTGTGTGTGTGTGTGTGTGTGTCCCTCTCTCTCTCTCTGCTAGATGTGAGTGAATGCATGTGTGCATGATGCCACGTGTGTGTTTATTTGCTTGGACATGCAGGCTTATTGCATGTGTGGACGTGTTAGTATAGACTAGGAGCGAATGCTGAAAAGTAGCTCATCTCTATAATGCCGATGTGGAACTTTCAAAAGCTTCCTCCAAGTTCTCAGGCCCTCGCACCTCCGTCGAATTCCTTTCCAGCCAATAAAGCCCCAGTCCCACCAGACAGACTTCAGAGCTGAAGTAGCACCACGCCACCCCACAACCCCACATCAACCTATTCTCCTTCCTCCACACCAACACCACCTCTAATGTAGTTAAAGAACAGCTCTGCCTTTTTACAGATGAGAAGCACCGAAGCCCCTCGAACATATTAAGTAGCTCAGTGGAAGATGAAGGGAGCGATTGTGAGACACAAAGCCTGAATCAGTGGGATATCAATATAGCAGTAAGCCAGCCTGTTTCCCTGGGAGTCTGCAGATTTGTGTCTACCTGCAATTTTAAACAAAGATGTCTCCCATTTCCTGTGATGGTTCACATTGATTTTTTTTTACCAGTTTGTCCCTTTATGGTGTTGACCATTGCACAAAATTGTGTTATGCATTTTCTGTCACTTTAATATACACATTTTTTCAGACATCTTGAGATCAATTAGGCTACCTCACTTAACCATCATGATAAGCTTAAAGAAGCACAAAAACAAATAATTACATATTTAGTTGTTTTTTAACATATATTTCTGCTTCACATATCCATTGAATCCCCCCACCTTTTTTTTAGTGTTGAAACATTTAGAGCACTTATCAGTCAGTCCACAAAAGATAAAGTGACAATACGATAAACAATAAACAAAGGTTTGTGGAATATGTACAGTTACACAGGGGTTAGTAGTAAAAAAGAAATCAAAAAGAATACAAGGTACAAAATGAAAAGCGTCCAAGTGTGTGAAGTGTTTAAGTGGATGATAAGGAATAGTGTCTAAAAAAAATAAAATAAAATAAAATAACACAAGTGCAATACGTACACTGTAGACTAATAACGAGAAACAGATTAACAGAAAATGAACTGAATGTAAACACTGTATTGCACAGTAAACAGATGTATTGCACTAGAAATATTGTACTTGAACAATGATCTTACAGATCATGAGACTATTAAGGAAAACTCCTTATATTATGATAATATAATGATTAATATAATATTGCACATGAAAATGAGTCTGATGATCATGTATCCCTTCTGCAGAAGGGAGAGGAATTGTACAGTCTGATTGCCTCAGGTAGGACGGACCTCCTGTGACGTTCTTTGGTGCATCTTGGTGGTCTCCGTCTACAACTGAAGGTGCTCTGGCAGGACGTCAGTGTGGCATGCAGGGGGTGAGAGGTGTGGTCCATGATTCTGAGCAGCTTCCTCAGCATCCTTCTCTCTGAGACCTCCACCACAGACTCCAGCTTTTAAGGCCTTTATTAAGAGATAAAGGAATCCTTTTTTTGGTTTCCAGCTTCTCCAATACGAGAATTTGCTGCTCTCATCTGTTGATCAGACATAACACGTACTTTGGACTCTTTTGAAATTATAGTATTTTTTCTTCATTTTTTCTTCTGTTTTTATGTCATTGTCTTTAAATCTATACACAGAGTCAGAAATGCACTGATTACATATGACAACTGCCACACAAGCACGGACCAACGGGAGCATTGCATGGAGAGTGATGAACTGGATAGTTTTTTTAGTCAGTCCTCAATTTTTTACCTAAATGCTGGTGATAAGCTATTGGCATTCTCATTTCCAGTATTTCACAAGTACACAATCCTGAATGGTTGGATGTTCTAATGAGTGAAACAACTAATTCAGTGGAGGAGTCTGAGTTGACACTTCTTTGGGAGTTGTGCTAAATGCTAATGCTAGAGTTACTCATTTTAGAGGGATGTACCTAACAGCAGGTGGTTCCTTTGTATCAGCTTGCTTGACAAAACATAAAACCTTAATCAGAGATAATGGGTATCACAGTGATGGTTATTAACTTTCTTGTTAGCTAGATTTTTCTTTCTGAGGCTCTTTACACCGCATCCTGTGGCTCTCACTATAACCGTCTGCACAAAATTACGCTCTCACACAACTAAACTGCATTCTCAATTATGTTGCAGTGGAAACGTAAATTGTCTTTCTTCCCTTGACCACACATGGAGCTGTTATTAATTTCATGAATATTGTGTATGTATATGTACAGTTGCACTCAAAATTGTTCAACGCCCATTGCAAATCAGGTTTGTTGGCAAAATGTACAAACTTTCAGCTGTTTTTTGATAAGTAACTCAAACAAGAACAATTTAAATAGCTCAACACAACCAGTATTAAGGGTGGTTTCTCCTAATTCAAGACAAAATGCCACTTTTAATGACTGCTGCTGTCTCAAAATTATTCAACCCCCTGACTAGAGTCCCACATAAGAGCTCTCATTTATAAATCAGGAGTTGTCTCAGGCACACCTGACATCACTAATCAAGGACTTCATTAGTGGCATTCGATGTGTTTCATAGAACACAAATACCTGGACCGGCTTGGTGTTTGTTCATAGTGACGTTTGATTGCATTTTAGAAATATGGTTAAATCAAGCGAATTGTCTCAAAAGTTTAGAGAGGAGATCACTGCCTTGCACAAACAAGGAAAAAGACACAAAAAGATAGCAAAGGCACTGAATGTTCCTAAAGAAGGGGTAGGGGGAATTTATTTTCCTATACTTTATTGTGGGTCTGAACAGCAGACAGTAAACAATGTCAGCATTCATTTAAATAATAGCAGCTCCATGCGTGGTCAAGGAAAGCAAGAAAATGAATGGCAAGAATATGTTGATTAAAAGCAATTCATGTAAATCAATTCAATTTTATTTATATAGTGCAAATTCACAACATATGTCATCTCACAGCGCTTAGCATAGTAAGATACAGACCTTACAAATTTTAAACAGAGACCAGAGAACCCAACAATCCAAAGATGCATTTGGATTCCCTATAACAAGCAATCAGCGATGGTGGGAAGGAACAAAAAGAAAACCTAAAATAAGGAGGGGAAAAAAAAACTGACAGAACCAGACTTAAGGAAGTCGACCATCTGCCTCGACCGGTTGGGGTGAAAGTGGGGAAGAGGGGGGTGGGAATAGCAGGAAGGGTTGGGTGGGGATAGCAGGATAACAGATGGACAACAGACAAACAATACAAAGAGAACAATGAACGTTTTGGAGGTCGGGGAGGCCAAAAACTGCAGATCAGAGACATGTAGCTCCAGATCCAAGACACCTGCAGAAAGAACAAACACAGGACCTCAGGAGGAACACAGAGTTAATGATATGTAATGATGATAGATATCTGAGGAGACGAGAGGAGACGAGAGGAGAGGAGAGAATCATGGGAATCCCCTCGCAGTCTAAACCTATAGCAGCATAAGTAAGGACAGCTCAGGTGATCTTGAGCAGCCCTAACTATAAGCTTTACTGAAGAGGAAAGTTAAAACTTAAAAGCCTAATCTTAAAAGTAGAGATGATGTCTGCCTCCCAAACCCAAACTGGGAACTGATTCTACAGCTGAGGAGCTGATAACTGAAGGATCTGTCTCCTATTCTACTTCTGGAAACTCTGGGAGCCACAAGTAAACCTGCAATCTGAGAGTGAAGGGTTCTGTTAGGATAATATGGTACAATTAGATCTTTAAGATAGGATAGAGTTTGGTCATTAAGAGTTTCATATGTGAGAAGCAGAATTTTAAATTTTATCCTGGATTTTACAGTGAGCCAATGAAGAGAAGCTAATCCTAGAGAAATATGATCTCTGTTACTGGTTTCCGTCAGAATTCTGGGTGCAGCATTGTGTATCAACTGGAGGTTTTTAAGAGAATTATTGGGATAGCCTGATATATAAAAACCTGTTTTGTATGGATGTTGAAGGACATATCCTGTTCAAAAATTATTCCAAGGATTTTTTACGATAGAACTGGAGGCTGAGGCAATGCCATCCAGAGTAACTGTCTGGTCAGACAGTGTGTTTCTGAGGTGTTTGGGGCCAAATACTATAACCTCAGTTTTGTTGGAATTTAAATTAAGAAAATTGCAGGTCATTCAGGCATTTATGTCCTTCAGACATTCAGGGAGTTTGACTGACTGATTTGTTTCATTGGGCCTCATAGATAAATATAGCCAGGTGTCATGTGCATAACAATGGAAATTTATGCAACGTGTCCTCATAACAATGTTGCCCAAGAGGAGCATGTACAAAGTAAATAATGTTGGTCCTAACACAGAACCCTGTAGAACTCCATAACTAACTCTGGTGTGAGCAGAAGAATCATAACATGAAGACTGGAATCTGTCTGATAAATATGATTTAAACCCGTTTAGTGTGGCTCCTTTAATCCTGATGGCATGTTCCAGTCTCTGTAATAAGACGCTGTGATCAACTGTATCAAATGCAGCACTGAGATCCAGTAGAACAGGTATAGAAACTAGTCCACCATCTGAAGCTAGCAGAAGATCATTGGTGACCTTCACCAGTGCTATCTCTGTACTGTGATGCATTTTTAATCCTGACTGGAACTCTTCAAATAAACCATTTCTATGCGGATAATCAAATGATAACTTGCAACAACTTTTTAAAGTGCTTTAGAAATAAAGGAGAGGTTGGATATGAATAGAATATAATAGAATAGAATAGATAGAATAGAATAGAATAGCCACTTTATTGTCGACCAGAACATACACTAGTTGGTGCACATCAGACTGAAATTTCGATGCACAAAGCTCGCCATCGGAATGATGAAAAAAAAACAAAAAACAAACAAAAAAAATTATTCTGAATAAAAACAATTTCACTATATACATGTAAAAAATTATATATTATATATATATATATATATATATATATATATATATATATATATATATATATATATATATATATATATATATAGGCCAGTCAAGTTCATCCACACCAGACTCTGTCATCCATGTCTTTATGGACCTTGCTTTGTGCACTGGTGCACAGTCATGTTGGAAGAGGAAGGACCAGCTCCAAACTGTTCCCACAAAGTTGGGAGCATGGAATTGTCCAAAATGTCTTGGTATGCTGAAGCATTCAGAGTTCCTTTCACTGGAACTAAGGGGCCAAGCCCAGCTCCTGAAAAACAACCCCACACCATAATCCCCCCTCCACCAAACTTTACACTTGGCACAATGCAGTCCGACATGTATGGTTCTCCTGGCAACCGCCAAAACCAGACTGGTCCATCAGATTGCCAGATGGAGAAGCGCGATTGGTCACTCCAGAGAATGCGTCTCCACTGCTCTAGAGTCCAGTGGTGGCTGCTTTACATCACTGCATCCGACGCTTTGCATTGCACTTGGTGATGTATGGCTTGGATGCAGCTGCTCAGCCATGGAAACCCATTCCATAAAGCTCTCTGCGCACTGTTCTTGAGCTAATCTGAAGGCCACATGAAGTTTGAAGGTCTATAGCGATTGACTCTGCAGAAAGTTGGCCACCTCTTGACACTATGCGCCTCAGCATCCACTGACCCTGCTCTGTCAGTTTACGTGGCCTACAACTTGGTGGCTGAGTTGCTGTCGTTCCCACACACTTCCACTTTCTTATAATACAGCTGACAGTTGACTGTGGAATATTTAGGAGTGAGGAAATGTCACGACTGGATTTGTTGCACAGGTGGAGGGTGGAACTGGTTCGGATTGGCACTGCAGGGTTGAAGGGCGACCCCCAGAGGCAGGGAAGCAGGCAGGAAATGGCAGAAGCTGTTGCAGAGGAGAAGGCAGATTAGAACGAAGCAGTACAACAAACAAGAGCAGAATATTGGCCTGGTTGACTTACTGGAGTAGTTCAACGGTCCAGCACCGAATGGTGGTCTCAGTTCAGCTTATATTGTGTGAAGGTGATGCGTTGCAGGTGAGCTACTCCTTGCCGCAGGCGTCCAATGAGCTTCTTGACCAGCAAACATTCTAAACACACCTCTCTCACGCCCACGAGGGAAAGGAAAAGGAGGGAGAGGAAAAAGGAGAGGGAAAGGCTGCCACTAAGCACAGGAGGTGGAGGGCATGGCATATGGTGTCGTTCAAAGAATCGATAAAATATCATATTGTGACAAAACCTGTTATTTCCACATGTAGTCAAAAGCACTGCTACTGCAAATGATGCAACAGAGGACTGCGGGTAGCAAACTGTTAATGGTCTAAGTGACTATATTTAGTTTACCACTCAGTACACTCTCACTGCAGCTGCTTATTTCAAATTTGACAGCTGCACATTAGAGCTAGTAAACGTTCAACATTATTCATTTAAACATTGTACTCAAGAAGTGCATTAATGGATATGTGAAAATCACTTTGATTTTTGTCCAAGTCAAAGCATAAATAATCATACAGGTTTAATATTCTCTGTGATAAATACCAACAAACCAAGCAATTTTCAAATCTGTGTTCTATTAGCTGCAGTACCAGCAGAAAATCAGGACTTGGGTTTGAAATATATTTATGCATTTTCTGCATCACCAACTCAAAGCTACGCAATGCACACGATGTCCGTTAGTGTAACTGCATGTTCAGTGACTTTACAAACGTAAAGCTCTGAAGGTCTGCAGATATAACATATTCCCTCAGTTAAAAATCTGTATGGCTCACAAAGAATAAGGATAAGAACTGGTGAAAGGGTGGCTACACTTATGACATTGAAAACTCTGGCTTTAGGCCCAACGTACCTTGCTAACCCATTAATCTCACTTTGTAGTACACACCTCAGGTTGGCTATGGTGTTCCCCTGTTGTGTGGTGATCATAAGCTGACTTATAGGCAAGTTAAAGAAGTCAGGCAGCATTTTACACAGTAGAGTCTGACATTTCTGAGCAGATTGCTTGGAATAGGCAAGTACAAACTATGTAATTTGGGGGTGTCACTACCTGGGTTGAAAGAGGCAGGTCACATACAATGACATGCAGTGATGTCATTAGAAAGTTTTTTGACAGACACATTCATCTGTTTTGAATCTAGTGCACATTTTGTGTTGGATCCAGTCGTCAAGTTTATTTTCTGATAAGTACTGAATAATCTACCCCTAATACCCCTAAAGTCAACAGATTAATAGTTTTTAAGCGTGAACATAGAGAGAGTGAAACTGAACTTGCCCTCTGCCTGTGTTATTACTCTGGCATAGGACATATCAGGTGGAACAGGACCCTTTGTTGACTAACTTTTATTTTCTACCCTATCTTTTTCAGCACCAACCCCACACCCTCCCACCCACTCCTACCCTGTAGACTATGTAGTAGAGCAGAGGTGCACTTTGTTACGGGAAGCTGGAAGGCCTGGTCGTGTAAGGGAGTGCTTGGTACTGCCTGCACATTGAACGTGCTGCTGCCTCAAAGCAATGTGGATGATCGAATGTAGACAGGGGGTTGTGATGACAACCTGTTCCACAAAGAAACTCCTCTTCACACCCAACCACTCCGTCTGCTTTGTCTAACAGACGTCTGTTCAGTGATATCAAAGAAAATTATTAAATATTAGAGAAGCCACTGAATTTAGTTGTAATCAGCAAAACATAAAAAAAACTAGTAAGTTCAGTATTTATTTTTTTTTATTCATTGTCTTTTTCTTTCTTATTTATTGTTTCAAACTGTAGGACAGTGGACACTTGGCTATTACTCCGCCAAGGAATGCGGCGGAGTTATATGACGATCACCGTTGGTTTGTCTGTTTGTCTGTCTATTCGCAACATTAATCAAAAACAGACTCATGGATTTACATGAAATTTTCAGGGAAGGTCAGAAATGACACAAGGACCAAGCGATTGGATTTTAGCAGTGATGCGGCTTATAGTCTGGATCCATGGATTGTTAAAGATTTCTGTATCATTGTGAGATAGTGGCACGGCGCCACTGTAACTATGACAACAAGTGAACACTACGTCAGCTGCCTGCTGATGATCACATGATTGCGATCCTACAACAAATCCACCACTGTGGACCACAAATTGTTTAAAGCTTTCAACCGTTGGAAGTCATACAACGACTGAGCAGCCTTGGAGGAGTACTGCGCTCTGAGTGCTGTTCTTGTTGCCCATGTTGTTTTACCAGTGAAAATGTCAGTCCTCTCCACCAGAGCTGGGAACACAGGACAGGATATGCACATCGAGACCTTCAGCACACATCCTGGTTATGCGCATAGTTTGAATAGTGAGCAGAAGGAGATCCCAGCTTGTCTGGATAATCAGGACTGTTGATGTCTTCTGAAATATATCAGTTTCAGCACACTAGACACTGGCAGCATTCTAATGCTTCAGCAAACATAACACATTACTGCCCATGCATTAATTCAGTGTCATAACATATTCCGTTATCACAGAATGATACTACATTAAGTATTTACTCCGTCCAGCCAAAAACACTTTGCAGTAGAGCAGGACTACAAAACGACTAGATGGTATTAGGCTATCACCAATTCCAATAATGTTAACTTTAAAATCACTTTCTTTCTGGAGTTTGGTGTGGTGGGAGGTTCTTGGTATCCATGTATCAGTGACTACTGCTGGTATGGAAAAGGAGCTAGTTAGAAGGTGGAAATCGTAGTGGTGGGGAATTCAGAATGTTTCTTTGATTTTCAAACTAATTACATCAGTATAATTGTTAGACCATGAAACTGACCCAGCATCCAAATATGTATTGATTTAGGATAGAAATTGTAAAATCTGTTTCAACTTCCACCTGCTTAGTGGTGCATAGCAGTGAGTTTTAGGCTGGATGATCAGAATGTCTCTTTCAGAAATGCACACTGGGAATGGTAATCAACATCTCCCATAAAATGTTTATGTTCGCTTGTAACTTTGGCTTGAACCTGATTTTCTGGTGCAATTTCAGCTTCTTTTTTGATGATTAATCTGCAACAGTTTCACGTTCTTTTATGATGTGTGAGTCTTGTTTTATTGGTTAAAAGTATTAGATTTTAACTTCTGGAAGCAGGGAAACCCGATGACGCTCCCTCCACTTTGTGACCCTGTGAGAAATGTACTATTGGATGCAGCAGTTTTACAGCTGGGGATCAAAAATCAAGAATCTGTCCCATCACTACCTCTTCAATTTTAAAAGCAGAATAATTTGCTCTGAATTCAAAACTTTATTTGCTTGATGATTTAGTCTGCAATAATAAGTTTAATAGCTTTTTTTGCCCAAGCATGGTAAAAACTCAAAGATCGTAGGTTGGTGTTACACATATAACTGAGAAAAGTAGAGCTGCAACAATTACATATTAACTGGACAGCTGAATGATTTTCAACACAGATATGCCACTGTTTTCATAACAGATTATTCAATGTAAAAAAAATGACAATTTGATATATTTCTTTGTGATCCATCTTTAGATTTTGAACTACTGTTTATTGAAAAATGAAAAAGTTAACTTTTCAAAATCCACATTGGCAACAACCACAATAAAAAACAGATCTTAGGGTAACATCTTTTTAGGCTGTAGTCAAAACTCCACACAGCAGTACAGTCCAGGGTTAGTTTTGTCTTACTGTGTACTTTACTCTGCAGTTATGAGGAAGGGAAACTCAGCAAACAGGAAGAATCTGTCTGTCAAGTAACATATGTCTTTCGTGGGAAAAAAAAAGCTCCAAGTCTGTCAGTTAATTGTCAAAGAGCTGTCAGAAATCTGTTTTCATGAGAACATTTGTCTCTTCAGTTGTCTTTTATTTCAAATTTCCTGAATTGAGCGATAGGCATGGTGGTTTTTGTACCACGCATTAAAATAATTAATTGCATTTCAGTAAATGTGTCTTTAACCGGTAGCAAAGAGCTGGCATGGGGTTTCACTTATATCATATTTAATAGAATGATCACAACCACTCCTCCAATTTCCATGCAACAGCCGAGGGAGTCATATCATGTCTCCTGAGTGTTTTTAAGTTTGAGACCCATGGCATTTTAAAAGCAATTTGACCCCCGCCTGGCCCCGCTACTTAATCTCAGTGGGCTTGTCTGAAAATGTCCTCTATGTGCCCCAGAGGCACAGCTACTGCCACTCGGCCCAGCTGCAATCGCAGGCTACTGGCTGGGGCAATTACAAAAACACTCTGGACCCAGGCAGAATTTTCATCTTATCTCTCCAAATGTCAGTCTCTTGCTTATTAACTATCATCATACGCCAATCATGTTGAAAGAGATGAAACCTTTCCTCAGCAGCTACACCTGAACATACCTACCTCCTGCTGAGTCTGTCTGGGAATGTCTTTGTCTTCATTGCTTTTTCCAAGTAGTGTCCATTTATCTTTTCAATACTGCATGCCTTCATTATTCTCATTTTTGTTCTCTGCAGTTCTGCAGTTTCTCCTCAGATGCTCAGAAGATAATGATTATTTTTGCTTTTATGCTAACATCAAGGTTGGCTAAACCTACACTGGTTCCTACACTGAATGTGTCAATGTGAGTTATCTAAGATTCTGGTTCAGTTGCATTTGATCAACGCTGAATTCATTGTCAAATGCAATAAATTTAAAATGGAATCCCTTCATGTTTTTATGCAATTTTAATTAGAATCGGCTTTTAATGTAACTAGTATCATAAGTAAATGCATCTTTTGTTAGTTGAGCCGGCTGAAAGTTTTGAGTTTCTACAACCTGTAGCTAAGCCTGCCATATTAGCTGCATATTAGCTACATGAAATATTAAGTCAGTTGCAATAACTGGTGTTGTCTAAGACAGAAAAGAAAAAAAACATGTAAGTCAACTTTCACATTGTTTTTCTTTTTCTCTTTTTTGTAACTAATGAGGACCTCTGTTGGTCCCGCTGTGTACAGACACCAGCTTGCATTGACCTACACCTACAGCTGGTGTAACTTGTTTAAGGTTCTTTTTTTTTGGACAAGTGACGGTTAACATTGGCTGAAAATGAGACACCTAATGTCACCAAAATGTCCTGCATGCCTTTTTCTGCTAATAAGGAAGAGCCCGGAGAGACAAAAAAGTCTGGAGCTTAAAATATTTTAAGTCTTTTTGCCAGTTGAAACCAGATCTAAAAATGGAACCAGTTCTAAAACATGTACAGTATGTATGAAACATGTTTCATACATACTGTATGTCTTGGACCTGAAGTTGTTGTCTTGTGTGTGTGAGAGGTGCTATGACGACAGTCTTGTATGAATGGATCAAACCGAGCTGTTCAGCTGTGTTTAGAGGAGTATATTAAGTGCACCAATGCATAGGCATTGAAGCACACTTATTAGTAATATCTGGGCTTATTCTTATCGATTCTTCTTGAGCGATGTTCTTGTCCCGCAGCTTTGAGGAACCCATAGGAATTATATATCAAAATGTGTGGCTCGATGAGGAATGGCTTGCTATGACTTTTGGAAGCAATTTGTCGTACATTTTTTATTAAATTTTTAAATAAACTGCAAACAAAATGAAATGTCCATAATAATAAAAACTTACTGCAATAAAAACAAACAGCCCAAAGATTAATGATACTCAGCAGTGATGATTTATTCAAAGTTTTTTTTTTCCTCCCACAATATGTTACGAGGAGATTTTTGTTTCTTCCAGTTGTTTGGAACTATTGGTGCTGAATTTGTTTAATACCTTCAGCATCAGCAGAATCCATATGTGTGTCTACAAAGAGAGAGAGCGTTGCACACATTTAAACATGGATCAACCACCACTAACTTAATTAAATTTGTATAATTAGAATTTATTGAAAAGAGAGCAAAGAGAGAGGACAAGTCTGGGCCAGGTTCCAACAGCAGGTCACACTGTGTAGGCCTACATGTCTTTACATCAGACCGGTTTAGCTTAGCAGAGTTTGGGGCTATTTCTTCATAGTTTGTTGTACACCTGCAGCATCAGACAGCGGTAGGATCCACGAGTGTCTCCAAGGAGAGAGAACTGCATGGATTTACTCTCCAAGCAACAGTCGTAACTTTATTAATTGAGTTTAACTGTGTGGTGGTATGTGTGAATGCAGTCATAAGGAACATTAACGGAAAAGTGACCAATATTTGAAAGGCACTTGAATGACAGAATGCCGTCACTTTAAAGGATAATCAGAAACGATGAGTCTCTAACCTGCCAACAAATCTATGTAATATAAGATATGTGCATGAAAATACACCAGCGTTTTCAAAGCAACATTGATACATGGTCTAACATATTTTAACATGTCCCAGACATATAGGCAGACTATATACAGGCTATAAGCCATAGAACAGGGGTGTCAAACTCATTTTAGTTCAGGGGCCACATACAGCCCAATTTGATCTAAAGTGGGCCGCACCAGTAAAATCACAGCATAATAGCCTACAAATAACCACAACTCTTAATTTTTCCCTTTGTTTTAGTGCAACAAAAGTACATTCTGAAAATGTTTACATTTAAGGAATTATCTTTTTACAAAACATTATGAACAACCTGAAATTTCCTCAGAAAAATGAGTTAAATTTCAACATTATGCCTCAGTTTATCATTGAAACATTTGCACTACAACTTCCAGATCACAGTGTCTACAAAGGCACAAAACATTTAGTCACAGGTATCTGAAACTGAACAATCTAGTATTTTACTTTATGATCAAAACAACTTGTCAAGGTCTAGAAATTATTTTAAATTTACTGTTTTACAAATTTACAGTTTGCAGTTGATGTCTTTCGTCCCGCCCGCCAAAACCGTCCTGCAGAACGAATGTTTGGCACCCCTGCCATAGAGTGTCGAGTTGCTCCATATCTGTTGGGTAAAACTTTTAAGTCTTTCCCAGGTTACAGTGGTCTTCAGAATTTCTCCAATTAGGTGTGCCAAGGCATAGGCATTGAAGCACACTTCTTAATATACCTTGGGATGATTGTATCAGGACTTATCAACTGACAGAAGCTGCATGGGCACACTCAAAGTTTCTTACGGAATTTGTTAGAGGTGTGTTTCCTGTATAATGGTGTGATAAGATGAGTGTATTTTTTCCATACTACTAAAGGCAGACGGTGGCTATGGTTGAGTTGTACCAGTGATTCCTATTAACCACCCCAATGTTTGACAGATGTGTTCATATAGTATTCATTATTACGCAAGTTAGTGCAACGCATTATCCTAGTGTTTCTTTGATACATATTTAGTAATTTATTAGCAGTTCTAAAATTAATTTTAGAATGTTTAGGAGACAGGTTTGGACATTATTGATTCGATATATTTGTGCAGCTTTACCTGTTTTTGAGCACAGATGGGAAATGGACCTTTATGACTAAAACCTCACTCCTCGTAGCTTGCACAGTTTTGTCATTTCATTACAGATTTGCTTTACAAGGGTTATTTATGCAGTTACTGTTTTCATTTTACTTTATTTGTTTTTATGTCAAGCTCTTTGAGCTGTATGTGTTGCAAGAAATGTGCAAAACAATAAAGTATTATTATTAAGTATGCCACTGCACAAGGACTTCAGTTCAATTCAATTTTATTTATATAGCGCCAGGTCAGATTGTCTCAAGATGCTTTATAGAACCTATATGCCTGAACCCCCAGAGCAGCCCTAAGGCAACCGTGGCAAGAAAAAAAACTCCCTTTTAACAGGAAAGAAACCTTGAGCAGAACTCGGCTCTTTATGTGGGGGAACCCATCTGCTGCTGGCTGGCTGGTTGAGAGGGACAGAAGAGACAGAGAGGGTGAGAGGGGGAGGGACGGGAGAAGAGGAGGGTGGGGAAGAAGGAACATATAACACACAGTTGGATACATGTATGATAAGATAGATGATACGTACAAAGTACAAGCTAACATTGAAACTGGTTCATAGTTTACTGTTATGGTGTACGGCTCTGGCATTAAATATACAACATATATAGCTGGTAGTAAAATTCAAACAGTATGTAGATGAGCATATCAAGTGTTTGTTATGTGATTAGGAAACAAATTGGCCTATTGGAACAGTAGCTGTAGATGCTGTGGTCAATTTTCTTAACTGTCCAAAATATCTTATTGCATGCTGGGAAAGCTTTTTTGCATCCTTGCAGCCTAAACTGTGCAGCTGAATGTCTATCTGTGTTTGTGTATGCTCTTCTCCCCTCTCAAAGGGAGGTGGTACATCCGTGAAGGCTGGCTGAAGATAGTCCCTCCAAAAGGTTCGGAAGCGAAGCCCAAGATGTTCTTCCTCTTCTCTGACATGTTGCTGGAGGCCAAACGTTGTAGTCCACTGCATCCCAACAATGGAGACAAGTTTGCTGGCCAGCACGCCTACCCACTGCAGGACTGCAATGTAGAGAAGGTGTTTGGCCACACCAGGAGCCAGGGAGGCCTGCTCAGTGTGAGTGTCAGCCAAGCAGGCTCAGAACTGCCTGCTTGTGTTGTATTAATGGGACAAGTTTCTCTTCAAAACATTACAGGGATCATGTGTTATACTGTGGAACGTCGTATTAGAATGTGTTTAGCTCTATTGGAGTGGAAAACAGCGCAGTCAGAACATTTTAAATAAGCTAATGACACTCCAAATCTGAGGTTAATATGGAGCTTCAAGAGTGAGTCTTTTAGTATGACATTCCATATTATATGAACCTAGACAAAAACATCCTGGATGTTATATGGAAGCTTGTTACAAAGGGAAAAAAACTGAGGCAATAAACCCATGTACAACTACCAGGATGAAGATAGCTTTTTATGACATTGTTCAAGAAAATGCTGAGTGTTCCTTGGGCAGCAGGTGGGAGACATATGTTCACTTATTTTAATATACACATGAGCAAGTCTTCAGCAGAGGTATTTCTACTTTTGCTGTATGTAGCCTTGATTTGTCTCAGTTATTTACTCTGCTTTGATGGTTGCCAGAAAGAGGTTTTTGAAGCGTTGTTTTGTTTTGCTTGTCACAGGAGACCCCTGTTTCCTTACCTCTTTTTGGCCCTAATCATTTCAAATCCATGTTGAGAAACCCCACAAGTTCAACTTTTAGAGTGTGTCTCCTCTCAGTTTGATGCATCTCGCAGGTCTTAGTACAGCTGCTGGCTGACAAATTGTGTCTAAATGATGAAGCTGCTGTCATGAAACATTCAAAGGAACGAGTCAGGCCTCATTGAGCAAGTAACCAAAGCGTTTACACACTGAGTGTTTAGTGCCAGTGCTGTATGCTATCAATATTCATTTCAGCTGATAGGATCTCAGTCAAAAGGGTCTTTATATAGTGCTGCTAATGTGCTTCCCTGTGATTCACAGCAGCTATGTAGAGGTTTGGAGAATCTACTGTCCTGGCTGATGGAAGCATTTAATAGTTTTGTCAAAATTCAATTAACACAGGATTAGAAGTATATATTTGGGCCGATTTAATTAATAAGTACAACTCAATATAAGCAAACAGAACATTAACCAATTGTAATTCAAATCGTGTGTGTTCAGTTATCTACTTAAAACACATTTTAAAAGCTCTGTCTATACCGTTTTGTTTTTACAGCTGATGTTGTTTTAGGTTATTTGAGGTCATTTAAAATAGAACTAAGCTTTACAATATTTACATTATCAGTTTACCTGTCATTTATTTTTTCAAACATGTCACTTTTCAAATGTAGAAAGCTGAAAAATATCCATCATTACCATAAATATCCCATGTAGACAACGTCAGATGTCTTGTGTAGTTTGCCTACATTCCAGCAAGCGATATTCTGCTTCATGTGATAGAAAACAAATAAAAATAGACAATTTCATGTTTGAGAAGATGAAAGCACTAGACACCAGTGGGACAACGTTATACAGCTGCAATAGTGATCAACACTGATGTTCTGATTAGTGAAATGGTTTCTTCAGTTCTAATTTCAACTGCTCTGATCAATAAGTTGAGATGGACATTTGTCATAGTGTTGTATATTTGTGAAGAAAATCATCTGCAATTTAGAAAAGTTAAAGTGGCATGTGGGTGAAATTGTAATATTTTGTGAGGCTGTGCTGTAAAAAACACAGATGAGAGGATGAATTCAGATGGCAGAAATTTAGAGTGCGTGTGTGTGTGTGCGTGCGTGCGTGCGTGCGTGCGTGCGTGCGTGTGTGTGTGTGGGTGTTTGTGTGTGTGTGTGTGTGTGGAGCTGAGGAGTTAAGTGATGGCGACCTGCCTGCTGTAACGGAATCCCTTAGTTGCTGGATCAGATTAGGCTGCAGATCCATCTCTTCCGGGCCTCCAGTAAATACATCTTCCTCAAGTCTGTTGCTGCTCTCCACGATCCTCCTGCACGTTATCCACTGGCAGAAATGGCATTTCATTAGCCTCTTATCCCACTGTGGCCCAAATGCATACTCAATAGCATTACACGTAATTTCTCATAAGGACACATTATTGATCTTGGGCCCTACCTGAGCTCAAGGAAAAGGGCTGTCAGCACTCCAGGGCCTTCTTTATGCAGGGCTCTGAAGAATTAAGCACAAATTAAATTTGACAGCTGTAAATGCCATGGCAATCTATATGCAAAGTTTTGAAAAAAAAAAGGGTTTTATTAAAATTTCCAGTGTGTTTTTTTTTTCTTCCTCTTTTTTCTCCAGTCACACATGTTTGTAGAGTGCTGGCTTTTATTTGTCACTCACCTCCCATTTTGCTCTTCATCTTCCGTTTTCTCTTTTCTCTGTCTCGACCTTGCTTATTCTCTCCGTTCTCTCTGTCTGCAGTCTTCCTTCTGCTAATATCCCCTCGCTACTTGAATATTTTCCCACATCCCTGGCAGATTCTCTTTGATGTATAAATAATCAAGCTAAATTATGTGCAGCGATGAGGCTCAGTGCTCTGCCATTCTTATTATACAAAGTAATTTCTACCTAAGAGGGTCAGATTTCCTGACAAATCCCTAATTACCGCATAGCAATAGAAGAATCTATTTGTGCATAAATCAACCACCATCCCCAAAGTGATGAGTGCCTAATATCATGCGCCCTTCAGTTCTGCCCCACTCACTGAACTCTGTAATTAGATAATACTTTTGATGATGGTACATTGGAAATCTTAATTTATTTAATGTATAATGAGAGGCACTCTTTTCCCCTCGTGTAAAAACATCATTGTCTCTTGAGCTATGTGCCTCTGTACCAGCATAGAGGTCTGTCCAAATACGTTGGAAATGATCAATATGTCACTGCTCAGCAAACTAGTTTACCGTGGAGTGGCTGCAGCCACAGGTAGATGTGAAAGGTCATTTAATACGGTGAAGGCCTAATTTTGATCTTCTGTAACAGCTTTCCCAGTGTAATTAAACTATGCTGCCCCTTTTGTTTGGGCTTGGACATCTCCCATTGGATTGTTTGATATGTACAATGTGTGGCTGGTTTTAGTAATGTAAGTGAAAGAGTTGATAATTACTGTTGACTTAGAGGAGGAGGATCCTGTCACTCTGTAGAACACAGGAGGTCTGAGCACACGGTTTTGTCCAGCTGCCTACACAACAGAACATGGTCTTTGTTTAAATATGACCCGAATACAACGGATTTTATTATTTCACTCGACTTTATTTTGTCTACCTTCAGATTTCAATCAGTGTTAACTGTGATGTCAAATGCCTTGACAGTAGCGGCAGGTTTTTCTACAGGATGAGCTGACAGAAATTAGGCTTTTGCTTGATTTGGCCTGCCCTCTGCTGCTTTTATAATGTTACTGCAGTTAGTTTCCTCTAAGCTGTAAGAGACATCTGATGGCTAATGAATAGTTAGGCTCTGAAAATATGTCCTGTGCCACTCATCTGCTCCAGGTTAGGTTGTAATGCAGATTTAGCATCATGGAGTGCCCTGAAAAATTATAAAATAGATTAGAAATTGCCAGAATATGCTCTGCTTTCCCAAACCCAGTTTAGTCATATTATCACTACTAGATTATTTGCCATAAGTCGCTGATGAATTTGATGGTTCAGAATTTCTCAAACCACATACAAGAACACAGTTTAGACTTTAGCATAGACTTGCAGACTTGTTACGGTTTTTTACTGAATATTTAACATAAAGAAACCTTGTGATTCCTGGTTATTTAAGACAAAGAGGGCAACCTTTGTGTGGGAGGAGTATTTGAACAAACAAAACAGAGAGAAATGTAAGCCAGCAACTCTAAGTTTTAGACTCATTTAATGCCAAAAAGCACAAAGCCATTATGTGCTGTATGTACCTTAAACTAAATAATCATTGTTTCCTAATGAGGTCAACATTGTTTGCGTTGCCATGGTCCATGTCAGCTTTATAGCACACTTTAAAGATTCCTGGTGATTAATCAAAGTATTTTTACCAGGTTGAAAGTATTAAATCATCAAATTATCTCTCTGCATCATTGAAGTCTATGCTCTCCCATTACTGTGGAGCCGTTGTCACATATATTCACTGTCTGATCTATGGAAGCTGCCTCAGATTAGAGAAAGCAGCTACATACTGCCTCTAGCAGCACATCAAGGTGATTCAGAACAAAAAACACATGCTTTTAGTTCTCTAGAAACTACATCAAAAATCCTGGTCCTTGGTCTGCAGACACAAATCTGATGGACCTTGTCCACTTTGCCCCAGTCCTCCCATTTCAGCACCAGTTCTCTGGCTGTCAGACACATTTACTGTCCTTCACATATGTCAGAAATATGCAATGAGTAGACATCAGAGGCAGAGTAAGTCAATATTCAGGATAGCAGAATAAGACAGTAATAGAAAGGTGAATTGTACACAGTAGACTTAACTTTATATATAAATGGAAAAAGTAAAAATGAAATTAATCAAAATTAAAATCAGAAGCCAGACTAAAAAGGTAAGACTTGAGTTTGCTTGCAAAAATGAAATTATTGAAATATAAAATATTCTCTGCTGCCTTCAGGTCTTCAGAACATGAGTTGTTTCCGATCTGTTGTCATGGAACAGACTAAATTTCCTGCAGCAGCTTACATCTGAAATGAGAGGGCAAAATGCAATTTGTTTTTTCTACTAAATGAAGCTACAACTGGAAACCTCTCTCAATCCATTCCTCCCACAAAGGCTCCTCCCACCATCCACTGCCACATGCCTCATCCGCTGTTTAAACAGACTCCCCCTGCTGGTCAGGACGTCTTCATCAAACTCTGTCTCAGTGTCTAAATGTCCCTTGCTACACGGTCTGGTATTACTTCCCACTGGATTGTTGTCAGATCGTATTTTCATAAATAGATGCACAGACACCACCAGTCTAACGTGTGGACACACCTTCTCATTCGATGCTTTTAATTTATTTGTGTTTGTTTTCTACATTGCAGATTAACACTGAAGATGAACACGTTTTTGTTTACGACATAATTCCATATGTATTATTTTATGGTTTTGATGTCCTTAGTGTTACTCTACAATGTATAATATAATTAAATAAAAACCATTGAATAGGAAGGTGTGTCCAAACTGTTGACTGGTAGTGTACACTAAAAGCATGTTTAATTCACAATTTTTCCTTCGTTCCTACTCAGATCAAGGTCATTGATTGTTTATTATCTGACCATAAACTGATTATTTTAGTTTTAATAAGCATTTTACAGCAGCTGGTCATTCTTTTGATAAAGAGGGTAAGATCTCTCTCTGACTGATAACGACGTACCTCATTTCTTGCAGCTGTCTGTAGACATTAGATGTCCCTCCAAATGTCATTGAAAGCACCCTCCTTACCATCAGTCCTACAAAGTTCACTGGAAAGAGCAGTTTGGATCTCTTCTTAACACGTTTGGGCCATGTTTTCTCCTTTAGAGTTTGGAAAATTGCACAATTTGCCCCCACATAAGGGAAGTAACAGGAACACTCTTAATAACCATAGACCAATATCCAAGGAAACTTTTCTGGGAAAGTTCCTGGAACCTGTAGCAAATTATCAATTAAAGCTACTTCTGTCCAGAAGTCATCTCACTATGGTTTCAGAGTAGTCCACAGTGCTGTAGCTGCTCTCACTAAAGTTGAGAAAGTTTGTGATAAAAACTGCAGTGTGCAGCAGGTTTTGTTGATCTTTCATAAGCTTTTGATACTGTTGATTATTGCCTGCTCTTGTAAAGACTACATAATGTTGTAGTTCATAATATTGTAATTTATTCATCCATTTTATGAGACAAGTGCATAGGAGAGGGACAAAAGTTTCAAAAGACTCTTAACTTAAAAAAATACTTATTTTCTACATTTTAGTGAGGGAAAATGAGGGATGCAACTCAGTTATCTGTGACGTTTAAATCAATGAATTGAAATGAAATAATTGAAAGAATGAATGAATTGACAAATTACCATGATACTTCTACACAAACAGTAAATATATTCTACCTGTTGAACTATACTTTTTATGTAGCTGACTGGCCAATACCGTCTCTTCCTGTGTGATGATGTATTGTACAGCTGAAAAAGTAAAGCTAGAACACAAGCCTGAATATATTTATTGGAGTGACCGTACTGCTTGCTGCACCAAGACATCGGTCTCTTTGAAATAAATAAAGCCAGCATTTTAGCTTTGTTACTATGTGCATGTATAGTGTGACAAAAGTCCTCCAAACATCCAGCACAGTAAGATAGCTCACACCCATCACACCACCTCCTATTGCCAACAAACATCGTCACCGCTCTCCTTTATTTCCTCCTGCTTTAGCTTACCTTCCCTAAAGCTAAACTCCTACTGATGTCCAGCAACCAGGAGGATCTCAATGACTGGTATCAAAGCCTGAGCTCAGCAGTCAGGTATGTAGCTGCTACACACACACACACAAAAGTTTACATACACTTGTCTTGTTTCTTCCTTCATCTCTTGTTTTACTTTGTGTAAAGCACTAGTTGCACTGGCAGCAAAACAGCACCAGAGCATTAAACTGCCACCATCATAATCTCTCTTCTCTTCCAAATGCATTTTTGGTTGTTGTGGCCAGCTAGCTCTATTTTTGATTCGTCAGAAATTTCCTCCACAAGGCCTTTCCTTTGTCCATATGATGCCACTTTCAGGGGAAGGGCTTTCTTCTTGCATGCCAGATCAATGTAAAATATGCTTAACCCTGAGTTAAGCATGTTTTACTTTTTTTCTTGATTAATCTTTAACCTTTCAAATATCGTAATAATGTTGGATACTGGATTTCTGATCTTCCATGAAGCCATAATTATCAAATTTAACAACAAAGGGCTTTAAATATTTCATTTTCCATGTAATACATATGGAATAGATATAGAATAGAGTCAAGCTAATTCCAGTTCTAACCTAAAACTTTACATAATGTCTTAATCTTTAAACAGGCCTTTGAAGGCTGTACAGAAAGTTCCAAAACAGCCAAAATGTTTTCAGTTTTCAAAACTGTCCTCACACTCAAGATCTTAAACTCACCTGGTCCTCACAGAGATATACATTCAAACAGGGCGTCTGTGAATCTTTAAGGATTCATAAAATTCTGTTCTGTATATTCCAACCCAAGATGTCGTGTATTTCGTGTAACCAGCATGGGAATATTGTACATTCTGTTGCCATCATTTCAGCCAGTCATGCATTGATTTTATACAGTTTGATTTTTTAAAAGGGTTTGGTGATGTCCTAAAATATGAACCATTTAAAAGGATCACTTGTTTTGGAAGACATTAGTTTACACTGTCTAATCTAGTAAGTATTTCTGGGGGGCTGATGTAGGACTGAGTGAAAATAAACTACAGTATCAATAAAGGAACATGTCACCCAGTGCAACAATGTGTTGCTCAATAATGTGTTCATTAGTTCTTGGGCCATGATGGAGCTCTAAGGTTTGGAGGAAACATCTCCAGCCTTGATGTTAAAATGACATTCCTGTGCATTGTAGCTGCTGACTGATTAGGGCTTCATAGGTTAACTGATCTGTCACAATTTTGAACTCATGTGATACATTATGTTGATTCATGGTTTGTATTTCTGTATATTGGATGTTGTCTTCATGTTCCTCATGTGATGAAAAGCTTGTAGCTCAGAGCTGCAGCAGATATGCTAGAAATTCAGCTACATGTCAGTACACACTGTGCAAAGTGATAAGGTTTGTCAGCAGCTATGGAATGACTTGTAGTTAAACCGGCCTCTCTGTCAGACAGCCTCTCATCATTGATCATCAGGCAAACCTCTGTAACTCCACTCCCAACCTACATGGTCCCAACTTCCCGGGGGAGGGCCCAGGTCAGCCCCATTATGTGTAAGGGCGGTTGGGCCCGACCCCAGCGTTCCCAGCCAGGCTAATTAGTTCATCACTTTGTCAGAGAGGAGAAAGAGGAGGCTATCAAAGAGCTCAGACCTCCAAGCAGATGGTGGCCCAGGCTGCAGGCTGATGGCTCGAAACTCCAGGGAGTGTATTTAGCTGTGGGGGAGGACTGAAGAGAAGACAGGCTGAGAGGATCAGGGGTCAGCAGCTCACACCACATTGTGTGCAGAGCTGAAGGGAGTGTGACTATCTACACACTTGCTGAATTATTGATTTAGTATGGAATACAGACTGCCCTGAATGACATCTCTGAGGCTGTTGTTCTTAGTGATGATCAAAAAAAAGTATTGTTTTCTGTGCTTAACTCATATCATCAGGCACTCCAACTAGTTGTATTGCGTCTTTCACACAGCTTAGTACAATTCAACGGGCTTCACGGATCACTGATAAGCTGAAAATAAAACAGAGCAAGTACAGAGTAGAATGAGGTTAGACTAAAAAGGAACAGTTTAAAACAATGTAGGACAAAACATATGATATTGATTGAACACAATTGTTTAATTTTGTGCAGAGGAGTCAAATGAGGTGTTTAAAGCCCCCTTTTGTGTGAACAAGCTCAGCGTTTAAAGTTGTTGTTTGCTTCCTTTATGGAAGCAGACAATGTTTCATGATGTTTTTACACCTGAAGATGAAAAGTGCCCCCCTCAGTACAACAGAGCCCTACATCCCTTCATTGTAGGGGTCAAAGATGCAGGTTTTTCCTAAACGTGTCTCCCCCTCTCCATGTTCACCTCCAGTTTAAACTAGGCAGATGGTGAAACTATTGGAACTACCTTTTTAATGCTAACTAAGTGTGACATAAACAAAGTCTCAGTGGATAGTGTTCAAGCTTCCTAAAGGATTTGTTACAGGGCTGTTGTATTAGAGGTCATTAAATGGTACTATTGTATTGCTAATGAGTTATTATGTGTGTTATCTTTACAGGAAGCTTCAGTCTAACCAGACAGTCGTCCATCAAAGAGATGAGTTGTATCGCAGACCTCCTCACGCTGCCACCGATGACCACGACATGCTAAGCAACAATCCTAGCAGGAAGAGAAACATGGTGAGTTTTGTGCACACACACACACACACACACACACACACACACACACACACACACACACACACACACACACACACACACACACACACACACACACACACACACACACACACACACACACACACACACACAAAACTGTCCTCCAAAACTGTCTGATCAGTTCAGTTACTGAAAGGTCAGTGTGGGTTTGAAAGTACTGACTATGTGTTTGTATGGTCTCACTGATAGTTCCTGGTTTATACTAGATTAAGTGTTGTCACTAAACTGCTGAAAAGCACTCCAGTTACTCTTCTTTTCAGTTGCCTCAGCCTAATTTACATTACTACCTTCTTCTAGACTGGATGAGGGCCTGATTTGAATATATCCAGAAAAAAGCAAGACAAGTTGTGATCCATTTTGTGATGTGACCAATGTTCAGCCTTATCTGATCCTAATATGAGAAACTTGAAACGACAAGTGGAAACAGGTCCTTTGTGTGATAGAAGCTGCTCCTCTGTGCTCTACATAGTTTTTCAGCCTCATTTAAATAACTTTTTGTTTTACAGCGTTTAGCTGCTGAAAACATTTCAGAGGAAAACGAACAGATATTACGTGTAAATCCATAATGTGAACGTACATAACTCCAAATGAATATCATTGTAGCTCTGTGCTTGCTTTATGTGCTAACACGTAGCTGTTGTTAACAGGTTCACCAAAACAACTTCATGTTGTAATAAAAAGTTTCGTACATTATTTTGCAACACGCAGGTATTCAAACAAATTAGTTAATGCAGAAATAAACAGTAACTAAATAGTATTTGTCTGCTCCAAATAGTAGTACCTGCCCACAGTGCCACCTTCTTAGGATAGAATAGAATTTATTTTATTACTTCGCCAAGGAGGCGTTGGTTTGTCCTGTCTGTCTGTTTGTCTGTTAGCAACACTACTCAAAAATGGACTAACAGATTTGAATTAAAGTTTCAGGGAAGGTCAGAAATGACACAAGGACCAAGTGGTTAGATTTTGGTGATGTGGCTTATAGTCTGGATCTATGGATTTTTTTTTCAGCTGTCGGAAATGATACGACTGAGCAGCCTTGGTGGAATACTGCGCTCTCTGAGTGCTTTTCTAGTTTGTACAGCACCAATAACAATTCAGATCGTCTCAAGACGCTTTACAGAACCCATATGCCTGAACCCCCAGAGCAGCCCTAAGACGACAGTGTTAGGCCTTAACACTCAACCGTCTGTCCAACATGCCATCAGAGTAAAAACATATGTGCTGGTTTCCTCAGATGAGCGCTGAGACCAGTGAGCATCCTCAGAACCGTCCAGCTGAACACCAGTGCAGCCCCCTCAAGAGGATGAAGCAGTGTGACGCTCCAGAGCAGAGGTGAGATCATTGCAGTAGTTTTATTGTTCCTAACTTCTATTAGCACATTTAAAATCAGACTACAGATGTACACTTCATAATATGTATGGTGTCTTCACATCTGAATCCAAAATGTGTACAGATGAACAGGATTTACATGATGGGTAGTTAGCTGGGAAGATTCTTGAGCGGTAGTTGGTTCTTACAGTAATATGGTATCCACGTGATAGAATTTGATTTGAAAACCTTTGTTTTGTCCAGCAGAGCAGAGACATCTTCTTCCAGCTGCACCATCCTCTGATGGATTTCTTCAGATGAAACTGAACTCAGCCCAAGATGAATGTGGAGGCTGCATGCTTTAACGCCAGGCTGATTGTGTTACTCAGCTTTTCCAAATATGTCGCACATGCAGCTGTATGTCTGTGCTAATAACACCTTTATTATTCACTGTGCCTTTTTAACATGAAGTCAGAGGAGGTTTGTATTCTTACTGACAGCAGCTTCATGTGCAATATAAACTATAATCTTCTTAAGCTGCTCAGCACATATCTGAAGAGTGTTTCACTGTGAGCAGTAGTTCTCTCCTTACAGTACAGTGCAATTATGAGTTCATTTCTACAGTTCCTTTTGTGTGTCATGCTGCATGGATGCTGCTTTCTAATCTTCTGTAAAAGTACAAAGATTCTGTTTGGATGGGAGTTGAAATAAGGGATGCATACAGTACATGGGGAAAGTGAACACCTATTGTGGCAGGTAAAATGCATAGGAAAGCAGTGTGAAAGCAGCATCTGTAAAGCTTTTCACTCTCCAAGTGTCAATAGCAAGCAGGGATGATTCTGGTCTTCACTGACTGAAGGAAGCAGAAACTGTTGTTGTCAGATCTAAGTGCTCATCACGGATGAAACTCCAAAACAGCCAATGTTAAATGGGTGTATATTGTAAACCAGGGGTGTCAAACATACGGCCTGCGGGCCAAAACCGGCCCACCAGAGGGTCCAACCCGGCCCACAGAATGACTTTGCGAAGTGTAAAACTTACAAGTACAATTAAACTTTAAAAAATTTCTGGGCCTTGATTTAGTATTTTACTTTATGATCATAAAGTAAAACACTACATTGAGAACTACGATGAGTTTGACACCCCTGATGTAAACAATATAAAACAAACAATATAATATCAAACAATATAATGTTTCATCATGAAAATATCTAGAGTGCAAAGTGTAAATGAACCAAAAATTTGTGAATAGCTTTCTTTTTTTTGGGGGGGGGAACAGGGTGAATATGAAAGTGTTTTCTATGGTAGTTTTTTATTGAATGGCTGTAAGTCTTTCTAGAAGCTTGTTTTTTTTACACAAATGCCTTCTGCACCACCTTCCAGCCAATAATTGGTGGTGATGGAGTAACATGTCTTCAGTGTTTAATTATTTTAGAATTTGTTGGTTCAATAATGCATGCATGCATGTCTGTGTTTCTTTACATGAGTATGTGTTTGATAATTAATACTGACGATAATCACACAGATCAGAGCAACAATTGTCCAGTTGTGCTTTCAAGCAGCCCATTGTCTGTCTGATAACTGATCATGACTCACTCCTTACAGTCTTAGAATGTCTGTTTTGATTGATGGCCTGATTGCCAATTATACACTTGTTATTCTGGTGATTAATGATGATGAACTGAATGAGTGCATTTGCTGAGCTGCAGTGGATTCTAGAGAAGGTAATCTGCTGTAGAGTTCTATGAATGACATGCATCCAGGCAAGGAAGCCTGGTTATGATGTTCTGTATGCTATCTGTCTTGTGTTTGTTTTATTACATAATATTGACCCTCCTTCGTTTTACATTTTAATCATAGCCTTAATCAACAAATTAATAAATATTAGCCTCTCCATTGTATAGGTCATATATTATATTAGCAGTGCTGTGCATTTTTAAGCTTCAAATGTTACTTTATTTATACCCGTGGGTAGATTTGTTTTGCAGAAAATGAATGATTGCGTTTGGCATTCTGTTCCAAAACACGCATTGAACTTGACAGGCAGGTATCTGATCCAGTGACAAGATAAAAGTCATAAAGTGCTCAGTGTTCCACCGTTCATCAACATGGCAGCAAGGATAGATAAAAAGATAAGATAAATAAACACAAAACACAATAAAAAAAAAACCCCGAGGGAAATAAAATCAATCTCTGGGATAAAACATAAAATTTAAAAGTCACAATTTTAAATAGAGCTAAGAAATAACTTCTTCTTGAACTCAGTGAGCGACAGGAACAAAGCTCTTTATAACGTTTTGTCCACAAAGCTTATTGTGAATTTTATATTCAATTTTTACAGTAAGATACACATTTTACTATGATAAAGATGTCACACTGGTCACAAATTATATACGGGCGTGAAAATGGCAATTGCCAAGTAAAGCTCTAGAAGGAATCACCGTCATTTCCAGGTGATTTCCCTACAATCCACTAGATGGAGACACAGAACAGTGATGAAGCAATGTTTTTCATGTTGATGAAACTTTTTTTTTCACCTTTTTTGGGGACAAATGTTCTTTTTAAATGGGAAATGCCTCGAGCAGCTTTCAGTCTAGTAGTTGTGTTGGATCAAAAACTTACCTTAACAAGAACTAAAGTTTTGATATACATTTTGAGTCTTGTTTACTCATTATGACAATGTGGTAGTCTGACAGAATCTATTTCAGGTTTTCACATTTTAAACAACCATCAGGACAGCATATCTGAAGCTGTTTTTTTTTTTTTTTAACTCTAAAAATCTCTATTCAATCTCTATGCTCTATTCCTATTGTTAAAATGGTCTGCACTTACACTACCAGTCAAAAGTTTGGACACATCTTCTCATTTAATGGTTTTTCTTAATTTTTATGACTGTTTACATTGTAAGTTCTCACTGAAGACATTAAAACTATGAAGCAAGATATATGGAATTATGTAGCAAACAACCAAATGTGAAATAACTCTAAATATGACACCCTTTGCTTTGATTCCTGCTTTACACACTGTTAGGGAATTCTGCGATGTCAAGAGACAAACGAGGACTCAGAGACACTCTGAAGACTTGGGTTATGCTGAGAATAAGGTTTACTGATATCAGGAGAAGCGATACAATGAGCAACACAGTGATGTGAACGCTGGCAGCATCAATTCTCAGGATTCTCTTGAACCTTGGGTATGTATTGAGTTGGGAGGAATGTCATATTTAGATTACAGCCCAGTATGGAAACAACTTGTCTACTTCGTAACGTCAATCTAAACAGTAGCTAATCTTAACCAGATCATGTTTTTGTTACAGCATTTGTCTCTAGCTCATGTACTGTATCTTCTTTTGCAGCATCTACCTTTCTCAGAATCATATTAGGAACAGAGAGGGCCTGAATGAGCTCCCAGCCTCAGTTTGGGAGAGGCAACAAGGAACAGAGGTCAAAGGTGATGACGTGTAGGATAACATGAGGTGATCTATAGGTTCTACAACTTGATTTAAGGTGACTGCAACTGACAGATGCAACCTGCATGATATTCTGGGATGTCTTCAGCTAACAGCTGCGAGGAAATACCTCAATAAGGGAAAAGAGTAATTTTCCTTCACACACTCTTGGCATTCTCTGGATGAGTTTCATGAGGTAGTCACCTGAAATGGTTTTCATATCACAGGTGTGCCTTGTCAAAGTTCATTTGTGGAATTTCTTGCCTTCTTAATGGGGTTGGGACCATCAGTTGTGTTGTGCAGAAGTCAGGTTGGTTGATAGCCCTATTTGACAGCTGTTAGAATCCATATTATGGCAAGAACCAATCAGCCAAGTTAAGAGAAATGACAGTCCATCATTACTTTAAGAACTGAAGGTCAGTCAGTCCTTACAATGTGTTTTGCATTCACCAATTCACTCACAGGCCAGTGGTGCCTCCCTCTGGGAGCAACTTGGGGTTCACTGTGTTGCCCAAATGCCAGAGAATGAGCTACCAACCTTGCAATGAGTAAACAACCGGCACTACTACTGGAGCCATGGCCGCTCATACTGTGAAATACAGAACAACAAAAACACTAGATCATTCGAATAACGTAAGAAAAAAACAAGTCACTTTAGATCAGACTTGATATGTCATCAAAAATCTGAAAAAGTACGATAGAGAAGAAAGCCACATGATGCTCTAAAGACCATCTCCACGTGTTATTTGCAGGGTTCACAAATCTAAAATCATTTTATTGTTAAATTGTATCTCAAACAGAATCACCACTCGCTAACAAGTTGGATCATTGATCTCCATGAAGTACAGGCCAGTGTGATGCTGATGACGACATTTTAAATATTTAACACTTCTATATGTGGACTGCAGAGAGTGAGAGTAATTAGATTTCTATTTTAGATGACATGATAGGTGGTCTCTTCATCTGCAGGCCACATTCTTCTCATCACATTGATCAGTTACAAATGTAGTAGTCTCTACATTTAATATCCTCTCGACAAAAATCGAGTTTGTACCCTTAAGGTGTAACAATCATTTCAGTCAGAGAACAGATGTCTTCCAGAAAAGGCTTCTTTAGTTTTGAAACTACAGTATTGCTTTATAAACATGCCATTGAGGCAAAGACGGCTCTACCATCTTTGTTACATCTTCTCAAAACCAATGACTGACCGCTTACCTTCCACACCATCAGTGTCAGGATCATTTCTCAAAAAAGTAGTATATGTCATATATATATACACACATATATATATACAGTCTGTTGTTATAACAACAACAAAGTAAGATTTACCATAAATTCACAAGGCCTTTTCAGAGACTGAAGAGATAAAGCTTAAATCTTTATCTAGGGACACTGACTAATGGAACCTTTTCTGTATTCAGAATTAAACTAATGGAAATATGATCAAGAAGTGCATGATATATGAAATCATAGACCTCAGTGGTCTACTAAAGAGTCTTCTTGTGCTATCTGGTGGTGAGTATGCCACAGTGCAGCTCTGAAACAACGCAAATTACTGATGTGTAAAACTCAACATGTCCTATACCCCCTCTACTTCTGTTAACGTTCAGTCGATGCATTGGACTTGAGGGGATGAAAGATGTCCCTATTAGATCAGACTTGTCAGTGAAATGTACCTGTGGCCCACATATGGTGATATCAAGGTGGAGATGTGAGTTCATGCAGAAATGTGTCTCTTTACAGTTGTGTCATCACTCTAATATGCTAGTTGGAACAAGGAAGAGAATTGTATTAGTCATGGTTCATTCAAGGTCCACAGGAGAAATGGGAAGGCAAAACACTTCCTGGTAGAGATTAGCCCTCACTGCAGCTATGAGAGGGAGTATTAACTATCATAACCTGCAAAAAAAAACATGTGCCCATATTCTCACTGCTTGGTGCTTATCATCTCCTTTATGTCTGGATTTTTAGATTGTGTAATGTTAATATGGACATTGAGCAAAACTAAATGTTTGTGGAATGATGTTTTCGATGTAACACTGTAGTTTCATCTGTGTTAAAGAGGGCACAGCACAGGAACCTGCACATCAGGCTCATTCAGAAATACATAGACTTTTTTTTTTTTTTTTTTTGTCACTGTGCAACCATTGAGTCCATACTGAGATACAGGATAAACTGCTGGTCTGGGGCTCTCACAGCTAAATCAAAAACTCAGATTCATAACCTGGTGAAGATGGCACGTAGGATCATGGGTACTCCTGCTCCACTCATGCTGCAAGACTTATTTATACAGGTCACCATCAAGCAAGCAAACAGTATTCTTGCTGATCCATCACATGTCCTGTTCACAGAGAATGTTCTATTGAATTCAGGCAGGAGGTTCAGAGTCCCGCTGTGCAGGCTCAACCATTTTAAAAACTCTTTTATCCCTCTCTCAATAAAGCTCATTAATGAGTGCAGCTAACAAAGGGAGGTAGTTGTGTGTGTGGGGATGTGTGGCATGTATGTATGGGGGTATGTGTGTGTTTCAGTTTTTTTAAAATATTATTGTAACTTATTTATTTATATGTCTAGAATTTTATGTCATGTGTTTTTAGTGTGTGTGTTCTGTCTTATGTGTTGCAGTGCAGCTTGCTTTTTCTTACAAGACAAATCTCTCCCAGTGGAAACAATGAAGTGAACTTGAACTTGAACATGTGTTGTGTATGCAGCAGCTGAAGGACTTGTGGAAGCTTGAATGTCATAGCGTCAGTATTTATACATCTAAAAATGACTACAGGTCTGGACAGAGAGGGCTATTTACCTCAACTGTAACGGTTGTCCACTGTCCTAGAAAATCATTAGAACATCACATGTCATCACATGTGGCACCATACCGGTGGAAAAACGAAGAAAAATAATCCGAATAATCATTTTAGTATTCTATTTTATAACTAAAGCTCCCATTAAGTTTTTTCAAAAATGTTGTGCTGGTGATTTAGATTCATTACAGTCACTGTTAAAATAATGACCGAAATTCCCATGCAACTTGAACGCATCACGGGCTAACTTACTGTAAACGGAACAGGTACTTTCTCACACAGCAGGAAGTTCATCAGTAACAGACGACGCTTCTACTCACACGCTCGTTTACGTGGATGCAGCAGTTTGTTTGAAATGCTGGCTGTCCTGCTGGCAGTGTGACAGTGGAAGAAACTTCTGTAAAAATGACACTTAACCGAGCTCTGTTGGTGTTAATGTGTGCGTCGGTGTCGTCCGCGGTGAGGATTTTATCAGGACCTCTGAGCTGCGGCCGACAGGTGAGGACTGGAGGGGGGAGGAGGAGGGAAGATTCAGGCTCTGTTCACTTTGTTTCCTTGTGTAGATATTATTACACTATGTTGCTTGTTTTCTTGAATAAACCGTGTACAAGGGATAATGATGATTAATCGTCCGTTAATTTCCCTTCATAATTCAACCAATTAAAATATATATTGACTTATAAAGCAGAAGAGGAAGGAAGTGCGTCAGAGAAAATGTAGCCCTTGTACATCCGCTGTATAGACGTACTAAGCTAAATGAGTCATTTCACAACTGGAAGACGTTTGGCTTCAATTGTTTTTATAAATAAACCTTCCGTTTTACAATTTCCTGCTCCATATTTATCAGTAATAGGTAATAAACTATCAAAGGCTTGATTGGCTCAGCTTACACATCAATGGTACCATTTTTATTCCATGTTTTCTGTGTTGTTTGCTAACCCTACTCTAATCACAGTAACAGGGTTGCTAATCCATGCTAATGTTAGCTTTTTCTCAGCAGTAGAAGCTAGATATTTAGCTAGCTGTTACTGCTGACCAAGAGGACAAACTGACTGATGGAAAACAGTCAAAAGAATTAGTCTGATCCTGATAATATGACGTAGTGTGAGACATTCAATCAAGGCTGACAATGTTATGAAAATATGAAAAATAGAGGAGAGGACATAGCTTTGCTCTACCCATTCTTTAGGAAAACTGTTTGATGATGTTAATGACAAAAACGAGACATAAATCGACAAAAACGAGACACAAAATGACAAAAACAAGACAGAAACTGACAAAAACGAGACAGAAAATGAGAATAACAAGACACAAAGCGCCAGAAACGAGACACAGAATGACAAAACAAGAAACAAAACAACCAAAACAAGATACAAAATGAGACACAAAATGACAGAAACAAGATACAGAACGACTATACTAAGACAAAACGACAAAAATAACACCAAAAATGACAGCAGAAACAAGACAGAAATTATTGTGGAATTTGTTAAATGGACAAAATAGTGTGAAATTACAGTAATCTTAGCAGCATTTTCTTCAAATGGTAATGTTATGGAGTGATGGCAGCACCAGAACAGGGCTTTAGGACCCTCCACAGAAGCTCATGAAAATCATTTAGTGCTGAAAAGTTTACAATTACAATAATGATAATACTAAAATTCTCTTCTCTAATTTTTTTCTTCTCTGATTTTTTCTGTCCCAGGATTTGAATTGTACAGTCAGCACAGGTGAGTGAATTTTGCATTTTTGAATCGCAGCTGCTGTCATGGTCTTGGTGATTAGATTTTCCTTAGTTTACGCTTAAGAATCTGTACAGTTCACTGCAACCTGTCGTCATGGAGAACTGAAGGTTTACGTTTTAGAAGGGTTATAGTGATATTCTTGGATGTTGTTAGATCCATGTTCTCTCTTCCTACATACAATCATTTCTCTTCCACAGGGTAATAAAGACAAAGTTTAAATCAAACTTTAGTAAAAATAATAATAACGTAATTTATTGCATTTATTCAATGAATGTATCCATTTTAGATTTCAGATAATTTTTTTCATTCAAATTTAAAGTATCATATTCTACATGCTGTCATTCTACATTATCACACAAGTGAAAGCAATGCAGATCAGTTCTTGGTTAACAAGCTTGTACTTTAAAAAAAAATATTAAGGTGTCTTCATCCTGGTGTGTACTGTTTTAATTAATAAAACAGAAAAGAGAAAGGTTTCTGGTGAATTTTTATGTTATTGCAGTGGATGCTGGGAAGCACAGAACTCAAGCTATCAGTGCTTCCAATGGTTCATGTAATGAACCAGCTGAACTTATAATTGTATTTTGTGAAAGTAGTAGTAGTTCAGACTGACTGATCTAAATACTAACACTAAAAGTTTATTGAATGTAACTTGTAGGGACAGAGGACAAGGACAAATGCTTCAGCTAGTTACTTAGAAACAGGTAGAGAAAATCAGGAAATCCCTGAGGTGGAGATGACAGAAGAACAGGACTTAACATCAGCCAAGAAAAGACGACAGACTGCTTTAGCATAAACCAGGAAATAGCTCAACTAAAACTCAAGTTATGAGATTTATGAGCGCTCCAATTATAATGAGATATAACTGTTCAGGACAAGTACACACAGAGAGATTTTGCAATTAAAGAACATCAGTGAGTTGAACTGTCTTGGTTAAACAATTAAACCAGAAATTAAGATTCAGAGTCACCAGAATGCAGAGGGGACACAAGAGAAGAGCCTGATTTGTTGGCACAAATTGAGATGTTTCTTTTTTCACTCTCAAATGTAAATCTTTACCACCGTGATCAGGGAAACACAACAGTCAACATTTAAATTCAGAAGAATATTTTAAATCAAACAAATATAGACATGCAGTAAATGTGTAAATGACACAATGCGCTGAAAATGTGTTGAAAACTCTGTTGTGTTGTCAGGTTTCCCAGCTCTGTGCTATTCACTGTGTGTATGTGTGTGTGCAGGTAACTGTATGGACAGAGGGTGGCTGGATTCTCATGAATATACTCCCAGTGGTCCAGAGGAGCTGCAGGCATCAGTGGACATCAAGCAGGATGAGGCAGGACACCTGCAACCTGTACTGAACGCTACCTGGAAGATAAGGGATGATGGTGAGTCAGTCTGCTTTCTGAGGATATGATTGTGCTTGTAACATTGCTTTATTGTGTACATGACAGTATTGGGCTGCATAGTGACTTGGTGGTCAGCACTGTTGCCTTGCAGCTAGAAGATCCCCGGTTCGCGTCCCGGCCTGGGATCTTTCTGCATGGAGTTTGCATGTTCTCCCTGTTCATGTGTGGGTTTTCTCTGGGTTCTCCGGCTTCCTCCCACAGTCCAAAAACATGCTGAGGTTAATTGGTGATTCTAAATTTTCTGTGGGTGTGATTGTTTGTCTCTATATGTAGTCCTGTGATAGACTGGTGACCTGTCCAGGGTCACCAGTCTATCTTGCAACACATTGTAGATGTACAGGGTGTCCCAAACAAAACTGACATCATTTGAGATGTTCATATCGTAGTGACTACATGGTCAGGAGAAATTATTCTTAATAGGATTTATTTTGAACGTAAAATGTTTTATTCTACAAATTTCAAATGAAAAATTCTGAGGGATGGTAATTTTAGAGTGTTCCAAAGTTATTACAAATGTTCAATGTGTGCGGCGCTTGTGTCGCAACACACATCAAGTCAGTAGTGGAGTTCCTTCCTTCCTCTTGAAACTTCTCATGCCACATCCAAATCTGCTTTCCTGTTGGCGCTTGTTGATGAAATTTTCTAACAAATTCACATTGCGCATTCACATTTTAATGAGTTTATGTGTACTGCAATACACAGAACACCTTTTCTGTTGCAGTAAACAGCACGACTATTCCTGAAAGTAGAAAAATAAAAATGATTATACTTTTTTGAGCAAAAACATCAAACAAATTTTAAACAAATTATTAGGTGATGAAATGATGTCAAATTTTTTGGGACACCCTGTATTATAAAGGCAGACATAATAAAAAACACATTTTTGTAGTTTCATGAAGAAACTCACCATCTTGCTATTTGGAAGAGCTGCAGAATGTCATCAGTGAATTTGTGCCTAATTAACCCCAGACAGCAATATAGAATAGATGAGAAGATGGACATTAAATTTTAGATGACGACTTCAGTGAAATCACAGTTGTTTAATTTTTTTTTCATACTTTGTATTAGTCATAACAATATTGTACCTGACATGTTAATAACTGTCTTCTAAATATGTAAATTTTTTGCTAAATACTGGTTCATATTTACTGCAGTTTTATTTGTATATTCAGATTTTTTTAGAGCCCTCAAATATTTTTTGTGTTTGTTTTTTACTGATGTGAAAATAACTGTCAGGACAACATCAGAAAAAGTTTAAAAGTAAGTAACAGTAATGTCCTTAAAGTGTGATGGGCCAAGGAAGTGTTAGACAGGTCAGAAACAAACTGTTTCCAGATGTCAGCATTGAAGTTGTTTAGTTCTCTTTTATTGTCAACAAAAATAATCAAACCTAAATAGTGACAAACACTACGCTGTAGTTCAGTGTAATGTGGTGAAGTAACCTCTGCTGTGTTCCTCTTCAGGCAGTATCCGTTTCCTGAATGCCACTGAGCTTCACGTTCTGGTGGTGTCCACCAATCACAACCTGTGTGTTCGATATTCTTTCAAAGACAAACTTCCAATGAGAAATCCATCAGGGAAAAAGGTGGGTGGCTAAATTCCACTTAAGACATTTTTTAGAGGTTTATGTTGAAATTTTATGGCTGTATTTCTGCATTTGCATATACATACTTGTAAAACGTACTCAACTGTTTATTATTCATTTTCTGAGCTTTATTTGTCCCCTGGGGGCAATTTAAGAATTTGGCACTCGTCTTTGCATCCTGTAACACGATGATCCATTTTTTGTACCGTTACTCCCCTTATACCTGAGGTAGCCTGTTGAAAGAAACTAACTGTATTCCTTTGCTTCCTTTTAGTTTTTAGTATCAGCCAGATTTCACTGGAGATGACAAACTTCTCCTGTGCATTAGTGTTTAATGTCATTAAAACAAAGAGAGCTCTTGCTAGATTAAATACAATTAGCCACAAGATCTTGTAGTTCAGTAAAAGCAGACTAAGAAGAAAGTATATCACACATAAATATTCTGCATTCCAAATCCTCCATAAAGCTGCAGTCGACAGAAATTTGGATAAAAAGGAAAAAAAAGTAAATCAAACAGCAGAATGTAAAAATAAACCTCTTTCCACTTGCAGCTCTTCCCTCTCTGCTCTAAGCCCTGATCACCAGACTAGCAGTGTGCTTCACCTGTTGCTCCACCACATCCTATTCTAACTGTAAACTTTGTTGCTATTTGTGCTAATCACATCTGACAACCCTGTGATTGATTTCCTGAAAACAATGCGTTTTCAGTGGTCATTCTCAGCTGACATGCTGGTGTTGGTCCCTGGTGAGACATACCGGGTGTCTGTCTTCAACATCCCCAAACCAGAGCTCGGCCACAGCTACTATGACGTCAGCACCGATGTCATTGTCCCTGGTAAGTGACAACCACCATGGCTGTTGTGTTGTTTTAGAGAGAGTAAATGGAACTGCTGTATTTCTGGAGTCTTTTCCACAAAGAGGGTTAAACAAAACCTGGGCCTAAGCCCAAAGTCTAAGTAGACCAACTCTGAAATGAGGAACTTGAGTTTTTGGTTCCAGAACAGCTGATTGGAGTTAGTTCAATTAACAATAGCAAGAAATTGCAGACAGAGTACCTGTTTTAGTCAACATCATCATTTCTGTAGCAGAAATACTTTCATACAGCTAAAGCTACATGATTATGAACAAAATGCCTGTCACTATTATTTTCATACATTTTAGAATCACAATTATGGTAGTTTATTACATTTGCTTTTTGGTTTTGGAGACATTATTTTTATTGAATGCTCTCATTTCAATAATTAGAGCTGCTTTTACTTCCATGTTATACTACATTCCTGTACAAATGTACTTCAAAACTTGTGATCTTCACCTGAAGCCTCGAATCTCCACTCAGTTACTGAAGCACAGCCGCTCAGACAGGGAAGTGATCAAAAAGGACTTTTAGGAAGGATGAAATAAAGCATTCTAATTGTTACAACTCCGCTATCTGGAGTGCTAGGAGTAACAGAAAAAAACAAGTGTTATTGGTTCAGCCGTTACCAAAGGTTTACATACATTTGTACATGAAATGAATGATAAATCCAGTGTAGACATTGTTAATGTGGTAAATGACTATTCTAGCTGGAAACAGCTGATTTTTAATGGAATATCTCCATAGAGGTACAGAGGAACATTTCCAGCAACCATCACTCCTGTGTTCTAATGCTACATTGTGTTAGCTAATGGTGTTGAAAGGCTAATTGATGATTAGAAAACCCTTGTACAGTTATGTTAGCACATGAATAAAAGTGTGAGTTTTCATGGAAAACATGAAATTGTCTGGGGGACCCCAAATTTTTGAACGGTAGTGTAGACTTATTTCTGTCGTGTGTTTTATTTATTCAGCTGTAATCTATCAGGAACAAGCTGTAGGAGAGTCCATTGGTTGTAAGGATTTATGTGATTTGCAGTTGAAAAGGGTCTCCCCCTTTCAAGGGTCTGCGATGTCGATTTTAAAAATGTACAAATCTTGCACACCAGCACAACTGCATTTCAGCTTCTAAATATTTCAACATGAAGTGCTGTAGGATTGTACCATCAGCGTGACCAATCACAACATGACAAAGTTTTGTTAATGGATCAGTGTCCATGTGAAGAGAACTTGCAAACCATAGTATCCTTTCTTAATACAGAGAGCCACACACTTGGTCTGTTTTTACACTAAAAGAAAACGGAAGTAATGGTAATTTCAAAGAAAAATAACATCCCAACCTGTAACATAGTATTAGACCAAGAAATACTGAAGCAGGTTGATCATTTCAAATATCTCGGTTCATGGATGACATCAGATGGGAGGTGTGAAACAGATGTTGAATGTAGAGTAGGAATGGCAAGAACAGCATTTATGAAAATGAAAAATATACTGACAAATAAGAAAATAGCCATGAGCATCCGTATGAGGACTCTCAGCTGTTACATCCTATCAGTTGTGATGTATGGATGTGAACCTTGGAACATAAATAATAAAATGTCAACCAGAACCACTGCAGCAGAGATGTGGTTCACAGATGCATGCTACGTATATCTGATAAGGACAGAATAAGCAATGAACACGTTTTAAAATGGCTAAACACAAATTATATGCTATTGAACAAAATTAGGAAACAGCAAGCAACATGTTTTGGACACATCATAAGGAAAGAGACCCTGGAATATATTGTCACAACTGAAAAAATGAATGTGAAGAGAGGATGAGGCAGACAGAGAATAAAAATGATAGATGAACTGACATCACGGCTACACATGGATCAACAACAGTCACAGTTCAGAAAGTAAAAGATCAGATTAGATGGAGGGAAATGATCGCCTACGCTGAATGGCATGGCCCTTGATTGATTGTCTGTTTCTGAATCTTCATACAGATTAGTTGTATTTAAACAGTAATGACTGCAGTAATCTCCAGTAAATAGTGCAGGAGAACTGATCGACAACCTGACAGCTGACTTAGTGCTCAATGACTCTCAGTGTTATAGTGAGCTGAGGATGAATCCACGGTATCCAACAGTCACTGTCTCTGTCCATAAATCAATGGCAGATTGATCTTGTAGCAGTTCTGTTAAAAACAGTCTTGGGGTAAGAATTTAATATCTATTTTGATGAGCCTAAAGACAAAACTTTCTGGTATGTGCTTTGATAAGGACTGTATGAATGAGGAAATGAATTTGTTAAAGTACACTTTCCAGAGAACAGGTTAGGTTGATATAGTCCGTTACCATGGTAAGTGACCCAGGGTTACCGCTCTCTGGAAAGGAAAACACATAGTTTCTCTTATCTTAGTAATCTAAGTATTTTGACTAAAGCCACTGTCTGGATTAGACGCCTGGTTTGTTCATCCTTCTGTTACTTTTTGGATGAAATGTTAAGTGAGTTTGTCTTTTTATAAGAGATATATTTCCCTGTTTGTCTGAAGACAAAAATCGTGTGCTAGTTTCTATTTATTATGTAATCAGTCTATTCTCTGAATGTCTTTGTCTGTCTGGGGCCTAGATAAAATGGTTTAAAATATACATGTTTACACACACTGTATATGTAGAGAACTTTCAAGTATCTGAAACACGGTGGCAAGTATAGAAAATACAGGTAGCATGCAGGTCTGAAATCTGAGTTACCAATTGTGAGATGATTTATAGTCCTTATACAATCTCCTAAACTGAAAATGACTGATTTAACTGAAAAAATAGGGGTCATTTGGAGCATCTGTTTCATTTTCATTTTGCTCATCAGCTGACATGCTAAAATTCTCTCATTTTGGTTTACACAGGCTGTCACCATCCCAAAATGCAAATGACCCAGTTTTGCATAGAGACAGGTGAGTTGTTCTTGAAGTCCAGTAAGAGTGTATAAAGCTTTCCCCGTCTGTAACATGTCTCTTTGCTGTATTGTAGGAAGTCTGTGGCAGCCTAACATCAGTCTGGCTCAGATCACTGCAGACAGTGGAAAGTCTGCTCTGGCTGTTAGCTTCAACACAGATAGACTGTGTGAAGACTATGTTGTTATTGTTAGCTGCGACGTTAACAAACATCCTCACAGCATAAAAAAGGTAAGATCACATCAAGCTGGACATTCCAGTGCTTCTGTATTTGAAGACTGCTCATGCAGTCACAGAGTGAATGTGTGTTTCTTCTCAGTGATTTGACCTAGAACATTACTGTATCTGCTCATTACAACATCCTGTCTGTTGTATCCTAGCCTACTTTTTAGCCGTTTTTTGTCTTTTCAGTACATGAAACTCAGTGCCCCTCTTCTCTCTGCAGTATTATTCTGCTAATTGCAGAAAAGAATGCTTATGATATTCGTAAACCATGTAAATGTAGGTAACTCTACAGTAACAGATACATTACATTTTAAACCTCTCACATCACACCTTCCTGCACAGCTCCAAAATAACTCGAATACAGTCTGAGGAATGCATTTGAACTTCAGAGCTTATTTTTGACTGAATTTCACATATTGTGCCAAAATGTCAGAAAATGTGTTATTGTGGTAGTTCTCACAGCTGTAGTTTTGTGGTACTCTTGAATAAAATTGCACTAATGCATTGATGTGTTTGTATACCTTGCATTCTAGTGCATTCTACAGCCCACCTTGCCGTTTATCAAAGAGTTGCTGTACACTGTGCTGGGTGTACATATGTCTGAATGCAAGATAAACAGCAAGTTTCACCAGTTATGTGCACACTAGGTGCCATACGAACAGCTTTAAGCATCTTCATTGAGTCTTCATTAATGTGACTGCTCCCTCTTTTCTGATTTTTTTAAACAGGAATATTTCCATTTTCATATCCTATAGTAATGTTAAAAAAAATTCAAATATTGTATTTTGCAACTATCTTGACAAGTTTTCAGTACAGCATCAGTCTGCCTGAATACTAATCTTTGCACATTAAAAACACAACCTCTTCTCCAGAACAATTTGACGATCCTGAATATGTCATTCATTCTTGATAAATGGCCAAGATCCTGCTGCCAGTTTTGTGTTGAGGTAAACCTTTTTACATTTATTCTGCTGAGTGATGTTAGTGCATTCATAAACATTTTTTTTTCATTTTTCTGTTAATACCTCAGAATTGTCTATAATCACACTTTACCTACGTGTTCTTGTTAACATCACTTTTTTCTTTACTGCAGATAAATCCCCGTTTCCCACAATGCTGGCCGGACTGTACCCGTCAAAAAAGAACTCAGAATATTTGTACTGGTATGTTTGCTGATATACTTGACAAAAACATAAAAATAATCAAATTATTTTAACAGTAGTTTGTTCCAAACAGGCATGTTCCTTTATACTTAGAGAGTATGATTAGTAAGGTAGGGTATCTTTTACTTGTGACACATTTTACCCTATTCAAAAAGCTGCACCTCCTGCAGTTTTGATATTGCAGATGGACAAACTGCAGTTTTCGGAATACTTTGAATGGTTGTTCAGTTCTGCAGTAGAGTATTCCTTTGGCATCATATTATGGTCAAGTTCGACATCAGTAATTAAGTTAATGGTTTGATTCCCAGATTTCCTTGTCTTCATACAGCATGTAGCAGGTTGCCAATCAGTTGTTAATACTTAAATTATAATTGCTTGTCTTATTGTAATGTATACAGTGCTTTACAAATTTATTAGACCACATATCATAAAAACAAGATAACAGACATTTTAGATATCAGTCAAAAACTTGTTTCAAACTAAAAAAAATTGTATTACTATTTATTAGGCAAATAAACTGGCAGAACTAAATAGTCCTTATTCACATACACCGATCAGGCATAACATTCTGACCACTGACAGGTGAAGTGAATAACACTGATTATCTCTCCATCATGGCACCTGTTAGTGGGTCGGATATATTAGGCAGCTAGTTAACATTTTGTCCTCAAAGTTGATGTTAGAAACAGGAAAAATAGGCACGTGTAAGGATTTGAGTGAGTTTGACAAGGATCTACTTGTGATGCTAGACAACTGGGTCAGAGCTCCTCCAGAACTGCAGCTCTTGTGTGGTGTTCCTGGTCTGCAGTGGTCAGTATCTATCAAAAGTAGTGAACCAGCAACAGGGTCATGGGCGGCCAAGGCTCATTGATGCACATGAGGAGAGAAGGCTGGCCCATGTGTGTCCAACAGACAAGCTACTGCTCAGATTGCTGAAGAAGTTAATGCTGGTTCTGATAGAAAGGTGTCAGAATACACAGACCATCACAGTTTGTTGCATATGGCGATGCACAGCTGCAGACCAGTCAGAGTGCCCATACTGACCCCTGTGCACCGCCAAAAGCACCAACAATGGACACATGAGCATCAGAACTGGACCACAGAACAATGGAAGAAGGTGTCCTGGTCTGATGAATCACATTTTCTTTTACATCATGTGGATGGCCAGGTGTGTGTGCATCACTTACCTGGGAACATATGGCACCAGGATGCACTATGGGAAGAAGGCAAGTCGGTAGAGGCAGTGTGATGCTTTGGGCAATGTTCTGCTGGGAAACCTTGGGTCCTGACATCCATGTGGATGTTACTTTGACACGTACCACCTACCTAAGCATTGTTGCAGACCATATACACCCTTTCATGGAAACAATATTCCCTGATGGCTGTGGTCTCTTTCAGCAGGATAATGCACAGTGCCACAAAGTAAAAATGGTTCAGGAAGGGTTTGATGAGCACAACAACCAGTTTGAGGTGTTGACTTGCCTCCAAATTCCCCAGATCTCAATCCAATCCAGCATCTGTGGGATGTGCTGGACAAGTAAGTCAGATCCATGGAGGCCCCACCTCAAAACTTCCAGGACTTAAAGGATCTGCTGCTAACATCTTGGTGCCAGATACCACAGCACACCTTCAGGGGTCTAATGGAGTCCATTCCCTGATGGGTCAGGGCTGTTTTGGCAGCAAAAGGGGGACCAACACAATATTTGGCAAGTTGTCATAATGTTATTCCTGATCAGTGTATATTATCCAAAACTGTCAGTATTTTGTATGACCTCCTTTGGTGCTGATAACAGCTTGCATTCTTGCTGCCATTGTTTTTATGTCTTTTTGACAGTCTCTTTTGTTATTGAGTTCCAGATAGTTTGTAGCTACTCCCAGAGACTTACTTTGGATGAAACTTTTGTGCCATCTATTTTTGAATTCAATAAATCCCAGATCTGTTCAATAGGATTCAAGTCTGAACTTTGACTTGGACAGTTCATCAGTTCCGGTCATCCAGATTCATTTTTCCTTGGTCCAGTAGTCTCTACACAGCTTTGAAGTATGCTTGGGGTCATTGTCTTCTTGGTGTATGAACCCACAACCAATCAGATTCAATCCAGAAGGGATTCCATGATGTACCAAGATGTTGTGATAGACCTTCTTGCTCATGGTACCATCAATTTGAACTAATTTGCCCATGACGTTTCCACAAATGGAACCTCTTACCTTAATGGAATCTCCACCATGTTTCACTGTGGGTTCAATGCCTCTAGCATTAAAATGTTCTCCGGCTTTTCTGCGGACATAAACATGCAAGAGTTTAAACTTGGACTCATCCATCCAGAGTACCTTCTTCCAGTCATCTACAGTCCAGTGTTTGTGCTCCCTGGCAAATTTTAGGTGTTTTTGGATGTTTGCAACCCTCCATAATGGCTTCTTAGCAGCTATTCTTACCTTTAAGCCTTGTTCCTTCAGTCGTCTGTTTGTGGTCATTCTAGAGACTTTCTCACATTCTGATCTAGAAGCATTAATCTCTTACTGAAGATCAGCAGTGATATTTCTTCTGTCTATAGGACTTAAAATCTTGGGGTGTCTGACATCTGCTTCAGTTAACTTTCATTTTCAGCCTCTTTCTTTGTGCGTTTTCTAAGTACCAGCCTCTGCAATGCGAGTCCAAGGTATACTTGACCACACTGTGAAGACACTTTATGTCTTGCCCTACTTGTCTCAGAGACCATCCAGCATCATGAAGTGCTTTAATTCAGACTCTGTCTTTCTCAGTTCCCTACACTTCACCATTTTGAACAGGCGTGAGGAATTTCAAACTAAATTCACGTTTTTATACCCAAATTTGAGCCAGCACACTTCAATTCTCTGAGAAGTCAGAAATTAATCAAGAGTAACACACAACCACTAACACACATTTTTCTGTTCAGGAATGTAAGCAAATAACTAATTTGGCAATAATTTGCTTTATTATTTTTTTCAGCTTTTTTATAAAACAGTAAATTTAAAAAATCATGGTTAACAACAGTAACTATATTTTAGCATTAAATATATCATTTTGATTAAAAAGCTTGCACATACAGGCAAATTAACCATTACAGAAACATAAAACATGTTTTGGTAGTCAGCAATACTGTTAATTTAGGGCAGCAGTGTCAAACACCTTACGCTGGGTGGTGGTCTAATAAATTTGTTAAGCACTGTATATACAATGTGAAGGCATACTCTGTGTCTCGTGAGGGAATGGTTAACACAACACAGTTTTCTTCAAAATCAAAAATAAAACTGTTTTATTTTGTTGTGCAGCCTATATATTCAGCTACATTTGGGTCAAGTATAAAGGACGTCCATCTTGGGCTCAATTTATACCATATCAGATGGTCTAAATCTGCTGAACCATCAAGGTTTTTTTTTGTTTTTTTTTTTGAGGCTAAAAACATGGCCAACTTGATTTGGTCCAAAAACAATGTCTATGGTTTCCAGGTCCTTGATAAGAGATATTTCGGTGGAGAAGTAAAAGTTTGGACCTGCTTGTGGTCCTAGATGTGAAGTCAACAAAGTCAATTTAACTACTATGACCATGAATGTTTGCACAGAAATTTACAGTAGTCAGTTCAGTAGCCATAACAATCACCGACCAACTCACCACCCTTGGAGCCTGGTCATTGGCTTTGCATGACTAAAACAACATATTCCTGGAGAGCTTTAGAAGGGACACTGCAAGGTATACAGATTTGTGATATGCTTGCATGGGGCTTGAATGGCGAGTTTAGTGTTGACAATTAATAAACTGTGTTTTCTTTACCACAGCAAAGCGAACAGATGCCCCAGATGTCCCTTGGTACACATTAACTGTAATAGGAGTGGTGTCTATGTGCATCGTGGTGGCAGTTGGGATTTATGTCCTCTGCAGGAAATCAGGTTAGTCACAGAATACATTTTCAATCACAATTCATAAACTTTTATTGGGAACATAGACTTTTGTTGACTTGTGGATATCTTAAAATCACCTTTAATCTGCTGATGGTACTTATCATTACTTTTTTTTCCCACTTTCAGATCAAACTGGTAATAGTCCAGCACGTAAGAAAGATAAGAAAACGTTCCAACAGCCACTTAAACAGCCTCCCAAAGTGCTGGTCATCTACTCCCAGGATCACCACTTGTATAGAGACATAGTGCTGAACCTCTGCAGTTTCCTCCAGGCCAAGTGTGGCACCGAGGTGCTGGTAGACCTGCTCGACTCCACATCAGTCAGCATGGTGGGTCGCCACCGCTGGCTTGAGTGGCAACGACAACAGTTGAAAAACCCCTCTGACAAGATCCTGGTGCTGTGTTCACAAGGTGTCCAGGCAAAGTGGAGGGCCATGTGTGGTCAGAGGCCAGTGATGCTGAGGGAAGACATCACCTCCCCCACAGATGATATGCTTACTCCCTTTCTTAACCTCTTCCTAACTGACATGCACCAGGCAGGTATGCGGAGCAAGTACATGGTAGCTTACTTTGGTGACATTGGCAGCGAACTAGACGTGCCATCGGTTTTTGACATTGCCGTCAAATATAATCTGATGAAGCACTTTGAAGAGCTGTACTTCCGCATCTTAGACATTGAAAAGTATCAGCCAGGTCGTGTTAACCACATTGAGGGAATTGGTGGAGATGAATATTTCCACTGTCCCTCAGGTAGAGACCTGAAAAAAGCTATTGAAGCCTTCCAGGCCTACCAGACGGAAAATCCCGATTGGTTTGAGAGGGAGTGTGTAGACAATGAGGAGGAAGTCATTGCTGAAGTCAGCCCGCTCATTGACCAGCTGCAGATCCCTCCTGTCCTAGAGTGTGTCCCTGTGATCAGAGATGGGCTTCCTGTCTTCATTCATGAGGTAGAAATCAATGAAAATTGCAACAGCATTCACATTCTTACACCTGAACTGAACCCAGAGCACCAGGTATCATCAGTGGCAGAACTTCTACCAATAGTGAATCCTGAGTGCAAACATCTATCAAGCCTGGATGAGGTGTTGACAGATCATCTGTATCCTCATAGCCCCAGTCCAGCTTCAGTCTATAGCGCAGAGCCTGTTTTGAACAAATTACCACCACCAAGGCAGGACTGGCTCTCCCTCAGAGAAGAACCCTTGGGGCAGCTTCCTACTGAGGATGATGATGAGGATTCTTTACTGCCTATCAATCAACCCTTTGCCCATTTTGACCAGAGAAGCTCAACTCCACAGAACTCTCTGAGCTCAAAATTTCCAGAACCCTCATGTGCAAACATACCGAGTGAGTATTTCCCTTCCTCTGAAACCAGCCACCCCCAGCCTATGGATATGGAGGGGGACGAGGGTGTGGATTCTAGAAAAGGTCCAAACAGCGGATCAGATCAGGGCTACAGCTCCAAAATATCCTCCCAGCATGAACCCCCTTTCAAAGAGGATCCACTTGTGACTTTGATGAGACTGCAGCAGCAGCAGTTTCTGCAGAATCCCAGATACTCTGACAGAGACCCAGAAGAGTCATATGAGCATTAAAGCTACTATAGACAGAAATCTTGAAAATGTACAGCTCTCCCTCCACAATTTTTCCATATCTGTTCTAAGCCCCTCCCATCAGGCAAGTATGTGCTGTAATCATTTGTGGGCTCACCTGGGATTTGAACCCTGTCGACCACCTAACCCATTGGACCCCCACATCCTGTTCTCTCCATGGACTTTGACACTAATTGCTGAAAAGCCTGGTGATTGATTGAAACCTCCTGTTATGGGCTGCAGTTCCTAAAATCTGAAAAAACAGCCAGGAGGAGGTGAAGAGGTGTAGTTACCTTTCAGACCACTTGACGTATAATATGCTGAAAGGTTACTATGTATTTTCTGCTCAGTGGCACCATAGAAATACTGACTACCCCAAGTTTAAGTACTGGATCTTCACTAATTTTATCTGATATTACAGATGTGTGTCTGAAATAGGAGTGTGCAAGAGCTTCAGACACTGCATATAAAATTGGATAGCACTAACAGTGTGGGGCTCAAATGTTGCATATTTAATGTTTCATGATGACTTTCTGAATACTACATCCCAAACAGTTTTAATACATTGCTTTTAAAGACAACATGATCATGCCCTCCTAGGACCATGATGCAGACACGGTAACCAGCACAGTAGACTTCAACTTTGTGAGTTCAGTCAACATTCAAGTTTTAATTCAGAATTCAGTTTGAGGAGTGTCTGGTAGCTCAGCAGGTTGAGCGGGCGGCCCATAATCACCACCTGGATGGGCAACAGCACCCAGCAGGACTTCTTGGCCCTGAGGAGGGTGGTCAGCTTGGCTGAGAACCATCAGAACCAGCCTCCCCAACCTGCAGGACATTTACAACAAACGCTGCAGGTTAAAGGCCAGGAAGATTGCTAGTGAGCCCAGGCTGTCCACCTGCTGAACCTGAAACAATAGACTCAATACACAATCAACCTACAAATTCTGTTCAATACCCTGTTCAATATCGTGTGCATTTCTCACCTTGTGTGTTTTTAAAAAAAAAAAAAAAAAAAAAAAAAAAAAAAAAATATATATATATATATATATATATATATATATCAATCAATCAATCAATCAATCAAACTTTATTTATATAGCACTTTTCTTACAGTTAAAAATGCAACGCAAAGTGCTTTACAACATTAAAACATTAAAAGCAAGAAAACCCGTCCCTCCCTCCCTCCATGTATACATATATGGACACAACTGCAGAAGCACGCACACGTATACACACACTTACATACACACACACCCATACATACACAGACACACCCACCCACAGACACACACTCCCACCACTGACAGTAGGGAGACATGGCATGGCACTGACGATTGTGGAAAACGCCTCCAATTGGGGTCGTCCACACCGGGAGGAGTCGCAGGCCATGACCACTGGGGGCGCTGGCACCCAGACCCACGAACCCCCCGACCCCGACAGACAGGGGGACCCCCACACCGAGGTGGGGAGCCCCCCCCAACCAGCCGGACCGAAGGGACCCATGGACAGCACCCCCAGCAGCAGACCGGATACAGCCCCCATATATATATATATATATATATATATCTTCAGTGAAAAAACCTGCTTTTCTTTCAAAAATAAGGACATTTTCAAAGTGACCCATATATAACTATATATATATATATATATGTATATATATATATATATATATATATATATATATATATATATATATATATATATATATATATATATATATATATATATATGTATATATATGTATATATATAGTTATATATGGGTCACTTTGAAAATGTCCTTATTTTTGAAAGAAAAGCAGGTTTTTTCACTGAAGATAACATTAAATGAATGATAAATCCAGTCTAGACATTGTTAATGTGGTAAACGACTATTCTAGCTGGGAACGGCTGATTTTTAATGGAATATCTCCATACAGGTACAGAGGAACATTTCCAGCAACCATCACTCCTGTGTTCTAATGCTACATTGTGTTAGCTAATGGTGTTGAAAGGCTAATTGATGATTAGAAAATCCTTGTTCAGTTATGTTAGCACATGGATAAAAGTGAGTTTTCATGGAAAACATGAAATTGTCTGGGTGACCCCCAAACTTTTGAACGGTAGTGTATATATTTTGCGCTATACTACAGTTTGATTATTTATTTATTTTCTATCTATCTATCTATCTATCTATCTATCTATCTATCTATCTATCTATCTATCTATCTATCTATCTATCTATCTATCTATCTATCTATCTATCTATCTATCTATCTTCATTTATATATTCATTAATATATATTTCTTGTGTGTTTTTATTCTTTCTTGTTATGGTGTGGAACAGGTGCTTAATACATTTCGCTGTGCTTATACTGTGTATAATTGTGTTTGTGACAAAGGTCTTGAATCTTGAAAAAGGAGTTTAGTAATTTCTAAATGCAAAATACTGGGGACTTACTGCATTTGAATATTGTCCGCCTAAGTCTTTGAAAATTAAATGTCAAATGCCCCTTTCATGCTCATGGTAAAAAAGCAAACTGATTTTTGCATTTTCATTTTCATTTTCACCCAAATAACACATACATATATGAACAGTTATCATACTAGTGTAGAATTACATTTTCATTTTCAAGTTCAAATAATCATCTTAATAAAGTGAGCTTCCAAAGAAGTCTGCATTCAGTTTTCTTGGAACAAGCGTCTAGCAGCTGTGAGAGAAACTGCAGCTTCTGCTTTGGGATCATCACTCAGACAGCAGCTTCCTTGGCTGTAAAAGCAGCAGTTGTCCACGTGACCAAGATCTTCATGGGGTCCAAAAGCTCCACATTCTCAAGTTTAGTAATAACTAGACCACATTCTAATCTGAAATGATAGGAACCTTAAGGCAACATCTGCATTTTTATAAAACTTTGAGGTCCCAACTTAGGGCCTGAATAAGTATAGTTAAAGTGTATATTCTATTAATATGGGAACATCATAGTCTTTTCTGTTTAACTATACCCAGTACACAGAGAATGGGAGAAACACATTGATTTTAGGACCCAGAGTTAATTTTTGTACCATGGCTCACTGATGAGTTAATGTGGCCCTGGACGGATGTGAACGTACTGACTAGTAAACCTGTATAACTGTTGAAGCTACAAAGAAACCCATACTGTTTAACCTCAGATTTACTGTGGAATCCCAACACTTTTCTGTCACGTTATTTTCTGGCAGGATCACACTTTCATAAAAACTGAAGGTCTTTCTTCAACAGTAGATCTAATGATACTTGTTTTGGTTTCAGTCATCAGTTCTCCTTTGTTATAAAAGAATCCGTAATAAATAATTACGTTTTACACTTTGTAACTTTCTCTGATTTATTTTAGGTTTCAACCACATGATACTCTGTTACATCTACAGTACATGAATTACATTGTATCAGTATAGATATACACCACAAAGATTTACAGTACAAGTAAAGTCCTATCTGTAAACAACAGCTACGTCCCTGTAAACAAGTTCAAACAAAAGCTAAGCCTGTATATTATAAGATAGGACAAGAGACTGTTGAAATTGCACATTGTGTTTTTCATTGCACAAAGGTTTAAGCAGGAAAAAGCATTTGCTTCTGCGTAGCATGATTGGCCCTTTGAACGTCCATGTCATTGAAGCCTTTGGTAGCTTTAGTGTAGTTACACAACACGGTTGTTCATACATGCTGAAGGCCTCCTATTCTTAACTTTCATGTAAATATATGCTCCTGCTTGTGATTAAACTGTGTGGTAAGCTTCCTTCATCTAAATAAAGATTGTTAGAGAGCCTTTCCAGCAGCATTGTATACATATACAAAGGTTTAGTAGATTACTGGTACAAGGAAATAATACAAAATAGTATAAAATATAGCCATTTAACTACTTTGGCAAGATATGATACGCAATAAACAAACAAACACTGTTAAGCTACCAGTGTATTATGAAAAGAAAGCAATAAGAACCACTAAACATGTCTTTCTGGTTCTGCAGTCCTCCACAGAGAAGTCATCAGGGTCAACCTCAAAGCCACGTGATGTCTGCAGAGTAAATGAACACCAGTTCAATCAAAACTTTGAAATAATAAAGGTCCAAGATTTTATCAAAAGATACTCTTTGTCATAAAGATATCTCTGCTGAGATCATGTGACATAAATATGAAACATTCAGTGGACTTAATAGGAGACACATCAGTGACTGCTGGCCTGCATTAGGAGAGCTGAGGGAGAGTGATTGACAGACTCCTCTCCCATTTGTCTGTTTACGCTGGAACACATTCAGCCAATAGGGTTAGCACAGTTCTGTCTTTCTAGAACTGAAGTGGTTTAAGCATTTCCTCATGTTTCCTGCATAGAAATAATTGAAAAGTTCCTTCAGCAAATTTGAAGAAAACTACCCACATTAAGGTGTAAATAAATTGTGTTCCTAAAGCGCTTTATATACACTTTTATTCTCAATTTAAAATACAGGACGCATGGCCTGATACCAGGATAAACTACACTACTTCAGTAATAGCACCGCTGGGATTGAGTAAAGCATTACATGACTTAGTTTAAAGCGACACTTGGTTTCCACGTCAGACTCTTTTTACTTCCAAGCATCACTGATATCAGTTAATTTCAATACAGCATGAGAATCACAAAAATAAACTTGTTTCAGAAGCGTAATTATTAATTTTGAACAGATACATACTTCAAAAGTTTGGGGTCACCCAGTCAATTTCATGTTTTCCATGAAATTCACACTTTTATTCATGTGCTAACATAACTGCACAAGGGTTTTCTAATCATCAATGAGCCTTTCAACACCATTAGCTAACACAATGTAGCATTAGAACACAGGAGTGATGGTTGCTGGAAATGTTCCTCTGTACCCCTATGGAGATATTCCATTAACAATCAGCTGTTTCCAGCTAGAATAGTCATTTACCACATTAACAATGTCTACACTGGATTTATCATTCATTTAATGTTATCTTCAATAAAAAAAACAGATTTTCTTTCAAGAATAAGGACATTTCTAAGTGAGCCCAAACTTTTGAACACTAGTGTACTTCTTATTTCTTGTTCAGGTCTGTCTGCATTATGATGGCCATGGCCATATGGTGTGCATTCCAGACTTTTCAAATCAATCTGCTCTTAATTATGCATTCCTAAAAAAGTGTAACTCAACACTGACAAAAAATAGATGTGATGGTTAAGCAGGTCTGAAATCAGCAAGTTTACTTTCAAAGCTGTATGAAGTGAAGTAGACGCCACTGGCTGCCTGGAAAGTGACTAACGCATCAGACCACTAAAGTATTTGTCATGTGGGGAACAAAGAGATAAGGTTTTGACAAAAATCTTGTCTTAACTTCATGGTATTTTTCTTCTCCTTGCCAGTCTTGACCCCTCAGCAGTTCAGCAAGCAAGGCACAAATCACCATAACCTCTGACCTGCAGACATGAATCACTCACTGGAGAGCAAACAAAGCTGGATAAGCTTTGTTTGATAACCTCACTGTGATTACTCACTGGACTATGACTTCATTCATCTCCAAAACAATGGGCACTCAAATGAGTTCAGATCTGCATGCAGATCTGTGCTTTAGTCACATATACTGATTGAATATACTTCAAATAGTAAATAATGTGCAGACCCAGTGAGAGGGGGTTTGGTATCACCTCTGCTAATCCCAGCAGCACTCCAGGGCTGAACTATGAAGCAAGTTCAACATAGCCGGGCTTTCTTTGTGTAAGTCGGCTCGACAAAAACTAAAGCCTCAGTCAGAGATAACTGGTATCACGAATGTTGTTATCAACTTTCTTTGTTAAGTCAGGTTTCCTGCTTCAAACTCTGTGTGCATTCATTTAAAAGAAGGAGTTTAACGCGTCATGAGATCCTTCTTCACACAAAATAAAATGACTGTTCGGCTGCTTCAGTCAACAGGTTGTTTTAAAGGAGAACAATGAGGAATATACAAATGTATGACAGTTAAAAGCTGCTGCTGCAAACGATGCAAGACAGGAATACTGGGAGAAAACCGTTAAGCGTGCCTAATATATGTATTTTACTGATCAATGCAGCTGATTATTGGTAACTGACAGATGCATAGTGAAATTATTCAACTTTAGACTTAATATATTTTAACATGATGTTGTATTGAAGTACATTTCAGTCTGACATAGTCCCATAATGCAGGATATCATTTTATTTTGTGACCAAATCAAAATGAAACTAATGTTACTGATTAAATCTTCTCTGTAATAAATACCAGTAGGATGATCAGTTTTCTGATCTGTGTTCTATCAGCTGCAGCACCAGCAGTGGAAACTGACTTGACAGGAAATCAGAACTAAACACAGAAACATATTTATATGATTTCTGCACCACTAACTAAATACATGTTGAGTTCCCATGGCAACGTGATACATACAGTGTGATACTGTAACTTCATCCAGTGGTTTTAGTAATATGCAGCTTTCAGTTAGTGATTACTTTCATTTTATTTTCCCTCAGCTGAGAATCCGGATCACTCTTGAAGAATCATTAGAAGATGCTTTGTTTAATCGAAGATGCTTATTCCAGCTGATTTAAATCAGAAATTCTGAACATAGCCTGCTGCAGACCAGGTTAGCTCCACAGCATCAGTTACCATGGAAACCGAGTCAGGAAGAGAGCCACCTTCATGATACTGAAAACTCTGACTTTGGCCTCACCACTCACCCACTAATCTCACTTTGTAGTACAGCCCTCTGGCCCACTTCAGCTTATCAGTATGGAAGCTTTTACACCCACTCTGAAGTGGATTTTCACCGCAAGTAGTTGGATAATATGTATTTGTGTCACTTTTTATTGAAGTGGTCTATGGATCATTTTCATGCAACACTTTTTAATTGGCTGTCTTGGCTTGTTCTCTCTGTCAGGCTTAGTTTAGCAGTAAAGCTGGAAGCAGGGGGAGACTGCTAGCCTAGCTCAGAGCTAAAACCTGGCAGCTTTGTCATGAAGACACACAACTGGAGATGCCACATGCAGTCACTGCACCAAGGACTTCCACAATGACCCTGATGAGGTCTGCTGACCTGAAACACCTGCTGGCTGCACAATATTATTTATCAGTTCATCCAACAATCCTCGTGACAATTACAAATATTTAACTACATTTTCTAACCAAACCCATCTGTAGTAAAGATTTGGAGTGATTAAGAACCAGTATGGATTGTTGGCAGTGTGGGTCGTCAAAGTCACACATTTTGCACAACGAAATGACCTGCAAAGGACACGTCAGGAAAGAAGACACAAAGCTCACTGTGCTTCAGCAAACAGCACGTCTCTTTCTCATGATCGTAGGTAAAGCTGCATCTCCAAACGTAGCTGAGCCAACCATATCACGGTTACACTTCCTTTTTGAAGTCTGCTAAAATTATTTACAGCACAAAGCAGGAGAGGGATGTTGTATAATATGGAAGCCCATTTCCACCAGGTAGTCTGACAGATTACAGTCAAGAATGACAATAGAAAGAAAACTGTCATGAGTAAAACTGACCTTTTAGTTGTCCAGTGCTGCCTTACATACCTATGTCATGTTGTATCTACTCTCAGATAAACGCCACTTTGGATAAGAGCTTCTGCTAAATAAAATTGTAAATTTACAGTTGTTGGAGGTATGTCTGTGCTCGAAATCCAAAGAGTTTGTTCTCTAGCAAACATTGTCTAAATATAACTGTGATGTTGTACAACACTTCAAATGTCTATGTGTGAAGGTACTTTTTTCTCCCTAGAAATCAGAGAGAAGACGGTGCTCTGTGCTATGGACTAGCACTCATCACTGTACTCTGCATTTTAAAGTCAGAGCACATTGAAGGAGGGAGCCCAGATATTACAACACTGACATCCTCCAAATATGGAAGCAAACAACACCTCCTGTTCCACCTCTCTATCACATCTCCTTCTACCCCACAATGCTTTGAGAGGCACTTATTTACCATAGAAAACACACTGGGCAGAGCTTTGTATTGCACCACATTCATGCGTCTTCGTCTTGCTGAAAACAGCTACTTGCTGAAACCAGCCTAGAAAACGAAGTTGAAAATGCCGTGTCGAGCTAAAACAGGAATTTGTCTTTGTGGGTTCCTCACTATGACAACACAATTGATCCACTGGTAATCTGAAAATGTTGATTAGTGGAGGCTCAGCTGGAATACTTAGGTCAGTCTGTGACTCTGACTTTGATTAGTAAAAGATTCATGACCTCATGAAAACATTTTTGTCAGTCTCAGTTGTTCTAATGTTTAACTAGTTTCATGGGGGAAATGAGATCCCATAGATTATGAAGTATGAAGACAGTAACACAAATATAGTCCCCGACTTCACAGGTGTGTTGAAAATGACACAAACCTTTCAGTCTACTGAGATTTTCTGTATAGTATGAGCTTTTAGAAAATAAACATACTGAAGTCCTATGAAGAAATGAATGAGTGTTATATTTATGTATTCATTTATTTTCTGACAAACTGACTTAAGCCAGTTTGTTATCCAGAGAACAATGGGCCTTGAAATGACAGATGCCACAGCGAGTACAGCATTATAAGGGCCATTCCAGAACTGGAGGACATTTTACATCCCACCCATCAAATTTCAAATAATCCATGTAGAAAATACTGAAACATGCAGTTGTTGTGTAAATGTGCCTGTCCTGAGAACAAAGCTAAAAAAAAACTAGGAGAAAAAAATGTTTGAAAATATTTTTAAAATACCAAATAATTCTGGAGTTCCTCCTAAAATGACATTTTTCTCTTGTCTCACCCCCCTGATGACCAAATTGAACCTCAAATAAAACAGTTAAAATGAAATTTAAATCTCCTTTTTTCTGAATTATCTTTTTCATTGATGTCTCTTGTGATTATGGGAACATTTTTTAATCAACAGAATATTTTAAATAATAATTATTATGCATGGAATGTGTGTCCCACAACAACCCTGTTAGCATAACCTTTTTATCTGGTAGGAGAAGAAAACACTGAATCACATGAAACGCTGGAATTAACATCATCAAACTATTTTCCTAAAGAATGGGTAGAACAAAGCTATGTCTGCTCTTCTATTTTTCATATTTTCATCACATTGTCAGCCTTGATTGAACGTCTCACTCGACCTCATATTATCAGGATCAGACTAATTCTTTTGACTGTTTTCCATCAGACAGTTTGTCCTCTTGGTCAGCAGTAACAGCTAGCTAAATATCTAGCTTCTACTGCTGAGAAAAAGATCACATTAGCATGGATTAGCAACCCTGTTACTGTGATTAGAGTAGGGTTAGCAAACAACAAATAAAACATGGAATAAAAATGGTACCATTGATGTGTAAGCTGAGCCAATCAAGCCTTTGATAGTTTATTACCTATTATTGATGAATATGGAGCAGAAAACTGTAAAAGAGAAGGTCTATTTTTAAAAATTTTGTAGTCCAAATGTCCTCCAATCCTGGAATGACCTAGTTACATGTTGTGCGTCTGACTGCATGAGGGTCTGCCGGGGTTCCCGTGACATACATTTTGTCATCTCTACAAGTCTGTGAGCGTCCATGAGGGCTCCTGTGTGGACATCTGTGTACACCCCAAAAGTTGTGTTGTGCAGGTGACTACATTACATGGGTCAGCAGTGTGTATACTCTGCAGTAGTGTATATGTATGAAATATGTAGATATGACCTATTGCACAGGGATGGAACAGAGTTCCACAAGTGGTCTAACATGGAATAGAAAAAGTATAATGACAAGTATGCGTCTGTCGTGTCCATGTGTGCATCTGCAAGGGAGAAAAATCAAGGCTTGAGTAGTAGCCTGTGATCTTTTAGGACTCAATCAAAAAAGTGACATAAGTTGGAGAACAGTAGCACAGCCAGGGATACCAACAGAAAGTGCTGCTGGACAGGGGTCCATTTGAAAAGGATTAGTAAACCTGTTGATCACGGCACCGTTGGGTCTTTAAGCATTGCATTAACTCACACACGTCTACTCTACTGTCAGCACCAGACACAGCTTTTAGAACCAGCACAGACCAGGAGACAACACGGTCATCAATAGAAAACACTAATGTACATAGGTGAAGTAGAACCCAGCTGTTCAGAGCAAACCCAAGGATTCTTCAAATTGCACTTTGCCACTTAAATCTACACATTGTCCAGCTGCTGCCTCTCTGTATTCCATTAAAGTACTGCAGTGAAACTCACAGGCTGACAGACATGCCTCAGGAAGGTTCAGTGCATCGGAGTTTGAATTGCTGTAGGCTATTGCAGGTGTTGGGTCTGACTGTAGCACCTGTAGACCAGTCTGTAGAGGGAACATTGTAAGGCTGGTACGGATGAGACCAGACATGTTCAAAAACTGGAAAATCCACCGGCATATAGAATGCCATCTGCCCCAAAAGTCAGAATTCCAAGTGGAAACCTCAGAAAGTGTAGTCAACTCCAAGTTTTCAGAGGTGCAGTTAGCAGGCGTCATTGTAACACAGCGACATATACCAACCCCCGCTGCTCTGAAGATGGTTTTAGCCTGTAAAACCAATCAATAAATAGTTTTTTTTTGGCACCACATCATGTTAGATTACCCATAAATGCAATGTGGTTATCGACTAACACAGCTGTCAAACTCTCAAAAGCCCTGAAACACATCTAGCATACATCAGTATTACTTTATGGTAATTAGATTCATTCCAAGGTTATTTGGCAATATGCACCACTAAACGGCGAGGGCCCCTAATGTGTTTCCTGGCCCTTTCTTACTGATTGGCACAATGTGGGTACACTGTAGGACTACAACCACTTGCTCAATAGGGGCCCAAACTGAGTTCCACCTCATGGCTCCATATCAGCTTCCTGTTGCCCTGCAGATGCTACTTTAGCAGCATCAAAACTTGCTGATGACATATGTGTTAGAGAATGGAGTTTTTTTTTTTTTATAACAAAACTGAAAAGCCAAAAAGAAGAGTAACGTTTGTTCATTAGTGACGGACTGACATGAATCACAGCCAGTCCTTGGTGTAACTGGACTATTAAGTAGCAGCCTTGGGGTTCACCAACACCAAGGGGTCCTGAATTACCTAAATAGAACTGTGAAGTTAGTTTGGGTTCCTCTTTATCCTCTTTATCTGTGGTAATGCTTAATATTGCATTTTTTCTGCATTGTTGTCTGTTGTTCTTGACACTGTATATTCTTTCAAGGGTCAGTTTACCACACAACAAAATAAAGAGACTCACTCTCTTGTAGGAAACAAATCCCCCAGATGTTTTTGGTGGAATCTGTCAAACCTGTAAATACATACACAACTGTTCAAAAGTTTGTTGTCACCCAGACAATGACATACTTTTATTCACACTTTTATTCATGTGCTAACATAACTGCACAAGGGTTTTCTAATCATTAATTAGCCTTTCAACACCATTAGCTAACACAATGTAGCATTAGAACACAGGAGTGATGGTTGCTGGAAATGTTCCTCTGTATCCCTATGTAGATATTCCATTAAAAATCAACTGTTTCCAGCTAGAATAGTCATTTAGCACATTAACTATATCTACACTGGATTTATCATTCATTTAATGTTATCTTCATTGAAAAAACTGCCTTTCTTTCAAAAATAAGGACATTTCTAAGTGAGCACAAACTTTTGAACAGTATTGTGTCTGAAAGTTCTGCCTTCAGCCCAATGTACAGAGGTAAATATCATTAAGTTCACACTTATTTTAAAAGTTCTAAAGCAACATGTCTCACTATGAAGGATGTCCTTATTCCTGTGGATAATCCAAAAAGACAGACATGTTTATTAATAGGAATTTAGAATCAAAAACTATCTCCAATGTGTTCTATGGACTGTCCACACTTATCAAGACACTGTTAGGACATGTGCTCTACAAATACATGTGATTCTTTAATGCAGTGAGTCGTGCAAACTGTTTCTAATCAACTCCACAGAACAGTGCTGGGGGCCCCGGGGCCTCGGGTTAATCTAGCCCTGTCTGGATTGAGGTGGAGGCAGAAGCAACTAAGAAAACTGTAGTTTCTTTGTAGAATTTGTAGTCATTTTTCATTTCAGTGTTGAGGTGGTTTATGTTCTAAAGTGACAGGTTCTCTACCCTGTACTGTTCTGCTGCTCCAACCCTATCCTGACCTGCCACTTGGTTACGTTGCTTTGCTTTCCAAAGCCTCTTTCTGGAGCCAGAGGTCGGCTGGGACAGTGTTTGGGATTTCCGAGTTTCTAGCTGTGTCTGGAAGGCATCACCACCTCTCATCCCCAGAGGCAGGGCGGTCTGCCGGGCTCTGCTCCGGGCTCTGCCCAGGCTCTGCCCAGGCTCTGTTCCGGGCTCTTCCCGGGCTCTAGGACTGGGTGACGGCCAGAGTGTTGACATATCCGTGCGGACACATGTCGTTCTCGGAAACGCAGTGGGAGAACTGGGCCGGGTTACTGCTGCCGGCCAACCTGCGGACCCCCCGCACCGCCACGCACTGCTCCACCAGCTCCAGCAACTTACACACCAAAAAGAAGATGTTTTTGAACATAAATACCGACACCGGCGTCTTGTAGACGTAGACCTGGAAGCACCTGACCACCAGCAGCGGGGCGTTGACCAGCAGGCCTGTGGAGAAGCGGGCCCACAGCCACCGGCAGCGCAGCTCCGACGCCGTCAGCTCGTAGAGCCAGACCACCGGCACGGCCAGGGCCACGAAGTACACCGAGATGACGGTGTACTTCAGGTAGACGGTGGGGATCTCGTTCCTGAGCAGCATCTCCACCAGGGTGAAGCTATCCAGCAGGTCCAAGCAGGTGCTCGTGAAGCAGTTCTGGGAGTGGTGCCGCGTCGAACCGTTCAGGTCCTCGATGATGGAGTTGATGAGGCAGAAGAGCAGCGGAGCGGACAGCAGCACGATGATTTTGAAGCCGGTCACTCCGCACGGGACCTTCAGCGCGATCAGGTCCAGGATGGACGTCTCCAGAATGAGCACCACCTTCGGAGTGCAGGCGATGACATAAATAAGCCAGGCCAGGTAGGCGTAGGTGAACTCCCCCAGGTTGCAGCCGAAGATGGAGCTCTTCTGGTGGAAGCCGCAGGCCCGCTCTCTTTTACTCCGCGCGTTCTTCATGAAGAAAATCCCCCAGCCCGAAATCACCACCAGGTCCGTGGCGATCCACGAGCACCAGTACAGGTCGGTGAAGATGATGAGGTAGAAATCCAGGATGCCGCCCTGAAATATGAGGAGGAGGAAGCAGAGCGCCTTGTACATCAGGCTCCTCTTGGATTTGTGCGCCAGCAGGGGAGCGGTCTGCATGAACTCCCCCGATGTCATGATGCAGGATGAGGAGACCAGGGGCTGAATGCTGCCGCTCTCCTCCGGGACGATGCTGCCGCTGCTGGTCTGAGTGTCCCTCCTCCTGCTCAGCCGCCCGGGGTCAGAGGGAGAGGAGACGGGGGAGTCTGGGCAGGAGCTCGCTTCTGATCGGAGATAATCGGCCTTCGGAATGTCTTTCCCAGTTTCAGCGATCATTGTATTTGTCCTGTCGCCTCCCTTTCTCTCCCTTTCCTCCTTCCTGATGTTTTTAAAGGTGCAGACAAAGAGCCGAGCCCAAACAAAGGCATGGACTCTGATGGAATGGACCTGCTGCTACTTCATCCGATCCTTTGAACACTTCATCTGTTTGAGTTGTTTATTCTTTTTCAATCAGAGTATAAATATTCAAATAAAGGACACATTTAAGCGTGGAAGGATAACTGTCAGAAATGAGCTGGTGAGGTGGTTTTTTTGCAATATCTTTTTTAATGAAAAGTTTTTATCATTTCATCTTCCAGCCGTGCCTCAAAAAACATGTTTTTGATATTCCATTTGAATTTTGAAGTTGCCTTTTATACTTTTAAAGAAATTGTAATATTTGTATTAGTACCCCAAGCTCTTTATCACTGAGAATAAACAAGAGGTGATGGAGGGATGGAGAGCAGCAACAGTTGGAGGAAGAGTGGAGAAATGTCAACAAAATCAATGCTGGCATTCTTCTATTGCTGTTCTGTGTAATATTCTATGTTTTTTTTTAATTATCAAAATGTTCAAAATCTGTTATAAAGTGAAAAATAATCATATTTTAAACATGAAATCATTGTGTGGACAAAAATATAATACAAACAATAATACAAATGATTATTCTGAACCAAAATGACAAAAATGGTATAAAAACACACTGATTGTTATACAGGTCATTTTCAGCCACTTATGGAAGAGTGTAGGTCCAATCATTGGAGCATCTAAGGCTTAACTGTGCAAACCAGGGGAACAATCATGAATGAAACTATCTGAACTTGGACAGCCTGAATGTTGTCATCTGTTTGGTCTTTGGAGATTGGTTGACATCGTCTATAAATGGGTACAATCAGCATGTACATTTCTTCTAGACCATGGGTGTCAAACATAAGGCCCGTGGGCCAAAACCGGCCCACCAGAGGGTCCAGTGTCGCCAGCTGGATGACTTTGCAAAGTGAAAGATTTACAGAGAAGACATGAGCTGTAAATTGTAATTTCTAGACCTTGACAAGTTGTTTTAATCATAAAGTAAAATATGAATTTGTTCAGTTCCAGGTAACTGTGACTGAATGTTCTGTGCTTTTTAGACACTGTGATCTGGAAGTTGTAATGTGTAAACGATCAACTGTGGCATAATACTGTTGAAATTGAACTTATTTTTGAATAATTTTCTCTTGAATTTTCAGGTTGTTCATAATATTTTGCCACTGCATCTGTTCTTTTGTTCTATACTGCCACTTGCACATTTTTGGTAAAGATTTCTATTTTACATCTTTTACTCCACTATTTAGATATTTTTTATTCTTATTTTATTTTCTTAATTTATTTGTTGCATGTTTAAAAGGGAGAAAGTCATCACTAATTTCATTGTACACTGCGTATAATGACAATAAAGTTTTCTTATCTTAAAGAGATATCTCATTAAACATGAACATTTCCAGAATGTGCTTCTTTGCACTAAAACAAAGGGAAACATTTGGGGTTGTGTTTATTTATAGGTCAGTATTTTTCAGGTGTGGTCCACTGGAGATCAATCTGGGCAGAATGTGGCCCCTGAACCAGAATGAGTTTGACACCCCTGTTCTAGACTATTCATAAGTTCCTTTTCTCATTTTACCCTGCATATAATATCTGACAGCCAGCCCAGCAGTGGACTCTTAAACTCTACAATCTAAAGCTCTGAACATAAAGGGAATGAATGGAGGAAGAAGAAACAGGAAGCAGCAGATTCAAATTGAAGGTGCACTGCTGCATGCTACTGTGTGATTGAAATGTATGGGAGCACAATACATCATTCATGGAATCAATTCAGATTTCATTCAAGTTATGTCTTGCTGTGTTACAAGATATAATCACTGGCATGTATGTTGCAATATTTCAAGTAATCCATATAATGATATCAGCTATTGGTGTCACGTTATCAATGCATCCATTCAGCTTGGAATGTTTGCTTTGTTGACACAAACAGGCAAAAAAACCACAGTTAGTTTCATTGTTTTACATTTAAGCCTAATTTAAACAATCCAAATGAACTGCTTTTTTTCAATTTAATGATTCCTTGATCAACAAACTGTTCCTTTTGGTCTAGTTATTCTGAAGGAGTAGTCAGAACTGTTCAGTTTCAATTAAAAAACAAAACTTCATTTGTCCCCTGGGAGGTAATTTAAGGATATTATTATTGTTGTTGGCTCTAAAGTAACAGTTTATTGACTATTGTCTGAGGAATGACTTCTAGCTCTTTACAGTCAACAACAACCTCATATTACAGTGTACAGTTACAGTTCTATTTTATTCAGCAGACGCTTTTATCCAAAGCGACATAGACTACCGTTCAAAAGTTTGGTTTCGCCCAGACAATTTCAACCTTGCCTTTCAACACCATTAGCTAACACAATGTAGCATTAGAACACAGGAGTGATGGTTGCTGGAAATGTTCATCTGTACCCCTATGGAGATATTCCATTAAAAATCAGCCGTTTCCAGCTAGAATAGTCTTTTACCACATTAACAATGTCTAGACTGGATTTATCATTCATTTAATGTTATCTTCATTGAAATAAAGTGCTTGTCTTTCAAAAATAAGGACATTTGTAAGTGATCCCAGACTTTTGAACGGTAGTGTACATTTGAGAGAAGATACAAAGCTTACATACTTTGCCCTGTTGGCCAAAGCTGAAGGTCAAATTGAGCATCACTCAGTTTCTTAAACTACTGTATTGCTAATTCTGTGAAAGTAGAAGTTATGCGATTGCAGAGTTGCTGCACTTTTAAGCTCACATCTTGAAGTGTCATGATTTTGCTTTGATAAAAAGCGACGTAGAAGGACATAAAAGCACTTTCAATGTGACGTTAAAGGCAGCACTGATCCTGCACCTCAGATTACTGAGACAGGCAGAACAGGAAAATAATGATACATCTGTTGTCTTGAGTTGATCACCCAGTTTTAAACCCACAGCGGTGCCCTACAGTATATCTAGTCGAACAAAGTAATGAAATTAAAGGAGCATTCACTTATGATATTGTCCGGCCTGTAGGGTGCAGTCCCAAAAAGCTGAAAACACAGCACTGACTCACGATGTAAAAACTGCAACCTATTTTCTTTAGCATGAATAACAACTAGAAGATGTCAGGCCTTAGAAACTTGAAGTAAAAATATTAAACACAATTTTAAACTTGAAATCCTTGCATGATTGTACTCAAACATAAAAAACTGAAAAGATTTGGACTTCACACAAAGAGATTGATAATAAACTTTAATTTCAAGTTAAGATGGATAGCTGTGGAACATAGAAAACACACATTTCAGTATAAACATATGCATTCCAAAGGAGTTCAACAGGTTGGCACCAGCTGTCAGGAGTCTGTGGGTCAGCATCTCAGCAGCAAAGCTTAATATGCTATATTCAGTGAAGCCAAGAGAGAACAGTGAATGGAAATGAAATGTCTCCCGACTCCAACATCCTCTGCACTTTAAGCCTGCTGAAGATTTTTTAATCTGAACTGGCGACTCTAGCTTGGTGTAGAGGAGGACTTGTCTTTTGGTGCCAAAGGCATCCACGGACGGATGTCAAATGAAAAGGTCAATCTTTTTTTCTTTATTTGATTGATGAAGCAGTTTGCTGATGTATGCAGCCAGTTGGATTTTTATGCCGAACTACATGAGAACTCTGATCAAAGTCAGACAGAAGCATTGGGAAACCACTTTGCAGGATAACTGTACATTGAATTCATCCTTCTTTGAGAGGCGTTTTGTTTCCAAGACTACTTCAGTAGGTGAATTTTTGGATCAGATCACCATCTCTGTAACCCAGACACTTCAGTTACTGAGCAGCTCATAACATCATTTGTCCACTAAAAAACATCTATCGATCAGCCACCACATTACAACAACTGACAGGTAAGTGACTGACAATTATCTACTTGTTGCAACAGAGTTCTGCTGGGAGACCTTGGGTCATGGCTTTCATGTGGATGTGAATTAATATGACCTGCCCTCCTAAAAACTGAGCAGTCCCCACTCCTCCGATGCCAACTCCTCCCCAGCAGGACAATGCACCCTGCCACACCGTAAAAATGGCTCAAGGAACCAAAAAAATAAAATCATAGGTGTTGGCCTGACCTCCTAACTCCCTAGATCTCAGTTTGAAAGAGTATCAGCAGGATGTGCTGAAATAAGACCAATCGACCCAAAGGATCCAAAGAGCGAGACACAGCAGGAGAACATCAGGGGTTCTCTGTCCATGCCCTGATTGGTCAGACAGGAGGGGGGGACTACACAATGTAAGGCAGGTGGTTTAATGTTGGAACTGATCAGTGTACAGAAAAAGGCAGATTATCTTTTCAGTAGTATTGGTTTCTAGCCACCTTTGAAAGCACTAAGCACACAGTTTGTGAGCAGTCCTCTGTGGACTTACGTTAGTCAACATCATTATACAAGATCATAATCACACTGAGCCTTATGTGGGCCCATCAGCTGAGTGTAAAAGAAATTCTGCCTTTTCCCCCCATCTTTCAATTTCCAAAGATGACTGCCTGTATCAAGTTTCATTTACATGTTTAACATTCTTTCTGGAAAGAACTGCATGAGCTGCTCAGTGGGTGATGTTTCAGGGTTACAAAGGCAGCTGTCCTTGTTGGGGCTTTAAAAGACAGTTTATCTTCCATTGTGATCTAAATGACCCATAAAAGGTCTTTTAATGAAAAATGTAAGTATAAAATTATTGAAAGCAGAGAAATACTTTTCAGTACAACATGAAAATGGAGATGGTAAATTTATTAAACATCAGCACAATAAACTTGCTATCAGCAGCTTTGATAAAGAAAAAAAAAGAAGTACCGGCCTTCAAAAATTTCAAAATCTTACAACATGCCCATCAGGATTACAGTAAATGGTGCTGAGTAAGTTTGAGTGCATCCTCAGAGTCTCAGAAGTATGTACAACACCTGGGTAGATGATAAACAAGTCAAACTCACACCCACAAATAAACTTGACAATGTTTATTCTTTGAAGAAAGTTATAATTCTTGTTAAATCTTATACTGAGTTCTTCTTATCATTTTTCCTTTTAACACGAACCGCACAAGAAAGACTCACGAGGATAGATGCCTAGAAAATGTTTAGCACGAGTGCACTGACTTGTTGGATTTTTTTGTCTTTTTTTAAATCTTTTGTAAGTTCATTTATTAATGGCCTGCTTAAAGGCACTGCCACAATACATAGGGTGAGGGGAAAAGCTACTGTCCATCACTCGCACAAGACAGTCCATTCTAGTGTCTAGTATACATGAATTAGGGTGGGGGTAGGGATGGGGGGCTGCTATAGGTAAATCTCGTAGAAATCGTCCAGCTCCTCATGAAACAAGTCCCATTCATCCTCAGAATCTGTTACCTCATCATCGGTTCCTGCGGCGAGCAGCATGAGAAGCATCTCGCTCAGCTCAAACGTCACCATCTCCTCATCCTCGTTGTCAAAGGAGTCGGTGCTTTCCTGCTCGTCAAAGATGTCCCACAGTGGTGTTCGCCTCGAGTTCTAAGGGAAGAGGGACAGTTTTATCCATTATTTGGACATTTTCAGAATACTGACTAAGCTCATTCTTTCGACCAAGTAAAACAATATCTTGACACAAGAATTTCATAATTGTTTTACATTCTAAGCTTATTATTACTATCTTGTATAATCTATACTACAGCAGTCACACTAGAAAAACATCCATGTGTGACTACTGGAAGTTAAGGCAAAAAATATTTTAGTAGTAGAATAAATTCAATATGAAACACTGGATTTAAACAGGCATTATTTATTAGGGTTGAAAACCATTTCTAGAATGTAATTAATGATGAAGAGTTTTTACACATTTTTAATTTAGCAAGAACAGACCACATTAACCTTTTGTTGTATAGACTTCATGTTCCCACATGTTAGCTGTCGATATTATCCAACTTTAAAGGAGGGAGTCTGTGTGTGTCTGTTCTTGCTTTTATTGACAACTGTTCATTCAATATACTTAACACTTTATGGGTGTATTGATGGGAATCCAAGGAAGTGTGCTGTCCAGTCATCTGGCTAAGTGGTTTTAGCTAAAAGTGGGTTCCAGCGCAATATAATACACTTACCACAATAACATACTGAGCTGATAGAGCAGTTCCTGGTCAGTTACTAGTCAGCTGCAAGTCATGGCTAAAACCAAAGAACTTCATGACACCTCTGGTTTGGCATTGTGGTGTTAATAAGATGGGGAAAGACTAAAGCCATATCCAAGCCCTTTCTAATGCCAGTGGTCACAGTGCAAGCAAAGTCAATGACTTCCACATTGTGAAGAATCTCAAAGGGCCAAACTTACCTTATGCAGTAGCAAGAATGGTAGTACAAGAGGCAAACAAGAATCCAAGAACCACCACAAGTGTCTTTAAGAACATGAGCAGTTCTGGTACCACCGTCACAATGCAGACACTTCAGCAGATACTGCACATGGCTGATGTCCATGGATACTAAAGCAATGAAGATCCCGGTTCTCCAAGACAGGCACACAGGATTTCACATAGCCTTTGCAAAAGCTCACCTGGACAAAGAAGAAAACACTTGGGGTTCGGTTCTACAGTCGGAGGAGATGAAAATGGAGCTGTTTGAACACACAGATGTGACTTCAGTTTGGTTTGGAGGCATTCAACCCCAAGAACACTATCCCGAGGATCAAGCCTGGTAGCGGGAATGCAATCCTTCTGGAATTTTTTTCAGCTAATGTGCCAAGAAACATAAACTTTGGAGCACTGAACCTGTCAATATGACAATGACCTGAAACATATGGCCAAAGTGATGAAGAAATGGTTAACAGAGAACACTATGATCATTTTTGGCGTGGCCCAGCCAAAGTCCAGACAAGAATCCTATCAAGAATCTGTGGTGGAAACTCAGGGCCAAGGTGACGGGCACAAAGACGTCCAATCTGAAAGACCTGGAGATCGGTACAAAAGAGGAGTGGTCCAAAGTCCCAGTAGTGACATGCAGAAAGCTTGATAGTGATTCTAAGAACTCTTTGATTGATTATGGTGTCATCTGAACACATCCAAATAATGTGTGGCTGTGGCTCAGATAGTAGAGCCGATTGTCCACTTGTCAGAATGTTGGCAGTTTGACCCATGGCCTCTCCACCATACTGAAGGAAGCAAGACACTGAACCCTAAGTTGTTCCTGATGGCAGGCAGGCACCTTGCATGGCAGTATGTGAGAATTAGAATGAGAAACATGTTATAAAGTGCTCTGTAGAACCTAGCTAAGATTCCTTGTGTAAGTCCTGGCAAAGGTGTGTTGGTTGTTTGCCAGATGTAATCAACTAGTGTAACAACATTAATTGGCCAACTTAGTAACAAGATGTGTCATTTGTGTTCTCCTTTAGCTAGATTGTTTTTCTGGTTAGCGATTACAATTTCAGATGTTTTACTGGTGGAGTTTTGGCTGTTTAAATGAGTGGTTCTCGAAACAGATGCAAGTCTCAAATGGCTTTGCTGAAAAGCCACGTTTTGAACAGACACTGAACTAGCCAGGGTTCATTCTTCCATTCTTGGTTTTTAGAAAAGTATCTACCTACTGGTAGTGAAAACTTTGGTCATACAAACTAATATATTTTTAGGAGAACTGTCTCTGGTGACAGTATTTTATAAGGAATTGACAACTGTTACCCGGTTCCTGCTGTTGGATCCATTTTGCCTTCGCTGAGGTTGAGCTTCTTCCAGTCGTCCATCAGGAAAGGCGTGCTTGTAAAAGCAGTTTGAGCCGAAAGGGCAGGTTCCACGACCCTCATCAAAGTATCGACATGCTTTACTCCTGGAGAAGACAATAGGAAACCAGAAACACAGCAAGTTAGACCGTACTGTGACTCACACAAACACAGAACTCAAAAAAATCAACAACACAGCAGAGGGGCCTAGCAATACAATTCCATCTTTGGGTGACGACTATATTCTGAGTTGAACTTTAACGAATTAAATGAAGAAAACATTTTTGAAAATGTTTCAGAGTTTAGGTGTTCAGTTTTCTTTGAACCTACACTATATTACCAAAAGTATTGAGTATCAGAATCAGGTGTTCCAATCACTTCCATGGCCACAGGTGTATAAAATCAAGCACCTAGGCATGCAGACTGCTGTTACAAACATTTGTGAAAGAATGAGTCGCTCTTAGGAGCTCAGTGAATTCCAGCGTGGAATTGTGATAGGATGCCACCTGTGCAACAAATCCAGTCGTGACATTTCCTCACTCCTAAATATTCCACAGTCAACTGTCAGCTGTATTATAAGAAAGTGGAAGTGTGTGGGAGCAACAGCAACTCAGCCACCAAGTGGTAGGCCACGTAAACTGATGGAGCGGGGTCAGCGGATGCTGAGGCGCATAGTGCGAAGAGGTCGCCAACTTTCTGCAGAGTCAATCGCTACAGACCTTCAAACTTCATGTGGCCTTCAGATTAGCTCAAGAACAGTGTTTCAGCAGAGAGCTTCATGGAATGGGTTTCCATGGCCGAGCAGCTGCATCCAAGCCATACATCACCAAGTGCAATGCAAAGCGTGGGATGCAGTGGTGTAACGCACGCCGCCACCGGACTCTAGAGCAGTGGAGATGCGTTCTCTGGAGTGACCAATCACTCTTCTCCATCTGGCAATCTGATGAACTAGTCTGGGTTTGGCGGTTGCCAGGAGAACCATACATGTCAGACTGCATTGTGCCAAGTGTAAAGTTTAGTGGAGGGGGGATTATGGTGTGGGCTTGTTTTTCAGGAGCTGGGCTTGGCCCCTTAGTTCCAGTGAAAGGAACTCTGGATGCTTCAGCATACCAAGACATTTTGGACAATTCCATGCTCCCAACTTTGTGGGAACATTTTGGAGCTGGCCCCTTCCTCTTCCAACATGACTGTGCACCAGTGCACAAAGCAAGGTCCATAAAGACATGGATGACAGAGTCTGGTGTGGATGAACTTGACTGGCCTGCACAGAGTCCTGACCTCAACTCGATAGAACACCTTTGGGATGAATTAGAGTGGAGACTGAGAGCCAGACTTTCTCATCCAACATCAATGTGTGACCTCACAAATGCGCTTCTGGAAGAATGGTCAAAAATTCCCATAAACACACTCCTAAACCTTGTGGACAGCCTTCCCAGAAGAGTTGAAGCTGTTATAGCTGCAAAGGGTGGACTAACGTCATATTGAACCCTATGGATTAGGAATGGGATGTCACTTACGTTCATATGCGAGTCAAGGCAGGTGAGCAAATACTTTTGGCAATATAGTGTATATCTGCCACCACCATGAAGAGTTTCCACCATTGCTGCCCACTCCCCTGCAGAATCACCATCTCACTGATGATTCTGATGATATCCACCCGCCACAGTTTCTATTCAATATCTGTTTCGCTCTGCAGGAAAAAATAATGCATTTTTAAAGCGTATACTCATACTTTAAAAGTGCCTAATTAAATGGAACAAATAAGTTTCAGTTTTACTGAAACTTACATATAAAGAAAATCTTTGTCAGTTTCCATGCTAGACAAAACACTGGTTGGCATGTTGTTTAATGCAGGAACACAGCAACATACTGGCTGTCAGCAATCAGGCTTCAGTGCATACTCTTATTATTTAGGTTTATGACCTGAGTGTACAGATGTGCGTCCTCTAAGGTAACTAAGTGTAGAACATGGTTTTTGTACCCCATGCCATCCTTGTATTTCTGGATGAGTTTCTGTTTGTCATCCTTATCTTCCACCCAGTACTCGCTTGGGATGACAAAGTTGGATGTGATTCGGCACTCTGGACAGGACCTGAAAAAACATAGAAAACAGAAATAAATCAGACCAAAAAAAATGAATAAAGTAACTTTTTTAAAATTTAAACTTCCGGTATAGAGAAAACTGCTGCCTCACAACAAAGAGGGATTCTATTTTGGAGCTTTGATTAGCTTGTCAGCAATTATTTGCCAGTAGCTATAGGCTGACAGTTGCTTTGTACAGTGTGTTCCTACAGTAATAAATGCTAACTGAAGGCAAACAGGAATACAGTTAGAAGTTAAAAGTTTCCATTTTACAGCCTGCAGAATGCTACAATAAATATACTTTGTTTTTTTAGACAGTTACATGGCTTTTGTACATTTTTGCCCATTGCATTTAAAGTTGTACACACTTAAACTACTTGATTTACAAATATTTGAAGATTTATGTACAAATGTACCACTGATCTTACCTATACTTCACAGATTGTCCCTCTTTTTCTAGTTAATAAAAGGGAAGATCAACTCACTTGATGATTTTGCTCTCAAACTGCTTGGCACTCCTCCACTTGCGAATGCACTTTAGACAGTAGCAATGATTGCAGTTGGAGAGGATGCCAAAACGGCGCTCACTTGGGTTGGCCTTCTCAAATACCACCTCCATACACACACCACACATCATATCCTTGCTGCGTTGGATGGCAAATGAAATCTCCATGTCTTTCTCATGGGCTTCAATGCATGCCTAGGAGAGGAAACAGTTAAGCCATAACACCACAGGCCAATTCATACATAACTAACCTAAGAAACCAATCCTGTCAACTTGCAGGGTGAGGCTTTCTGTATCACTATACATCTTTAAAGTCGCTTTTCAATTTCAACATGTATGGGTGAATTACTCAAATATTACAACTTGCCATTGTGTAGCGTAGAGTATTTTTTTAACAGCGTTTGAACAGATTCATAGATGATTTTGTGTGCTCAAGTTTCAGGGGTGGACGGGGAGAGACAATGGCGCCTCAGATCTGCACATTCTAAATGTGTCATAGAGTTCCATCTAAGCCATTTAAAGGCAGGAAGGATTTTATTTTCATTGACATGAATTTCGAAAAATGTGACTGATACACAAAAAATCGTTTCTAGGGGTTTGATTGATGATCGGAGAGAGATTTTAAGAGTGCAATGGTACAGAGCTCCGACACCTGGAATACACATATTTACTAATCTGAGACAGAAATAACTCGGTTAATGATGTATTTATCACCTCTCTTTCTTCCTCATTGCCAACAACTAGTCACAAGTCAAAAATACACAGATCAGGCATTACATTATGACCACCTGGTCCTCCTTTTGCTACCAAACAAGCCCTGACATGTCGAGGCATAGACTCCACCTGAAGGTGTGCTGTGGTATCTGGCACCAAGATGTTAGCAGCAGATCCTTTAAGTCCTGGAAGTTGTGAGGTGGGGCCTCCATGGATCAGACTTGTTTGTCTAGCACATCCCACAGATGCTGGATTGGATTGAGATCTGGGGAATTTGGAAGCCAAATCAACACCTCAAACTGTTTGTTGTGCTACTCGAACCATTCCTGAACCATTTCTGTTTTATGGCACGGTGCATTATCCTGCTGAAACAGGCCACGGCCATCAGGGAATACCGTTTCCATGAAAGGGTGTACATGATCTGCAGCAATGCTAGGTGGTACATGTCAAAGTAACATCTAAATGGATGGCAGGACCCAAGGTTTCCCAGCAGAACATTGTCCAAAGCATCACACTGCCTCTACAAGCTTGCCTTCTTCCTATAGTGCATCCTGGTGCCATGTGTTCCTCAGGTAGGCAACACACACACACCCAGTCATTCACATGATGTAAAAGAAAACGTGATTCATCAGACCAGGACACCTTCTTCCATTGCTCTGTGATCCAGTTCTGATGTTCATGTGCCCATTGTTGGTGCTTTTGGTGGTGGACAGGGATCAGCATGGGCACCCTGACTGGTAACAATATGCAAAAAATCATGATGCACTGTGTATTCTGAAACATTTCTACCAGGACCAGTATTAACTTCTTCATTAATTTGAGCAACAGTAGCTCGTCTGCTGGATCGCACAACACGGGCCAGTCTTTGCTTCCCACATGCATCAATGAGTCGTGGTCACCCATGACCCTGTCGCTGGTTCACCACTGTCCCTTCCTTGGACCACTTTTGATAGATACTGACCACTGCAGACCAGGAACACCCCACAAGAGCTGCAGTTCTGGAGATGCTCTGATCCAGTTGTCTAGCATCACAATGTGATCTTTGTCAGACTCACTCAAATCCAGACACTTGGTCATTGTTCCTGTTTCTAACATCAACTCTGAAGACAAAGTGTTCACTTGCTGTTTAATATATCCAACCCACTAACAGGTGCCATGATGAAGAGATAATCAGTGTTATTCACTTCACCTGTCAGTGGTCAGAATGTTAGGCCTGATCGGTGTACATTTGGGCATTATCTGATTTTAAATATTCTTAAATTAATTAATTCATGTAAATATACTTAAATTTGTGTTCTTAGTATCCTTGTGTCCTTCTTATTTATAGTGTATATATTGTGTGTATACCTCACCTCTTAATTTATAGTTGTATTTTCTTGCTTTTCTTACTGTCACTTTGCTGCTGTGACATTGCAAATTTGCCCTTGTGGGACTAATGCAGGATATTCTATTCTACTCTAAAGTGCTACACCTAAGTTTGCTTGTGACACTCTACAACAGCACTGTACAATTGTGAGTGTTGCTGTAACTCTAACAGAGTGAGCTGTCTTCTCTGTAGCTGATTGCTTCTCATCAGTTTCAGGAGTCGCACAGTCTGATGGTACATGCAGACGCCTCGCGGAGAGATGTCACAAATGAAGGAAACAGTGTAATGACCGTCTTCCTCGATTAGGTCAGCGCCACAATTAGATTGGCCTCTAAAACTCAAGCTGTGGACTATATCAGCAAAACTGATAATGAAAAATCCTGCTGATGATACTGAAACATGAGAGTGAGAGCAGTAGCTATGAAATCTAGATATTAGTCACAGTCCCTAAGACCAAAGCAATGAATACAATGAACCTCTACACCTGGTGATTGTGAAAGCACCCCTGATATTCTAACTCGGTCAGTAAATATTTCAGCTTCCTTGATTTTAGCTTAATAATCCACCTCCAAAGATTAATGAGTAATCTAGTGGTGAATGTGCATCCACTAGCAGGATGTGACTGGAACTGTACCTTAGTGTGGTCTGAGCGCTGGGTGTTGTCGGTGGGGTGGAGCACCTGGAGGCCACACATGTCGCACACATCACCGTGGAGATAGGCACAGTTGATTCCGTAGCGACACTCTCCAACTGCAGCATATGGACAGAGCTGCTTCCTCAACTCTTTGTTGTCCAGCACTGCATCACTGTCAAACTCTTCAATGAGTGGGAGGGAGTTCTCCTTCACTGGCTCAGCTGGAAACACACAACACATCACAACCAAGACAAAACATTTTAAGACTCAAAACGCAACTTTACCAACCTGAAAACTTAAACTTGACCATGAATTCAGAATTTCAGCTGGTCTGTACTATCACATGACAGTGGATGGCTCATATCCACAGTGCAAGCTACATGGTATATGTAAAAGGTTGCATTGTCTGACAGAAATAAAAAAAATATGGAAATGAGAGCAGCCTTACTAGGAATTCTGCTCTATTAAAACACACTACTTGTGAGCACAGAGAGAACAGATATATGAGTTTAGGCTGCATTGAAGGCAAGATGAAAACACAGTAACCAACACTCAATCTGCATTTATTGGTTTCCTATTGATCTTTAGGTTTCCACCATTTCTGATTGTTTGTGGATTAATGGTAACATTAGTCACATTAGCAATCCAACATGCTGACGCTAAGGGTTTGGTTTTTTTTGGTTATTGTGGTGACATTGTCATCAAAACTAAGATGATTCCACTTGGTCTTCAGTTCCTCAGTTTCTGGGTGTGCATAATGACTCTTGTGTTCACTCTTGCAGCAAACAGCAGAACATTTGGTCTACCTTGCTTGTAGCGCTGACGAAAGTTAGCAGCTCTAATGAGGAAATAAAACTGTGAGGCAGCTGCTCATCTCAGAAAAAGTGGTCGATAAGGAGGCAGAGTTACGCAAGTGCTTACCTCAAAGACTACGGTTTTGATACAGAAACTGGAAAAAATTCGGATTGGTTTGTAAAGCTGAGGAGCTGCTTCGTTGTAAGGAGCTAAAGGAATGACAGAAATATGTGACCTCACATTTTTAAAGCTTCAAGTTTATTCTCTGTGTCTAAGCGCAAATGTGTTTTCACAACATGGGACCTTGAATGGGTTATTCATGCCTGTTCAAATGAAATGTTATGGATCACAGAATTCACTTGGAGGCCAGAAATTTCAGGTGGCCTTGGTCTGGGGGTTTAGCCCACAACTATGCTTGTTTGAATCAAAGCAAGCTCATTTACATTTGAGTTAATTTCACACCCTGGAAAACTCAGCTAGCTTGAGATGTACTGGGCAAATATTATGCTACACACAATTACAGTGGGAAGGCAAAGAGAGAACAGGGCTAAATATATTAAGTGAAGACATCTTATTTTCAAATAACCCTTTGATGGGCAGTGTGGGTCAGGAGATACCCATTTTCCATTGGATTTGGGTCACTTTTGACCAATGTTGCACATCAAAGGGTTAACGATCATCAATTGGCCAGGTATGCATGGTAAAAATCAATTGTGACTTTAGGAAAATAACATCCCATCGTAAATGCCAGGTAAAGTGTGCTAATCAATATCAGTGTTGATGTTACCAATGTTGGTCACTCACCCCGTCCACAGTACGGCTGTCCGGGAACAAACTCAGCAGCATTGACCCAGTCTTGTACGCCTGACCCAGGTGTTGGTCCACTGGGTTCAGGGTCTGAGGGGCCAGCCAGCGAGGCGGAGGGCAGAGGCAGCATCTGGGAGGTTGGCAGTTCCTCGTTCTTTGTTGATTTACAGTGTTCAAACCTGAAAGAAGACATCAGACCAGGGTGGTTACAAAGTGAAGGAGACTACTGTTCCACAGCACTAATGCATTAGTGACTATAATAAGTTTCAACCAGAGCAGAATTAAAATGGGCTCATGGTTGAGGCTGTATTAATCTTTGCTCCAGCTTGAGTATACAACCTTTTTGGTAGTAAATCAAACCTGAACTGTGTGAGGGAAGGTGTGGCTGATGTGCCCATTTGTTTGGTCTGAGATGCTTGTGCTCTCACAAAATCTAGTTTTGAACAACACTTACAGCACTTTTTGAAATAACATAATGCTAAATATACGAAAGTTAACTACACATGCTACAAACAGAACTAGTGTAACTTTATCAGATGCTAAGGAAACTACAAGTTTGTTGTATAAAATAATGGGTTGTCATTTATGTGTTAGTTGTGTAAGTGCAATATTAGTGTTAAAAGGAGTGTACTAAATGTCAACTAAAAAATAGTTTTTAGTTTGATGAGTTTGATGCCACTGTCAAAGACAGGACAGACACTGTTTTCAAACGGTCATTCCAGTGTTTTCACTTAAAAATATTTTGGTTTTCTTGTTGCCCTATAAATAATAATTATGCAACTGGAATGTATAGTAGGATTTCCCTTGCTAGGTTGTTTTCATGTGAAGGTTACTCTGAAAGTCTTGAATTGAGCACAGAACTACAGTCTTTTAAAGATAGAAAATGCTGCAGAAGCATAACAGATAATGTCTAATCTGTTAATTAGCAAACAAGGAAAAGCCTATATAGAATGCCAATTCACACATGTACACTTATAAGTATTACCCAGGGCCTTATTCCAGAATGGGCTTTTTATTACTCCACCAAGGAACACGGTGGAGTTATGTGATGATTGGCATTGGTTTTTCTGTCTATCTGTTCGCACATCAAAAACGAACTAATGGATTTGGATGAAATTTTCAGGGAAGGTCAGAAATAATACAAAGACCAAATGATTTGATTTTGGCAGTGATGCAGCTTATAGTCTGGATCCACGGATTTGTTAAAGATTTCTGTATCACTGTGAGATAGCGGCGTGGCATCACTGTAACTATGACAACAAGTGAACACTACCTCAGTTACCTGCTGGCGATCACATGATTGTGATCCTACTACAAATCTACCGCTGTGGACTTAATCAGGACTTATCCATCAGAAATGATACAAGAAACAAATGATTAAATTGTGGGGGTGTTTCTGAGTCCCATCAATTCCCGCCGCCCACTACATATTTAGGTCACGCGATTCGGTATCCGTACATAACGTACACATGCATAACACACGCCTGTGCTCAGCGCAAGGTCATTTTGTTTGTGGGTACATTTATATTAAATGGACACATTCTATGTTGCTGTGATTTCTGATGATCAATAATTAATAAATAAATGCTGTATTTCAACAAAAAAATGCTACATTTCCGACAATGCCATATGGGGGAATGAACAGCCTTGGTGGAGTACTGCACTCTCTGAGTGCTTTTCTTGTTTTGTCTATCAACCGTGGAGAAATGGCGGAAATGGGCTTTCCTGCAAGGCAAGTACCAGCAACTTCTCTGCTCCCACTCAATTAACTAATCACTCTGTAGCACTCACTGTGAGTGTAAGCCTGAAGTTATTTTTCATTTTCGACCACTAATAATTTCAAATTTTGAAAGTTTATTAATTTGTTTTTTGAGAGACAGTGCTGAATTTTTACATTTTTTAATATAAATGACAAATACTATTTTTTTTTTGCCTTTCTTTAATTGGCTCTGCTGTATTGAAAATGACCCCCAAAAAAGCCATGAATTTTGTGTACCATTGCATCTGTAGCATAAATGCAATTGTTCTAATATCAATGAATCAAAGTCACATTTCTAATACAATTAATGGCACAGGCCTGGTGATAACAGATCCTCAGCAGTGCATATGGAACTGTGTTTTAGAGGGGCCTCAGTATAGAAAACAAGACAATTCCATGGCTACAATACAGCATGATAAACAGGACAAGGCAGCAAACAGGCATGCAAAAGGAAGACCTGTCCTGTCTCCCCTGCAGCCTCCTGCATGATAGCAAACTCTGTCAGAACACACTGTTAACCAGTCTGCTCCCAGAAAGCCACCGAAGCGTTGGACAAGTGGGGGCTGCTAGAGCCAAGTCTACAGAAGTTAGAGAGGAGGGTGCTGCAGCACAGTGAACCTGGGGACCCCTGCAACAGCACAGGAAGGGAGGGGAGAGGGGAGCCGCTATGAGGAAGAGAACAGGAGTGAAACAGAGAGTGTTATGCAATTGCCATGCAGGCTGCAGTGCACTCTGTCTGGCCCTGGTGGCTGCAGGAGAGAGCGAGAGAGAGAGAATGGGAGGGAGAGAGAGAGAGAGAATAAGAGAGCGAGACAGAGTCCATCACAATAGACAGAGCCCAGGGAATTCAACTATAATACACCCCCACAGTGAGGGCCTTTCTCTGTACTTTTAATACAGGGGGCACAGCCCCAAGGGGTCATGGAAATAATGAGGAAACCCTCCTTACTGCTACCCCATCACAAGGATGAAGGAATGTGATTGTGTGTCTGTATACTACTCTAAAGGCTTCCTTCAGGAAATCGATTGACTATTCAAGAAAAATGATGAAGTATGTGAGTGTCTGATGCATCGCAGACATGGGACAATGCCTGCTCCATGTCTGGGAAGCCAGACATGGAGCAGGCATTGTCTGTACACACCGGCTACTGATGTCTGGGTACACTCAAGCTTGACAACAGACTGGGAGCCTAATCCGCTTCTCAAAAGCATCGCACCACTGCATGTTTGAACCCATTTACAACATATTATTGCAGTGCACGTTCAAAATGTGCAGACTGCTAGGCCTCCAGTACTATTGCTTGTAGCTTAATAAATATTAACAAGAAATCACTCCAAACTACCTCACACATGATGCAGACTACATTGGCTTGCAGAAATTGCAAAAATACGCTTCTTTGTTTGGTCTTGATTTGCTACTCATTCCATTTACACGTAGGGCAGCTGATAGAACACCGATTAGAAAATGGATCGTTCTATCAGAATCTATTACAATAAATATTCAATCAACATCATGATTTTCACTTGATTAGGCCAAAATTTAAAGTGATATCCTGCATTGTGGGACTGTGTCAGACCTAAACGCACCTTGATATAATGTTGTGTTTAAATATATGAAGTTTTAAGTTTCACAGATTTAATGTGCAGCTGTTGCGTTACAAATTAGCGGCTGCACCGATCTGTAAAATAAATGTTGCACATGTTTGATAGTTTTCTACCAGCATTCCTGTCAAGCATCATTCCTGGTAGCTGTCACAATTTTCTATATTTTCATGTAGCTCTCCATTAAAACAGCCTGTTGACTGAAACAGGCGGGACACAATCAGTGCATTCTGTGCAGAAGAAGAGCCATATGGCAAGTTAAACATCTCCTTTTATGTGAAGGAGCTCAGGGCCTGAAGCAGAAAGCCTGAATTGACAAAGAAAATGGATAAAAATCTTCATGATAGCCGTTAACTCTGACTGGGCCTTTAGTTTTTGTCAAGCTGAATTACACAAATAAAGCCTGGCTATGTAAAACTTGGTTTGTCGCACAGCCCTCGGGTTGTACCCTGGGTACTTAGGGTGAAGTCTGCAACTGTATTTAATAGGGCTGGACCCGAATATCCTAATATTCGGTCGTGACGGTGGTATCCGAATATTTATTTTGAGATCCGAATATTCGGATCCCCCCCTCCACCCGCCGGCCGAACATTCTTTGACAATGGTGACAGTAACTAATATTCTTCTAAATGTAAATATTTACTGGTTTGTTTAGTCTTCTCTGATGGCAAACAGAAAATCTCAGGGTTTCCGACTGATGTTGGAAAGAGCAATTTTGAATCTGGGAAACTGTCGTGAGCAGTATTTATTGTTCTTTTTTTAAATAAATGTAACAATTTATTGTTTTTTATATTTGAAACTTAATCTTACTCATTGTTAACCCTAGCACAGTGTTATGGTGCTTCAAAAAAATATTTTTTTTTTATTTTCAGACACTTTTGTGTATCTTATAAGGAGAATTTTTATAACACAAAACACGCAAAATTTTCCCAAAACAATATTTAAATGTTTGCATATATTTAGCACACATCCCTGTGTGTTCTTGAATTGTTGTCCCTTTCATGTCAACAAGGCCTATGGTCACAGCCAAAACGAAGCTCATGTTGGAAAGTGAAACATACCATAGCTTGGAAAAATGAACATTTAAAATCTGCATTTTCCAATACAACAGAAAAAAGTGGTGAGGGCAGATGAGTTACTCAGACTGCTCAGCCCTACATGGAGCTGCCACACACAGACAAACAGCATGCTGACATAAGAAAGCAGCGGTCTCAGGTGTCAGATCCACTTGAGGAGCAGGCTGCAACACTTCTAGGAAACCCTGCCTGCAACACTGCCTGCTGCCATGGGGCTGAGAGCACAGCCACATTTAGAAAGGCAGTTAGAATACAGCACATCTGACAACTGGGGGCACTTCACCAGGCTGTAACGGCTGACTTTGAACATGCCAACGGAGTGTAAACATTCATTATTTTGTTATTACATTGACATCTGAGTCAGGTACTTATTATATTTTGGTTGTAGCTTTACCTGCAATGGTCTCCAAACACACAGTTTCCGTTCTGAAAGAACTTGCAGATCATGGCTGCTGGTTTGCTGCTGGTCAGATCGTGAGAATATCGACAGTTGTCTCCTTCTTTGCAAAGACCATGCATGAAATACCTGAAAATAAAAACAACAACAACAAAGTTGTATGGTTCAAATAAGTTTTCTTTTGACGTATAATGAAGAAAACAACACACTTTTTGCTACAGATATCTTCTAGTGTTACTCCCTTATTCCATTTCCCATGGTTATCCACAGTTCTTTCATCTTTAGTTATTTGGTAATGTCTGTCAGATCCCCCTCTTACCTTGTGTTGTTGCACCTTTGCTATTTGCATCTGTTTGCCAGAGCCCCTCCCCTCTTACCTTTTGCTGCCTACCCAGACCTCTTGATTCAGTTACATTTTGTTCTTTGTTGTATTATCTCCTGTCACTGATTAGCAACCATATGCAAATTAACCACTATTCACCCTGGTATTTACATACAGCTCCCTCCCTATAAAATGTGTCCTCTGTTCTTTGCTCTTATGTTGTATATATTTTTAGGGTTTGCGCTTATGTTGTATATATTTTTAGGGTTTGCTCTTATGTTGTATATATTTTTAGGGTTTGCTCTTATGTTGTATATTTTAGGGTGTGTTATATAGTCTATTTTCAATGCTGCTATTCAGAGAGTACCAAACCGATTTTCTATGTTTTCTGTAACAGTGACAATAAAGATTTATTCTATTCTATTCAAATGTTCTGGGTCTGCTTATCTTCACAGATTCAGTTCTGTGTTGGTAAGCCCACCGTATGCCGGAACACCAATAAACACCAAATTACAGCAAACTTCAAAGGACTAAGAGTGAAATTTCTTCAACACATAATAGAATTCTAACGGAAACCACGGATTCATGTTCGCAACTGTATGTGAATGTGTCATCTTTCACTTTTACAGACCACTAAAATAACCACGGGCACGGCATAAAAAATACTTGACTAACAACGTTAGCAAAGATAGTCTGAATGTGGAACCTAGAAGGTGCTATTATCAACGTGAAACTGAAGCGCACAACATGGTTTAAACGTAAGACAATCAGCTAATTGTAAAGTGAAAGTACACAGAGTGCCTATACAATTCTAGTCAACATTAGCGTAAAGGATTTTATTTGGATTTTGTTCCATAACAGCTATCCTATGTGGTCTAGCTTAATAGTGTAACATATATGTGGGCCGAATTGACTGTTGAAAACGTAGCTACCAAGCTGTCTGCTAACCTACCACGCTAGTCTGCTCTGTGACCACAACACAGTGAACATAACAACACAGGAGTCTAGTGACGCTACAGCTAGCTAACCAACAGCTGAGCCGAGCCGAGCCGAGCCGACAAACACTGAGCTGTCAGTCGCTCGCCAACCGCCGTATCACCACTATTCTGGAGTCAAGCGATAAATAATATCATCCTCTTCGATTATCTGGTCTTACCTGCAGGTTACGTGTTTAGTCCAACCTCCTGTTACTGGTGAAGCCGCCGTAGACGCTGCCGCTGCCTCCGCCATTGCTGTTTATGTTGAGAAGGTACAGCCGGATGTTCCGGACAGCCTCGCTCCGGCTCGGACTCTTTCGTTGACGGACGGTTCGAGTCGAAGTTTACCGAAAGCTGTCGACGTAGCCGCTCCACCGCCCGCTGCCGGTCACTAGGCGGCGCCAATGACAAGCGTCGTGTCATGTCTGATTATGGAAGGTGGTGCTGTATCGGCTTTATCCCGCAGTTTAAACGGTCAAAAACAGCACTCACAGTCACGAGGATCTGCTCATCTTTGTTCAGAATTAACCATTGCTTGCCACGTTGTTCTGATTCAATAATTAAAGTATTAAGTAGATGTGGAAAATTTCACCCAAATGCGTGTATTTTTCAGTTTTCGAAATTGTACAGAAACGTGTTTTTTTTTTTTAAATCGTCTATATTTATTTGTTTTACGTTTTAAGCAACCTATGTGTGTGTGCGTGCGTGTGTGTGTGTGTGTTTTATTTTTCATCAGTTATTTAAAAAGTAAAAGTGCATTATATTTTTGGACTACTTGTAAATTAAAATGTTTCATTTTGATAAATATGACCTGCAGTGAGCTGCACAGTGGCTTGGTGGTTAGCACTGTCGCCTTGCAGCTAGAAGATCCTCAGTTCATGTCCAGCCTTACTGGGATCTTTCTGCATGGAGCTTGCATGTTCTCCCTGTGCATGTGTGGTTTTTCTCCAGGTTCTCCAGCTTCCTCACACAGTCCAAAAACATGTTGAAGTTAACTGATTTTTCTAAATTGCCCATAGGTGTGAATGTGAGTGTGGTTGTTTGTCTCTTTATATAGTCCTGTGATAGACTGGTGACCTGTCCGGGTGTCCACTGCCTTCACACTAAGTCAGACTCCAGCCCCCCACGACCCTAATGAGTAAGTGGTGTATAGATAATGGATAGATGACCTACAGTTCAAGAAATCTTGAAAAACATCCATCCATCCATCCATTATCTATACACCGCTTATTCCTCACTAGGGTCGCGGGGGGTGCTGGAGCCTATCCCAGCTGACTCGGGCGAAGGCAGGGGACACCCTAGACAGGTCACCAGTCTGTCGCAGGGCTACATATATAGACAAACAATCACTCACACATTCACACCTACGGGCAATTTAGAGTAATCAATTAACCTCAGCATATTTTTGGACTGTGGGAGGAAGCCGGAGTACCCGGAGAAAACCCACGCATGCACAGGGAGAACATGCAAACTCCATGCAGAAAGATCCCGGGAAAGCCGGGACGCGAACCAGGGATCTTCTCGCTGCAAGGCGAAAGTGCTAACCACTACGCCACTGTGCAGCCCTTTTGAAAAACATCATAATATTAAAATATGTTATTTCAAGTTTGAGTAAATTACAATTCAAATGCATAAATATTGTGTATCTTTCGGTCAAGTTTAATACACACAACCACAATCATGGTGAAGGCTGCTGACTTGATTGTCACTGACACCCTCCACAAGAAGGGCAGGCTGGCTGTTGGCTGAGTTCTGTATTGAAGCATATTATGGCAATGTGACTGGAAGGGAAAAGTGTTATAGGAGAAGGTGCACACACAACAGGGATGACCAGATCCTTGAGAGGATTGTCAAGAAAAGTCCATTTGAGAACTTAACGAGGAGTAGACTGAGTCGCTATGTAAAAAGTTTCCCTCTGGGTGGCATGTCTCTTCCAATACCAGAGGCCTGGGAGTTGGACAGTAAAGACTGCACTCCTCTGGACGGACACCTCAGATACCTAGAATCTGCTGGAGCCACTCTCCCAGTTTGTGAGTCACAGCCCCTAGTTCTCCTCTTACCACTTGGACCACCGAGGACTTCACCTTCCATATGTGTTCCCATTGTTCCTTCAGCCCTTGGTACATTTCACCTGCAGTATACAGGCTGGCCTCCATACAGCAGGTAAAATGGCATAAAAAAGAGGCTCAACACTGGTTTAGGGAAGACACAGCAAAGCAGGGCAGTGGACTACTACAGTCATTTAAGGTTCTCCTCTCCTGGAAAGTCAGGAAGTAGCGGCTGGCACTGAGTACTGTGTTAAATGTCATGGTGACAGCCAGGCTGACCAAGGGTGCAGATCAGAGGTTTACAGGTTCAGGAGTTCAGTCCTTTTTAAACACTTTAAACAGTTCTGATGTCTTCATTTGCACAGTGAAGCTGTTGTTAACCTGCTGAAGTGTGACAAACTAAATATGTTTGAATTCGTCATTAAGCATTGCAGCGTTTTAGCTAATGACAGCTGCTGCAAAACCAACTCTTGTTTGCTTATTTGTTTAATTGAGTCAAGGCACAATTTTGGCACCCCAGCTCTGAGATAATGATAATTAACTACAGACATCAAATTAATGAAACTTAATAAGATGATAAAAGCATGTTCAAATGAGCTCTGTCAGTGTGAATGCTCGTTTAACTCTCATTGTTTCACTGTTTTATTTATGTTAATAATTTTGATGTTGAAAGCTGCACAGTGGATTGGTGGTTAGAACTTTCACCTTGCAACTGGAAGATCCATGGTTTGCATCCCGGCCTTGCCAGGATCTTTTTGCCTCCCTCCCTTTCTCCCTGTGCATGCATGGGTTTTCTTTGGCTTTTCCAGCTTCCTCCCACAGTTCAATTAATGAGGATTAAGCAGTGTATAGATGATGGATGGATGGAATTTTGATGTTTTTCACTGCAGGCATTTTAACTTGTCACAGTAGAGAAAGCAGAGGTGTACTGATGCTGGCTGCATTCCTCTTAGTAGAATTCCTGCTTCCTGTTCTCTGTCATTCTCACCAAGATCCCTTACGGACCCGAGTCTTCGGTTATTCCACCTGTGAAAAGTCAAAACCTCTGAAAAAGGTCTGTGAAACAAAGAAAATACATTTTCCATCCACAGTATGTGTTTTCATAGTTACTCTTTTCATTATGACATTGTTTTTTTAATGTTGAGACATTTGGTTATTTTAACACTCAATCACAGGAATCACAGAATCACACGACAGGAAATTCAAAATGTCCAGTTCTAGGATTAGTCCTATTTTGTCTTTATTTATGATTGCAAAATGGTCTCAAAAGATTCAGTTTGACCAGTTTTTCCTTACGCTGAGCAGGTCCACTTATCTGGTTCAGTTTATCATCAAAGGTAAAAGTAGATGTTATTTATTTATTTATTTAAACAATACGCTAAAATCCATATATAAAAGCTATTTACTAAAAGCAGCAGTCAATACCCTGATTAATAAGTACCAGTGTTAATGAATGCAGTCTTTTTAAAGGTTACCAATAATATGATAATATTATCTGTATACTTTTTTGGTTGGAAATTTTGTAGAAGGATAGAAAAAGGATTGAGGAAAGAAGGGAGACCATTCAGTCAGTAGGTGAGGCTCACGTCAACAGGGGGTTTATATGCTGTTCTTAAAACGTGTGTTTTGCCAGAGCAAAAAAGTTAACTTTGTAAAGTTCATTGGATATATCTATGCTATATCTATTTGTGCATAGTAATGTCTATCTCTGTCTGTCTCACTTGGGAGGTAATGAGATATGTTGGGAGTCAGAAGATATTTTCCTTTAGTTTCTTTGTGTGTGTGTGTGTGTGTGTGTGTGTGTGTGTGTGTGTGTGTGTGTGTGGGTGTGTGTGTGTGTGTGTGTGTGTGTGTGTGTGTGTGTGTGTGTGTGTGTGTGTGGTGTGGCTCTAAACGTGCATGCTTAGCAGTGTGGTCTGACCAATATTGTTGCAGACTGAGAGTGAAGCCTCTGGGGCTGCAGAAAAATACGTCCTCTTTTGTGAAATAGTTGTACCCCTCACTTCCCTTTTTTGTACTTCCTCCTTTGTAATGCCAGTAGATTCTGCTTACTGACATAAATTGAAACACGCCAACTAAGTGACGTCATTTGTTGTGTCTTTACTGAGACTTCACATGAACATGAGCAACACAGAATCATGCCCTCTCCTCCCACTCTACAGCCCAGTAACCATTACCCACAATATTTCCAGATATCAAAAACAGTCAAGCATCAAGATGTATCACTCTTACAGCTTCCCCTTTTAGAGAAATTTACTCAAAACTTCCCTCAAACTATTCCACTTTATAACACAACCACACTGTACTCAACAATCTCTAATTGCACAAGCTATACCATTAACATTTCTTGCATACACTATTGCCAGGTGTACAGCATAAGCAAACATTTTTTTATCTGGTTATTATTTCTTCTGCTGTTCACCTGGCATATCCCCTCCCTTTTACATAAGAAAACAAACAACCACAACAAGAAGGGAAAAAACATCTCTCACAGCCCGCAGTCCTTACAAATCCAGCCTGACTACTGGTTTACTCTGCCAGAGGGAGTAACAGGACCAGTCCCTGGCTCAGCAGCGACAGAGGTCTCTGTGGCCTGAGTCACAGCGGTGCTCTGATCCTGTGCTGCTGCAACCTCTTCATCCCTTTGGCTGACAGATGTGGGTGATGGTCTAGGCATGTCCAACAGGTGGCGCCTGTTCCTCCTGTAGCACTATCCTTGGACCGTCTCCACTATGTAGGATCTGGGCGTGGAGTCAGGGCTATGGACAACAGCTGGCACTGTCCATTGTTTTTGTCCATCTGATTTCATGAGAAGAAGCCTCATGCCGTACCTCCAGTTGTAGAAGTACGCCTCCCTCTGATTGGCGGTGGCGTCGGCCTGCTTGATGACATCCTGGTTGGCCCAGTTTGCGTTGAGGTGAACCTGCAAAGGCAGTAAGGTGGTTCTGAGTTTCCTGTCCATCAACAGTTCTGCTGGGCTGACTCCCATGGAAGCAGTAGATGTGGCTCAAAGCGAGGAGGGGGTCTTCCTTCATGTCCATTGCTCGAGGATGACACGGGCTTGTTGCATTGTGTTTGAAATCGTACACTTTGCTAAACTCCCTCATCTCTGCTGATGTTAACTGGGATCCGTTGTCACTGACAAGCATGTCTGGAATGCCAGGGCATTTTTTCCCATGAGTGATGTCTGTGCTGCAGCTAGCTGGCCATCTCCGCTCACTTGTAATTAGATGTATGCAGCCTGTGGTTAGGTCTCAGGTGGGAGCTGTGCAGGTGAACAGTGGGCAGGCTGGTTGTATAGAGGAGTGAGACTGAGTGTGAAGGTTCCCCACCTTGAGGCACAAAAAGAACAGTTAGACTATTATGACTAAGAATACACAGCCAAAGAGTACTGAGTGGCCATGAGTGCTGAGTACCACTATAGTGGATTGAACAAGCTGACAAAGTTTCGACAAGTTAACTTTACTCCTGGTTCATTTTGTGATTTGATTTCAGTGACTGGGCTCCAATTTGCAAGGAAAACTGGAAATGACAACTAAGGGGGAAAAAAACTTTGCTTCATTTGAGTTTAAATGCTCACTGACAATGGAAAAATTGCATCTTTTTACATCGATTAAATTGGAGGGAAGGTGGGACACCACCAAACTATCTTCCCCACTTAGTTCCACTTGATTTTCATTGAATAAAACTTCTTAGTGGACATTGAAAAATTGGAAAAACGGAAGTTTTCTTGTTTTGTTTTAAATTTTGAATTTTGGTTAAAAACTGACAGAAATTCTGCCTTTTTTTTTTTTTTTTGGCTTTTCACTAGAGAATTGATCATACTTTATTACCCATGCCTGAGGAGTTGGTGCATTGCCCATGATGGAGAGCAAACAAACAAACATACAATGGAATACAAGAAACACAAGGAAAGGGCAAACAGGAGAAAACACAAGGATCACAATATTGGCCATGACAAATGGAGATTTCAGATATTTCAGACATACCAAAATGCCCATTATATGCAGTGCTGCTTGAAAGTTTGTGAACCCACCAAACATGATCATTGTTCTTGCAAGAAAATAAAACAACCTGATGAAATGACCATCTCCAAATTCCAATTTGTAAGCAGACCCTCCAAATAAGGAACACACAAAAAAAAGAGATCTATTTTCATTATTTACTCAACAAAAGTAATTTACCTCTCAAAAACTGAAATCTGCTATGTGCAAAAGTATATGAATCTTTTTAGTTTCTAGCTTGTGGCAACCCCTTTTGCAGCCGTTACTTCAACCAGTCGTTTTCTGTAGTAACCAACTGGTGTCTTACATCTGCTAATGGGGATTTTTGCCAAATTCCTCCTTGCACAACAGTGCTTTGGTTGGTTTCCTCTTTCTCTTAACCAGTGCTGCTCAAAACCTTTCCTAAGGATGTCTCATTTGATTGGTCTGCTCAACTGATTACTTGAGCACTCACGTGTTTTATCTGAGTCTATTACCTACTTGACTTTACCGGTGCAGCTGGGGTTCATTTCCTTTTACACGTACTCCGATTCCATGTTTCATGTAGTCTGCTGGCTACAGACACAGTTCCTGACATTCCATATGAAAAACAGGTAATGATATAATGAGAACATCATGGTAAAACAACAGAAAACTCAAAACTACTAAAGAGGTTCACAAACTTTCAAGCAGCACTGTATTCACATCAGAAGATGGAGTTTTTGTATTTGTGTCTAATTATGTTAGTCGAAATGATTTCTCGGTCTTAGTTTAAAGAAAGTGGCAGGAAAACCTGTGCTGTTTTGTGCCTGCTTGAGGACTCACTAGAGAAGTATTTGTCATATTTCCTACAATTAAAATTTCCAGGAAAAATTTTACACATTATGCAATCAACAGCTGCAGAAAATCATAGAAACTTCCAAAATGACCATTAAGTTGAAGCGATACTTCGTAGTAAACAGTTTCAACACAAATTACACATTAAATCCATCATCAAGGCAGTAATAACTAAATAACTGAACGGCAGGTAATAACTGGTAAACTACAGCTGGTATGGTTAAAGAAAAGAGGGACTTCAATGTACAGTCCTAAAGGTGACAGAGTAAGTGTATCTAATAGAAAGTTAAATGTAAAATCGACAAGAAAAAATACCAACTATGGATACTGACTGTTCTAAAACCAGAAACAGCTTTATATTTACTCTTTTTTTTCAGGGAGGCCATTATCACCCAATAATTGTTAAAGTAATCCTATTAATATGTCTCTGGGGACAACATAGGTTGGACAGACCAGTGTTTATTTCTGAAACAAGTGCAGCAGTGCATTTTCTGTTGTTGTGTTTATTTTAGAGGAAAGGTAATAGACTGATCCTCACAGAGTCTGTGGAGCAGCCAATGGTGAAAGCTAGAGGTGAAATCTGTAGCGGGGGGGTGTAAGTGGGAAGAAAGGGATTGTTTTCACACAAGTTCAGTGTGGTGGATGTGAGTTGTTACATAAAGTTTTGTTAGGCTCCCTAAAAGAGTAAAAGTTGTGTCAGATGGTGATCTAAAGTGCTTTGTTAGTCATGTCCCAAAGAGGAAAGCTTAACTTCATATCTTGGAACAGCAGAAGGTTATACAAACTTCAAAAAAAATAAACAGGTTATGAATAAACTTTAAAGATTTGGATTCTAAAATCATATTGCTACAAGAAACACACATTCTGGAAGAGGAAAGCATTAAGATTAGGAGGAGATGGCAGGGGGATGTATTCATAGCTTGTTTGACTTCACAGATAAGAGGAGTTATGATACTTATTCATAAATCAATCCCATTACAAGTAATAAATGTAGTCAAGGATCAGATGGGCAGCTTATTATCCAAGGTTCACTCTTGTCAGAAAAGCTGAACTTCATAAATGTGTATGGCTCTTATGTAGATGATCCAAGCTTTTTTTTTTTTTTTTTTTTTTTTTTTTTTTTACAAATCTCTTTCTTTCTCTTTCAACATTTACAGGGCAATAAATAATAGCAGGAGACTTTAATTGCACACTAGATCCAATCCTTAACAGGTCTACAGGCCATGATCAGTCACATAACCGATGCAGAGCAACTATTCAACATTTCACTGAAGACCTAGGTCTGATAGACATACGGAGGGAAATGAAACCAGATGGCAAGGCTTATTCATGTTACTCAAGTACACAGAATACATACTAACATACTGATTAATTCTTAGTATCTGTGGATCTGTGGGATTATACTCCAAAATGCAAAACTGTTTCTATGATAGCATTGTAATTTCAGACCATGCACCGTGTTGTGTAGTGTATGAGGATGCTAAGCTGGTGAAAGACCCACCTAGATGGACTTACATTTGACAATAATGACATGGGAAGTCATCAAATTAGGGATGTGGTCACTTAGGGGAATTCCAGAAGTTCTGAAACTAACCTTGAGTGAATTCCAAGATGTTTTATAGGGTTTTAGAGAAACCTCAAAAACTGAAGGTGTTTTTTTTGAGTAACTGAAGAGATTCCAGAGGGTACCTGCAGATTGCAGGGTGCTTTAGGATGAACATTCAATTAAAATGCTCCTTCCAGTGAGCCTTTATCAGATTCTGGGATCTTTGAGAGATGGAGTTTGTTAGATGATTCAAGGTCTCAGAGTGGATTTAAAACACTGGTGGGAGTGATAAGGTTACTTTTTAAACATCCTGTGGATCCTACTTTTGGTTCCCATAATTTAGCTATGATTGTAAACTGTATTCTTCCTTGCAGTGATTCTCTAACTTATGTGGCTAGTCAGTCAAAATCATATTGAGGGAAGGCTATTCATTCATTCATTCATCAGTCACAAAACTCAGAGTGAGGAGCAGGCAGACGATACACAACAACAAATAAAACTGGTTTCTGGGCTTTCCAGTCTGGACTAAGAGTAATCTCCACATGGAGACAAACAATCACACTCACATGCACACCTACAGACAAATTAGGATCACCAATTAACCTCAGCATGTTTTTGGACTGTGGGAGGAAGTTGGAGAACCTGAAGAAAACCCACACATGACCAGGGAGAACATGCAAACTTTATGCAGAAAGATCCTGGGAAGGCAAGATCTTCTAGCTGCAAGGTGACAGTGCTAACTACCGAGAAACTCTGCAGCCTTAATTTATAATTTTTAATTTAAAATGTTACGTTACAGGCTTTAAGGTTAAAATCTGTTATACAAACATAACTACACTCTGTGTCTTATTCTAGCTAAATCAAATCATCCCCTTTCACAATTTACAGTCATGTGAACAGTCATAAATCCAGAGAAAAGAGGAAATGAGAGGGGGAAAGGGGAAGACAGCTTCAGCTTTTTGCTTTTCAAAACACAGAGGATAAAAGTCAGCACACAGCGCACACAGCTCAGCCCTGACCTGATAACTTCTGAAGCCATGTCTACGCAAAGGTAATGCACATTTTTTCTCCAGTACACATCTTTTTGCTGTAAATGATTATTTATTTTCACAGATTTATTTGATTCATTCTGGTGTTTCAGCACTAATGTGGTGTTGCTGATTGGGACCATCGTCATCATATCCCTGATGAAACCTGACTGCACAGCTGTAACGGAGGAGTACAATGGATTTAAACTGTGTGTTACATCGAGGCGAGGAATTAAAGATCTTTCGCATCGAAATCTGACAGATGTTCCCTCAAATCTTTCCAACAACACACAGTATTTGGATATTTCCTACAACCTCATCCAAAGTCTGAATGGAGCTCAGTTTTCCAGACTGTTCCAGCTGTGTTTCCTGAAGGTAACTCACTGTGGACTGCAGGAAATTTCACCCACTGCGTTCAGTCACACACCAGCACTCAAATTTCTGAACATATCTCACAATAACTTACATGTTATCCCAGACATTTCAGTGAAACAGCTTAAAATTCTTGATTTGGGGAACAATCTGTTTACCAGCTATCGAATACCAGAATCATTTCAGAACTTCTCACATCTGGATTTGCTGTCAATAGGTAGCACAGCTGCTCCATCAGTCAGCTACAGTGACTTTGATCCACTGATGAATGTACCTGTACATCATCTGGTTTTGGGAGCAGGAATTCCCTGGAAAAACTATGAATCTGGTTCTCTTGCGAAAATGAAGTCTCTCCAAAAGGTTTCCATTCGTGCATCTTTTTGTGGGAATTTCAGAATGTTTGAGAAGGTCCTTGTGGACTTGAACATGACAAAAGCAAAATCATTGAGATTCATTGCCTTCTTTCCAGACAACTGCCAGGTGAACAGTGACCCCTTTGAAAACCTAAGAACAATGCCATTTATACAAAATCTCACCATAGAAAACACCTGGATAAACAGCTCTTTTATGGAGATGTTTCTGAAGAATGTGTGGCTCTCCTCCGTCTATGACCTCTCATTTGTTAACATAACGTATAATGAAGATACACCAGATGGGTTTCAATTTCACACCCTTAATCACACGATCAATGTTTCTTCAGTTACTTTCAATGGCATAAATCATTATCAATACAAATATCCTACTTTCAACATGAGCTTTGAAGCTTTCTCAAGACTGACCTATTTGAAGTTTTCTGGGACTGGAATGAACATTTTACCTTGCAGAGTCATGTCTGCCCTGCCGTCATTGGAAACACTCGACCTGTCCGACAACCTTCTGTCCGAGTCAGGCTTCTGGTGGTTTCTGTGTTCACACACCTCTGTTTTTCCCAGACTGCGGCAGCTCTCTCTAAGCAAGAACCGCTTCAGCAGTCTTTCTTTTATCTCTCAGAAAATGAATGAGATGAAAACTTTAGAATCTCTGGATCTCAGCTTCAACTCTATCAGCTTAGACGGGGACTGCTCTTGGCCTGCTGGGATGAAGGAACTCAATCTGGGAAACAACAACCTGGGAAACAACGTCTTTCAATACCTGTCATCAAACTTTGAGAGGATTGACTTGTCAAAGACAGGAATAACTGCCATAACTCAAGAAGCTCTGTCTTGCTTTCCCAAGCTGACATACCTCAAACTCAGCTCTAACAGCATCCGAGTTATCCCTGCAGATCTCAGCCTCCCCACTCTGCTCAGTCTCTACATAGATCAGAATGCTATCACATCTATACCCAGGGAGGCACTGGGAGGGGTTCCCAAAATCCAGACCCTCAGTGCTGGAAGCAATCCATTTGTCTGCTCATGTGACTCCCATTGGTTTGTTGCTGATTTCAACAAATCTTTGCTCCTGGACTGGCCGTTAAATTACACCTGCAGTACCCCTCCATCATTTGCAGGCTTGCAATTGTCAGAGTTCAAAACCAGTGAGCTGTCATGCGAGACAGGGCTTCAAGTTGCAGTTGCTTTGCCTGTGATAATAGTTATATCTGCTGCCATAGGTCTGGTGTTCTATAAATGTGATGGAGTCTGGTATACAAAGATGCTATGGGTCTGGATCAGGATGAAAAGGAGAGGCAAGAAATGCTCCAACTTAATGAAGAATGCATCATTTAGTTATCATGCATTTATATCCTACAGCCATCAGGACTCTGACTGGGTGGACAGCCAGCTGCTGCCCTCTATGGAAGGTGCTGGATTGTCACTTTGCACCCATGAGCGAGACTTTGTGCCCGGTGAATGGATTATAGACAACATTATCAACTGTGTGGAGTCCAGCTACAAGACGCTGTTTGTCCTCTCCAGACATTTTGTTCAGAGCGAATGGTGCAACTACGAGCTGTTCTTTGCGCAGCACAGAGCCATCAGTGTCCAGCGGGACTCTTTAGTCTTCATATTACTGGAACCCATTCCAACAGACTGTATTCCAAAGAAGTTCTTGAGGCTTAGAAGTATACTGAGGGAGCAGACATACCTTGAATGGCCAAACAATGAACGGAAGCAGCAGGTTTTCTGGAGGAGTCTAAAATCTATGCTGCATATGGCAGACAAATCTGTTGCTCTGAAGGATGTAGCACTGGCCATTTCAGATAAAGTAGCTCTGCTCACAGACGACCTATAGGAGCATAAGATAAAAGATATATAAGTCTATGTAAAAGCAATACACGCATACTAAAATTTACAATGAAAAGAATTGTAATTGCTCTCAGTGTTTATATTGTTTATACCATCCATGAAGTTTTTTCCTGATACAATTCCAATTTAAAAAATCCTCAGTCCTCTTTCTTTTTAGAAAATGAACAAAAATTGCCAAAACCAAACCAAACAACCAAAACACACAAAACACTTTTAAATAATACAAGCAGTAATGTAAAGAAATCTTCTTTTCACTTCTTAATCATCATAACTCAGACTAAGATGTCCTTCTGACCTCTGAGCTTTTAATAGTGATATTTAATTAGACACATTCATAGCCGATATTATGATAGAGATATTTTACATTTTAATAATGATAAGTTATTTTTTAAATTGATATTTCTGAATGAAATTTTTGAAACTAAATCTCAGGTATCTGCAATAAGAGGTTTCATAAAACCTAACAGCAAAACAAGTTAGAAGGTATTTAGACTATATTCTTTAGGATTTTAACAAAGTGAATACGTTTTTTGTTTTCGTTAGTCATGAATGAATTACGAGTGTTAGTAATATTGCTTTACAGTGTTATGGTTTGCCAATGAGAACAAACAGAAAAACAGCTGTTTGTCAAAAATCTAAAAATATCATGAAAATAGGACTAGAAACATTATGATTTCAGGAGTGCCAAATGTTAAAGTAATGCAGTGTCTTATTCGTAGCAGAGGAATGTATGATTTGTTCTGCTTGTGTTCATGTCCTCTGGCTGGAGCGTTTAACTTAAGCAACTGTCTCCACCTACTGTTTGCAATGGTGAGCGACAACATGCATGGAGGAATGAGTTGCCACAAAGTTGTTTTCACAAATGGCATATTTCACTTTTTGTTACTGTTTCTTTTTGTATGACATCAATTAAAATTACAATTCGTCATAAATATGCCATCTTGATGCTAAGTGTTTATAGAAAAACAATGTTTTAGTGTGACATTTTTATATTTGCAATTTGTGTGATTCAGTCTTTACTGTTAATACTGTGTAAGAATTTAACTGGGATGTTTTAAGAATTGATTATGCTTTTGTTAAATCACTTGATTTGTATGAATTAAATGTGTGCATTTAAATGTTTAGAATTCAGATGGAATCTCAATTTGCTATATCCAAACTATGTTGTGTAATAATTCAATTAAAATCATTTCAAAGTATCTTCAAGTGGTTTGAAAGTGGCTGCTAACGTCATTTGTATGGAGAAGTGCCCTCATGTTGTACATTAATATTTACAGATGTGGTAAATACCTTTATTGTTAGCTCTGTGTGTTCATGTCAGTGCACTACGTCCCTAAACTCTAGGTTTATATATGATGCTTTCTGTCTTTCACGCTGGCATTTTGAACTTGAATGAATGTTGATAGTAATGTTAATATGCCATATATCAATACTTTTTAGATCAGTTCTATAGTATAACTCTTGTATTGCCACGCTGTGAATATCCCAATGGGTGATGTTAGTCCATTTGACATGTGACATCAGTTACAATTTACAGACTAAAAGGCGTTTTAATAGGCATTCCTAGCCAAAACCAGAGATCTGGTGGTCCATCTGAACAAAATTCTATAATTATTCAATATACAGCATTAAAAAGTTATTGATGTTTGAGGGCTGCTTGATTGACAGTCTGGTCTGGAATGATTGACATGTCATATGGACGAGGCAGCCTTGAGACTAATTCAATGTGAACTCCAGTCTCATCCTCGTAAAGATTTAGTTGTGATGTAATAACTGTTAGGTTGTTGTTACATATCTGTAGAGTAGCAGTATAATTTACACAGGGAGCTTTACTGTCCATTGACGTGTTTTAATCAGTTTTCAGTCCACTGTAATCAAGTGTGCTGATGCATAAGCACACTTATTATTATTCTTTGGGCTTATTCAGATTTTTCTGTTGCGACTTTTGCTGTGTAACTGAAGAAAATCCAAACAAATTATATATTATAATGTGTGGCTCAATCAGGAATGGTGTGCTATGACTTCTGTTAGCAATTCATTCTGCAATTTTTATGAAATTCATGAAGATTTTTAAGTTTAAGTTATATTTTAGATTCTTCTAAATAGCCAGCCTTTGCTTTGAGTGCTGCTTTGCACGCTCTTGACATTCTCTGGATGAGCTTCATGAGGTAGTCACCTGAAATGGTTTTCCAATAGTCTTGAAAGAGTTCCCAGAGATACTGAGCACTTGTTGGCCCTTTTGCCTTCAGTCTATCTCATCTGAAATGATTGTGTACTGTGGATTTTTAGTACTAGGGACACATACATACATCAGGACTGCCATGTTGTTTTATCAGCTGTTACAGATGTTGACACCCATGCAGCTACAGATATTTTGTTAGTGACACAAAGCCTCGCCAGAGTACATCTTTTCTGATAAAGCAAGCTGCACTGCATAGATCATAGCACCTTACATCAGAGTATGCATCTGCCTCAGGATGCCTGCCTATACTTTTGTGGTGTCTGTGATTATATGCCTTATCTGAGCAGGAAGACACACAGAGTGCAGTGTGCAGACATTGAGCACATAACATTATATTAGCACATTGCATTGTGGGTAATCTTGTGTATACCACTTGGTGGCAGCACACAGTTTTACTGTAACACAGTTGAGAGGAAAACAGGTGACCTCCACAGCTTACGCTCTTGTCTGTTTTAAGAGTCTATTCACAGTGACAAACACATGCCCAGTCGTATTTCTGTTGGTTTATCTTTACATTTTGCTCAACCCTTGCTCTACCCAACCACCCACCTAAAAGTACCATCATTACTAATCTGGATTTAAATGCTGTCTTAGGCAATGATTTTGCTTCAGTGAGAATGTAAAAGTTTGGAAGTGAGTGTGATCAAATATAAATAAACAAAGGACTTTCAATTATGCTTTTTATGTTGCAGTTTGTGTTATTCTTAATTTTGACACCAAGATTGTGTTTTTATTGCAAATGTACACTATCAGTCAAAAAATTTGAACACACCTTCTCATTCAGTGTTTTGTCTTGATTTTTAATCCTTTCTACATTGTAGATACATACTGAAGACATCCAAACTGTGAAGCAAGATATATGGAATTGTGTGGCAAACAAACAATTGTGAAATAACTCTAAATATGTTTTATATTTTAGATTCCTCCAAGTAGCCACCCTTTGCTTTGATGAAAGCTTTGCAAAACCTTGGCCTTCTCTAAATGAGTTTCATGAGGTAGTCACCTGAAATGGTTTCCAATTCACAGGTGTGTCTTGTCAAGGTTCATTTGTGGAATTTCTTGCCTTCTTAATGGGGTTGGGACCATCAGTTGTGTTGTGCAGCAATCAGGTTGGTACACAGCTGACAGCCCTATTTGACAACTGTTAGAATCCATATTATGGCAAGAACCAATCAGCTAAGAAAAGAGAAACAACAGTCCATCATTACTTTAAGAACTGAAGGTCAGTCAGTCTGGAAAATTGCAAAAACTTTGAACGTCAGTGCAGTTGCAAAAACCATCAAGCACTATGGCAAAACTGGCTCACATGAGGAAAGGAAGACCAAGAGTCACCTCTGCTGCTGAGGATAAGTTCATCCAAGTCACCAGCCTCAGAAATGGCAAGTTAACAGCAGCTCAGATTAGAGCCCAGATAAATGCCACACAGAGTTCTAGTAGCAGACACATCTCTACATCAACTGTTCAGAGGAGACTGAACCAATCAGGCCTTTATGGTCAAATAGCTGCTTAGAAACCACTACTAAGGAAAAGCAACAAGCAGAAGGGATTTATTTGGGCCAAGAAACACAAGGAATGGACATTAGACCATGGAAATGTGTGCTTTGGTCTGATGAGTCCAAATTTGAGATCTTTGGTTCCACCAGCTGTGTCTTTGTGGGATGTAGAAAAGGTGAACAGATGGTCTCTACATGCATGGTTCCCACCATGAAGCATGGAGGAGGAGGTGTGATGGTGTGGGGGTGCTTTGCTGGTGACACTGTTGGAAATTTTTTCAAAACTGAAGACACACTGAACCAGCATGGCTACCACAGCATCCTGCACCAACATGCCATCCCATCTGGTTTGTGTTTAGTTGGACCATCATTTATTTTTCAACAGGACAATGACCCCAAACACACCTCCAGGCTGTGTAAGGGCTATTTGACCAAGAAGGAGAGTGATGGAGTGCTGCATCAGATGACCTGGTCTCCACAGTCACCTGACCTAAACCCAATCCAGACGGTTTAGGATGAGATGGAAACAGAATGCAGGCAAAAGGGCCAACAAGTGCTCAGCATCTCTGGGAACTCCTTCAAGACTGTTGGAAAACCATTTCAGGTTCTACCTCATGAAGCTCATCCAGAGAATGCCAAGAGTGTGCAAAGCAGGAATCAAAGCAAAGGGTGGTTATTTTGAAGAATATAAACTATAAAAGATGTTTTGACTTTTTTTTTTTAAACACTTTTTTGTTTCCTACACAGTTCCATATGTGTTTGTTCATAGTTTTGATGCCTTCAGTGAGGCTCTACAATGTAAATAGTCATGAAAATAAAGAAAAAACTATTAAATGAGAAAGTGTGTCCAAATTTTTGACTGATAGTGTATATCAGTTCCATATATAGATTTTTGGACCCCTTGATTACTAATAATCTGCATCAGTATCATAACAAGCATATTGATCAATCTCTAGACTGAAATAAAGAACAGTGTAGAATGTTAGTCTAAACTTCAACTTTGTTGTATCAGCAGAGTCCCATCCAGATGGGGAATACTACACTGTGGGTGCAATGTGTAGTAAAAATATGCTCTTTTGCCATGGAAACGACATTGGTTTATTCTCTAGGACAATGAGCTGGATAGCGAAGGCTACCAGAAAACATCCATAGTCCAACCATAGAAAAACAGGGACATCTGCATACTTTCATCTGTGCAGAAACTATTCATACAAAGCAGTTGTCTGCCTTAGGCTGAAGTTATTCACATTTCTCAACTGCAATGATCACATTAACAGTGTGTCAGTATACTAGCAATGTCTAAACACATGATAATAATGATTAAATAATTAGACTAATCAAAGAAGATGAGGTTATCCTCCCTCGGATAGTAGTCAGAAAAGACATCAGCTAATGCAATGGTAATAATTCCTCTTTAACAAGGATTGGCTTGGTTAACTTGGTTAAGAATGATTGTGCAGGCAACACTGTCTCATGAATTAAACAGGCAGCTTTTGTTTACCTGGGGATGCAAATGGAAACATAGGTGCCAATTTTAATGCCAGTGATGCTTCAGTGGCTGACTGCCTGATTAAAATGAAAAAAGGGGGCTTGACGAGGGCTAACCAAAGATCACAAGGGAAACAAGGAGGATTGTTTCTTCTTAATCCCTCATGTTTTGGGGGTTACTGCTTGACACCAAATTATATAGAAGCTTACTATAATGAACAGAGTCTTCCTTAGACTTAATTTTTGAAATAATGGCTATAATATAAACATCTCAACATCTATTACAGCAAACAATGTTTGGTAGCATTTCCATAGTCTTGTCTATTCCTTATTCATCTTGTAGGAAGCTAGTTGTGGGGGTTAATGAGTAGTATTTTTAATGCACAGAGACATGGAAACTGGAGAGGCTGTCCTCCTCATGGGGCCTGCTGTCTACAGTGTCTCATTAAACAACGCTCTAAATGATTCCATTCTAGCACAGCCATATTAGGCTGCATAAGAAAACATTGCAGCTGCACAACCAGCCCAGTGCTGCACGCAATTCACATTGCCAATCTGATGGAAAATACTGCATTTTTGGCCACAGGTACATGATATCGGTGTGGTGAAACTTGATGTCATGTGATTACTAAATTATCTCAGCACAGTTTAATAACTGTGCAAGTATCAAAAATTAAGTATTGCTCTCTGATATAATAACATATCAGGGTTTCTTACAGTCAATAGTGCCTACCATGAAGTAAGCAGCTAACCCTGAACATTTTTGGTCAGTTACTTATTTTACTGAAATACTTTATGTACTATTTTGGGGGATAGCACTGGACAGATTTTAAAATATTTGCTACTTTCTCTTTTTAGTTCCATTTGACCTTTGTCAATGTTTAAAATTCATCATTTACATCAAGTCCAACTTATTCTGTGAACAGATAGTTTCTCTGAATCAATATTTTGGCAGTTTAATTTAACTAATGGATATGTACACCTATCAAGCATAACATTCTGACCACTGACAGGTGAACTGAACAATGATTATCTCTTCATCATGGCACCTGTTAGTGGGTTGGCTATATTAAGCAGCAAGTGAGAATTTTGTCCTCAAAGTTGACGTTAGAAGCAGGAAAAATGGCCAAGCACGGATGTAAACCAGTTTGACAAGGACCAAATTATGATGGCTAGACGACTGGGTCAGAGCATCTCCACAACTGAAGCTCTAGTGGGGTGTTCCTGGTCTGCAGTGGTCAGTATCTATCAAAAGTGGTTCAAGGAAGGAACAATGGTGAACCAGCAACAGGGTCATAGGCGGCCAAGACTAACTGATGTATGTGGGGAGTGAAGGTTGGCCCATGTGGTCCGAACAGACAAACTACTGAGGCTCAGATTGCTGAAGAAGTTAAAGCTGGTTCTGAAATAAAGGTGTCATTTATTTTAAGGGGGAAAGGAAAGAGATTAGCTGTGAATACCTGACCTTCTCACTTGGTGTAAAACACATACCTGCTGCTTGGGTTCAGGTTGGTTTAGGCTGGCATGAAAGCTATCTGTGAAACTGAAGTGCAATTCATTTGTGTGAAAGGACTACAGACGACCAACCACAAGATGAATGTGATGTGATGCATGAATTCAAAATTTAACCTTCAAAAAAATCCATCTGCTGGCCATGAACGGCCAAGACAGCGATCTCTAAATCTGTATGAGTCTTGTTGCACCAGTGCAGTATGACATGGCTGTACGAGGAAGCTGGTACTAAGTCGTTAGCCATGTTTGTGTTGGCACACTATGTTCTATCTCCATGTTGTACTAGGAACAGTTGCCCTTACTGCTCCTCTTGCTTCCATCTGGCCTCCTCTCCTTTCCCTGTTCATCTATTATTCAGAGCTCAGACATCTCTGCTGCTCAAACAGAAAACAGAAAACCACATCCTGATGCTCTTATCTCTATTAATGGAGTGAAGAAAATCAGGATTTTGGAGCTCTAAAAATTCAGAAGCTTCACAGTATATTCTAATTTCCTAGTTAAAGATCACAAAAGCACAGCTGTTGTAACGTCTTGTCACCAAACGTTGGCATTAACATGTAAATGTGTTCAGGCCATGGCTCTTATCAAACATGACAAATTTGAAGAAAACTGGACAATTTTCATTTGAATTACAGCAATATCTTACAGTTTACAGCCAAATCTCCACAACAACAGTGCTTAATAAATAGTTGGAATATGATAGTTTTTCATTGCTAAAGTCTTTAAATGACACCAACAACATTTAAAGTTGTTGTAATTTATTCTCTTGGAGGAGTTTGTAAAGAAAAACAGCTGCAATGACAGAAACTGCACAAAAATGAAAGAGTAAGTTCAAAATGGCTGACTTCTAGTGAGACATGGCTGCATGTGGATTTTTTGTACATCAGGACATGATTCATGTGTCTTTTATGTGTGAAGCCTAAAGTCAGGGAAGCAGCTCTGAAGTTTTGTAGGGGGCGCTATCAAGTCATTTTGCCACCTCCATCCCAAAGATCCCTAAAAAATTCTAGTTTGCACAACTTCTGAAGGATATGGAAACTTTCTAATGTAGATAGAACTCATAAGGTAGTGAAACTGCCTTAGACTTAGACCTTACCTTGTAGCTAAGACTTAAATCGGTGAGTTTATAAGCATTTAAGCAACAGTCAATTACTGAAAGAAAAACCAGAGAGAGGACAGGGGAAAATGAAGCAGAATCTTCCCTCTAGACTTAGAGTGATTATACAGAAATAGAGTTCTCTATTTTATTTATTTTTTTGTTTGTTTTGTTTTTTTCTTCTCAGTACGCTAAAGATGGTTCTGTGGGCTTTGGGATCCTGTGACTGGCATGTTTCCCTCTCTTCTAAAATGTCATCACAGCTGTTCAATCAGTAAAGTAATTATTTAATTAATATTATTACTCCACCAAGGAATGCAGGGGAGTTATGCAATGACCGGCGTTGGTTTGTCTGTCTGTCTGTTTCTTTGTCTGTCTGTTCACAACATTACTCAAACGCAGACCAACGGATTTGGATGAAATTTTCAGGGAAGGTCAGAAATGACACAAGGACCAAGTGATTAGATTTTGGCAGTGATGCAGCTTATAGTCTGGATCCATGGATTTGTTAAAGATTTCTGTATTGCGAGATAGCGGCACGGCGTCACTGTAACCATGACAACAAGTGAACACTACGTCAGCTGCCTGCTGATGATCACATGATTGTGATCCTACTACAAATCCACCACTGTGGACTTATCAGGACTCATCCATCAGAAATGATACAAGGAATAATTGATTAAATTATGGGGGTGTTTCTGAGTCCCATCAATTCCTGCCGCCTGCTACATATTTAGGTCACATAATTCGGTATCTGTACATAACATACACATGTATAACACATGCCTGTGCTCAGTGCAAGGTCATTTTGTTTGTGGGTACATCTGTATTAAATGGACACATTCTATGTTGCCGTGATTTCTGATCATCAATAATTAATAAACAAATGCTGCATTTCTAAAAAAAAATAAATTAATTAAAATGTTGCATTTCTGACAATGCCATATGGGGGGAATGAACAGCCTTGGTGGAGTACTGCACTCTCTGAGTGCTTTTATAGTTTGTTGCTGTTCTTACAAGGACAGTATAACTATGTCATTATGTCCATGTCCCTGATTTGCATATTATTATTACTATTGTTGCTAATATTGTTATTTTTCTCTCAACAACTACAGATACCTGAAGACGAAATAATAATAATAATAATAATAATAATAATAATAATGATAATAATGATAATAATGATAATAATGATAATAATAATAATAATAATAATAATAATAATAATAATAATAAAATAGACCCAACATCAACGAATTTGAAAATATTCTTAGTTAGATATATTGCAGTCATATCTGTGATATTTTTCTGCAACCCCGAAGTCTCAGTCACCCAGCACTTCTGCAAGAAAATAAAGTGCCTCTGTTTTTATTTTTTAAATTAAACTTCTTTTCTTCTTTTTTAAAAACCAGAAATAAGACATCTGCTACCCTCTCCTGAAGTTGTATCAGCTTTCCTGTCTCTACCTAGCACCATGCTTCCCTCTGTTGCTATTTTATGAAAGAGCTCATCCTGTTTAATTTTGCTTCCTGTTCAGACTGGGAAAATTAGGTGTGCTTTGGTAATAGTTGGTTGAACAGACAGGATACTTTCACAGACAGTCGGAGAGGCTTCTGAAAATGTGTCAGATCAATTGTTGTAGGATTTATACAGGGTGCTTAATTGCTATTAATAATTTAACCAGTTAAAAAATATATGAACCTATAAGGCAGAGGGGAAAGGGCATGCATGTCAGAAAATCTATTGTACATTAGATGGTAATACTGTGGTGACCTGAGAATGTGGTTTTGCGACTCCAGGCAGTTCTGTGTTGGCAAGCAGAGAGCATTGTGGGGTTTTAGCGGAAACATAGACCATGACAGAGGCTTCTGTGGTGATTAATGGCTTCTGGCCGGAGTTTAATTATTTATCTGGAACTGCATTCTACAAGACAATGTCTCTAAAATCTGGTGGCTAATTCAGTCAAGTCAATTTAGTGGTAAGTGGCAGACATCTGTGATTTAACTTATTTTTGTATATATGTAAAATTGTTGGCTATACTTAATTCATATTATTGATTATTATTAAGTAATTATTTCTTAATAGTGTTACTGACTAAAAGTTGAGGGAATAATTTCAAATTTGCATTCTGAGTTTCACCAGAAAAAGGAGTCCAACCTACCTTTGAGCCATACATGCAGTTTTACCTTTTCCGTTTCTGTAAGGGCCAGAGTCTACTACTAAACTAACTGATTTGAAGCACGGTGCCTCCCACTGGGGAGGAATTATGCTTATAAACCCCTCTCAATTGACAATCAATTCCCATTCTGTAATTTATGGGTTTATAGTCTAAATCGTTGCAGGTTTGTTGCCAAGTTTGTATCCTAATCTTAAAGTTATTCAGTGTTGTGGAATAATTCATGTTCAGAAACAGCTACAACTTGCACAGAACAGTTGGGACATATAAGACATAATTTTTGAAAAAAATATTTTAACCCAGCTAAAATGCAAAGTAATTACTATATTGTAATGATATAATATATATTAGAATGGAGAATACTCATCAACTCTGCAGCTCTTCAGGCCTTTTCAGCCCCCTAAAATCATGGTTCTGGTTTTACCGTCACATTAGCCTTTTTTCAGCAACAGCAAGCAGCAAACGCTCTAGTAAAGCTCCAGATGAATAACAATATTGCACTCTGTCTGCTAGGTCATAAATATGCAGTGTCTTGCTAAAACATAACCCACAACAATTGTATAATGTAATAATATGTCAGGGCAATGTCAGGCATGTCTGTCACCTTGTTATGGAATTTATCTGCCTCCGGTGACCAAAATTATGCCTATTACTTTAAACGAGTAACTAGACTGTAGTTCAGGTAGTAGAGCAGGTTGTTAACTAATCACAAAGTTGGTAGTTCAATCATTCACATGTCGAAGTGTCCTTGAGCAAAGCACTAAATCCACAGTTGCTCCTGATGTCAGGCAGGCACTTTGCAACTCCACTGGTGTGTGAATGAGTGTGTAAATGAGTGAATGAGAAACACATTGTAGAGTGCTTTGAGTATTACATGCTATGTAAGTGCAGACTATTTATCATATCAACTGTCATGATCCCACTTTCACTGTGAACTATTGGTGGCAATGTACATTATTTTTATAGGGTGTTGTGTTTAGGATGTTGATACTTTTGTAATACTTTTTTGACCAGTGGACATTTGGTTGTATGACAGTCTACTGACCAGCCAACTTTGTTTTGTCTAGGACAAACAACATTAGTGCTGTTTATAAACAAGAATCCTGCAAACAATGTCTGAATGCTTTGCCAGTTGAAGAGTACTGTATCAAAAACAAGAGTCAAAGCATTTTAAAAGAGCTGTCTGTGGTTCTGCATCGGGTTTGATCTTTTTAACAGTCTATCATAAGTGGGACAGAGTGAAAGGATTATTGTTGTATTGCAGTACTCTCTTGCCACTTCTTAATGCTTTTCATGATTTCATTTTCAAATACAGTATCTGAATGTTGCCTTGTCTTCTGCAGGGATTCAGGACTCCAGTGGCAACTGGAGTCTGGATATATATATATATATATATATATATATATATATATATATATATATATATATATATATATATATATATATATATATATATATATATATATATATATATATATATATATATATATATATATACATGGTATAGTTCTATATAGTCTACAACTACAGTCTCAGGGTTATACCATTGAAATTGAAGACCATATGTACATATCACTGAACCTATAAAATTTCAGGATTCCAACTTTATTATTTCTCAACTTATGGCACTTCAAATATTGCTCCACAAATAGGCACAAACAATGCAATAATCGGTTTGACCCTATCCATCTTTGAAAAATTGTAACTCAAAAACTAATGTTACCTATGACCCCTGATTGTATACATTATGCAGTACTCAATCAATATTCAACAATCAGTCAAACTGAAGATGATCAGACATGGGGCCAATCGGTGAATTGAGGCAGAATGACCTATATATCTCTTCACCATTCAGGTAGTTTAAAAGTTTGTTTTTCTTGAGATTTGGACAATTTACCTAATTCAATTGGATTTGTGTGTCAGGACACTGATGCAATCTAGCATGTTTTCACAATGCCGAAATGAAGATGAGTATCACACTAGGTCTGAAATAGAAATCTAAATGTCAAATAAATAAAAGACAAAATCAGATTTTTTGATTTTGATATTTATTAATTGTTTTCCTCTGCAATTTAGTGAAGCTTCAGGTCATACACAAAGTTTTCAGCCCTGTTAAGTTCAGCCAAATCAGCAAGCTAGTCTGTGGACAGCTGTCACACATACCAAACTCAGATCCCTTCTTCATATAGGAACTGGTTTTGAGCACATTTGGTCTCATGTTCCTCATCACAGTCAGCCATGGAGAGGCTTTCATGGTTTCCACTGACGTCTCTGCCTGTAACAGCAGCACCACTTCCTGTAAAACATTTGAAAGGACAGACCTCAAGCGCTTTCAATGTAGCTCAATTAACTTTATCTTGCTGAGGAGGCTGCAGCCGGCAGATAATGTCTAGAGGGAATTATATGCTTATCCTCTGATTGCAAAGATGTGCTCTTACTCACCAATGACACTTTCTGCAACAAAAAATGCTCGTCTTCTTTCTAATTGGCCAAGCAGGCTGTCATCATCAGACAGAGTTTAGAGACAATATTTAAATCAATAGGTAGGTTCTGTTTTTTGTGTATTGAGTGGTGAGTAGCCTTGTATGTTCAGGAGTTTGAAGATCTTTGTTCTCATCACCAGTTGGCAAATATTCACATTGCTGCCCATGATGATGACTCATTATGTTGGCATATAAATACATCCTTGAGTATTTCTAAGTTTGCCTCTATCCTTGAATGTTTCCATTTCTGGTGGAGAATAGTTTCTTACAGATAATTTACCTAAAATTCCCCATCCCTTAAATCCCCTGTTCTCCTTCTCACTTCACACACTTTGCTCACCAACATGCACAACAACCAACAGCATGAGTAAACACACTACTGAGTTCTATTTTGTTGGGATTTTACATTCTTATATTGTTCTCTTATTTTATTTAGCAAACACATTACATATGTTAAAGGATGAAATATCGGTTTTGTTTTCATCATTTGCTCACAGTGGAAGTTGCAGTGTCTCTGCCTAAAACCTTACTAGTTTTGCTTTGTGTTTCTTTGTCTCTTAACTCAGAAACAGTAAGGTTTTCATTTAGCTTTGAAGACACTGCTACCTGTTGCACTATTACACTGGTTGTGGTGAGAAGCACCGTGAGTCATGATTCCACCTATCAGTCTGAACTATCCATTCTGACATTCTGTAAATCCAAGCTTGTATGCTTCTCTTCAAACTTCAAAAGTTTGAATATGATTACACAAAAAAAGTCTTTCAAATTGTCTTGAACTCTTTTCTCTTTGTGCAAATAAATAGAGTCACCTTTGACAATATTCTGACTCCTTTGCTTTTTGCTTTCATTTTCAATTTTTCCCATTTTTTCCTATAATACCCACAATGTCAAAGTTGAAACATGCTTTTAGAAATCTTGAGAAAAACATAAAAAATGAAAACTAAAATCTTTCATTTATAGAGGTATTCAGGCCTTTCCTGTGGCACTCCAAAATGTTGCTAGGTCTATCCTGTGTGCTTTAACGGTTCTTGAGATTTGCTTGGAACTTGATTGGAGTCTCCTTGTGGCTAACTGACCGGAATGGACGTACACCCAACACTGAAACCACTGACAAGTGAAGTAAATATCATCTGTTACAATGTTAGCTGTCCAGGGATGGGATATACTGGCCAGCCAGTGAACAGGATTTAAGAATTTAATTGTCCACAAATGTCTACAGAAGTTTACACTGACTTCCCCAGTAAATAGATCAAAATGGAAAAAAAAAGCTAAATTAATGAATTTTACATTAATTAAAATTCATAAAATTTCCTCCTCATCATATTTTTCTCAGCATAGCCTAAGAGTCATACAAGTTGAAAACAATATTAGGCAATTTAAAGCAGGTAGTTTTATTGTTGTGGCTAGTGACCATTTGGCAGCACATTCTGCAGAGCATATCAATCTGGCTCCACCTCACTATCATTCTGCTTTAGGGGTAAAAACACTCTGGCTTATTTATATTTCGTTAAACCAATCGCAGTTGTGGGCAGAGCTAAGCCTCAGTACTCACTCAAAACATGATGTCTGGAATAGTTGTGGTGGAACATTTGCATGCAGGGCAGTGAGCATTGTGATTAAAATGGGTAATCCACTCCAAAAAAATGGCAGACTTACCTTACTGCACAATCCAAATCCTCTGCAAAATTCTCAGGTTTTGATTTTATTTTCAGTGCAGAAGGCTGCAGCTCAGAGATTCTTGTTGTTGTTTCTCATGGTGTACAAAGCTGTAACATGCAGATAGTGGAAGTGGAAAAAAAATCCCTGACTGAGATTATTGGCCCAGGGTGGGGATTATACCCACAGCCTACATCCAGTGAATCAGACTATATTGGGACTGACTGGTGCTGCCTAGAAGGGCACACACCTTTCTATGTACGATCTCACAATATCAGGATGAAAACCAAGCCATGAAGTCCAAGGAACTATGAGTAGACCTCGCTGATAAAACTGTGAGCGAGGCATAGATTAGTGCAAAGGTATACAACCATTTGTAAAGATTTGATTGGGTGTTCCCAGGAGCAGGTGGCTTTTTTGTTTGAAACCACCTGAGATCTTGCTAGCGATGACCAAGATGGGCCTTGGTCAGTGAGGTGACAAGGGACCCAACGGTAACTCTATCAAGGCAGTAGGGGTCCTTAGCAGAGATGTGAGAACCTGGACAAAGAACAACCATCTCAGTAGCACTTAATCAATAAGACCTTTAAAGTGGATTTGTTCAACAGAACTCACTCTTGGGTAAAAAGCATTTGACAGCCTGCTTGGAGTTTGCCAAACTGTATTCAGAGAACACTGAGAGCACAAGGGAAACATTCTCTAAACTGATGAATGAAAAACAAAACTATTTAGGCAGATTTTAAAGCACTGTGTGTTGAGAACAGCAAAGACTGCTCATCACCTTGTAAAGACCATCCCTATTTATCAGCTGTGGGGGTGTTTTTCAGCTGGAGGGACAGTGAGATCTGTGTGAACTGAGAAAATGAATTCAGCCAAATGCATAGAGGTCATTGAATAAAAACCTGCTCCAGCTGAAAACTGGGGCAATGGTTCATCTTTCAGAATGATAGTAAATCAAAGCATACAGCCAAACACACCTTGCTGACATTTGCACAAAGGAAGCGAGCACTGTCATTCAAATGATTAATTTACCAAAAGAACCCAATATATCTGCCTTACTGCATGATCCATATGTTGGCAAAACTTGCCACTTTCAGCATCAGAGGTTGTTACTGTTATTGTTTCCTTCAGCTAATGAAAATATAAAAGTGGCAGGCTTATATGTGAAGTCTATGTCCATGAATCTGACTAAGTATAGGCAAAGAGTATATGGTGTTATGAAGCAAAGGTTTACATGACATAAACTTGTCATTTGCAAAATATCAATATGACAATAAATTTTAGGGTTAATTTTGGGGTTCCATATAAGTGGTCAGTAATCAATAAAAGAAAGCAATGTACAGAGGTGTGCAAGAGTTTGAGGCACTAAAAGTAAATGAGGAAATTTAAAAATTGTTAAAATTGAAGATGAAAAAAAAGTAATTTTTAAAATTTTATTTCCCATTTTTTAAAAAGGTGTTTCATATTTTAGATTCTTTGGAATATGAGAGATGGATGATGATATGGATGCAGAGTGAAGGCAAAAGGGCCAACAAGTGCTCAGCATGTTGCTGTTCATCCAAACCAGTCTGTCTGCTTCTGTGTCTGCACCTGGGTTTCCAGACATGCCAAAACAATGTTTAAACTGGTCAGAATACCTTTGATGGTTTATACGCAGTCATAGTTTCACTTTTGTGTTTTTTTAAAAATGTAATTCAGAATTTGTGCAGAACTGTGGGACATCATGTGTGATATCACTCACTCTCAATTTTCACCAGAGAAATTTTTTGAAAGAAGTGCAGTTAATTTTGTCTCCTCACAGTTTCAACTCCAATTGTATACATAAAACTGTCCTCTTTCACCCAGTGTGAGTACCATTCATTACTCACACACTATATATACGTAGCTGTCTCCTCAGTGTAGGTTGCATGCTTTGGTTGATTTAGTTTTTTTGTTTGTTCTCTTCTTCTCTACCCTCCCCTCTCTTTAAGTTCTTCCTCATTCTCTTTCAGTGGGAGGCTGAGGGTGTGGCTCGGCTTCTGGCTGATTCGGCATACCTGCAACTCATTTCCCCCCATCAACAGCTCCGTGTAACCCTTGGCTTCCCTGTACTCCAGTGTCAAACTGTCCCACTACCTTGATCGTCCTGTATGCCTTGAGAGCTGCTCATTCTGCTGTTTTCTAGCTTTCCGTGTGCCCAGTCCTCAGTTCACCATCAGACACTACACCACATTCCCCGGTTATTCCTCTGCAGCCAGCCAGCCCTCAGCCACTGCCACTTCCTTTAATCCTTTCAAAGACCTTTGATCAAAAATCCATCTTTTGTCACAAGTACTCTCGGTGTTCTGCACTGGGGTCCAAATCCAAACCAAAACACAACATTCAAATCCAGACTGTCAAAGGCAACAAAAGCATGTTTTTCATTGCTTTATGTATTCCTCCCTTGCTCCTCAAGGTCTAGACTTCCTCTAATATTGTTACTCTGTGTGTGTGTGTGTGTGTGTGTGTGTGTGTGTGTGTGTGTGTGTGTGTGTGTGTGTGTGTGTGTGTGTGTTTGGAGGTTTAAGCAGCACAGCTCTTGAAGTCCAAAAGAGTTAAAGCAATTTCATGCTCAGTTGCATTATCGGCTGGTGTCCAAGGGAACATCTCTTCTCCTACTGACAGAAAGTACCCTGACTCCAAAGAGAAAATCTGGCATTGCTGAAGCTAACAGTTAAGGTAACCTAAGACTTATGTGGACTGCATTAATGAAAACATACTGTAGCAGAGATGTATGATAAAACAGAGAAATAATAAAAACATTGAGTTTCATGATTTTTCCAGATAACACAAGACTCACACTGATTAAACTCCTAAAATTTATCTCTGTGCATCAAAGTGACACATATAGAAATTTTCCTCCTAAAATAATCTCTTTATGCTTTAAAATGGCTTACATGTAATTCTACATGGTTGATTTACTTGAATGTGCAGATCTATAAGGTCCCCACCTGTTTTTCCACTCACACTTCTCCACTGGCTGCAGCTTGAGCACATCAGCTCACCTGTGACTCTGCTCAAATACTGTAAAACTACTTCATGCTACACAATTGAAGCTATTCAGTCATACATGTTTGAACTGAGCAGGTATGGCTAAAGGATGGATCTATGTTCAAACCAGAAACAGATGCCAAAAAAGAACAATCATAAGTAAAGTTCCTCGCTTCAAGCTGACAGGATTGATTCCTTACAGTTGCAAGATGGAACTACTCTTGCTGTTTAAGATATGTCTTCTAAGAGAAAAAACACCACAGGGATATTTTAACAAGGTAAAAATAAACTTGATTTTAATTGGAGAGGTGCTTAAAAAGTAAATAATCAGTTATTAAATAATCACTTATATGCCATTACCTTTGTATCTAGTTGTAAAGGTTTAGCTTGGTGCAGTTGGATAAGTGATATTCACTGAACCTTTTGTCGCGGCCTCTACCTCAGACGCCAGGTCATGGCAGGCTCTCCTACCTTCCCTTCTCCTCTTTGCTCTTCTTCAGGTAGGCGTGAGCGTGGTGTGTGGCACAGTCAGGTGCTTCCAATGATTACCAGCAGCATTGTTGTGACAGGAGGTGGGAGTGATGTCCACAATCACCCTCTCTTTCCATGAAGGGCGGCAGCTGCCACCACTCTTTGTCGGACCGTTGAACTGCACAGTCAGTATTTGATCCTAGTTCCGTCTGACTCCTTTGTGTCCTGTTGTGTACTTATTTCGATCTCCCGTGTTACAGTTCTGTACTCCCACCTGCTCGTCTTCACCTTCCTGGATCTTCCGCCTTGTTCCCTCGTCAGTCTGCACTGTCCTGGATTCCACAGCCACCACCTAGACACCATCCACTGCTGTGCCACACGGAACCTCGGTCCACCGTCCTCCTGCCTATCTTCCCTCTCTAAGGCGGTCGTCAGTTAAGTTTTCTCTCTGTTGGAGCCAGTCACTTTAGTTATTTTGATTTTCAGAACTATTGTTGAGATTCCTTTGTGCCGAAGTTTTGGCATCAGTTGTAACATTGAGCCTTTGATGTCCGCTAACCTTCTGGGGTCACTTCTTGTTTAAATTCCAGATTTATTAACTTGAGTCTGGTTACTTTAGTCTCTCTGAACCCTCAGTGCCCTCTAGTGAGTCTAGTCATGTTTATGCAACTTCCTGTTTCATGCTGTAGTTCCATACATTGTCTTGTAGTACTTTCTCTTGTGCCTGTAAATAAAAGTATTTTCTACCTTTGCTTTCACTTGTCGTGTCTTCGTTGTCCTGCGCTTGAATCTCTGAGTCACAACCTGACACCTTTTGAATGTGCTGTCTCCATCTGAACTCTAAATCCAAACTCTGGCAAAGATGTTAACCACATAGTAGCTGTCTCTTAAAACTTCTTTCTTCTGATCTCCTTCCCTCTTTGTCAGAAGACCCACAAAGACTGTTACTGTATACTCAGTTTGAAGACAAAACTACTTTATTTCAATCTAAAACAATACTTTTTAAATTTACAAACAGAAATTGTCTACCTTTAATCTGCATCTGAAATTATTTTTGTTAAGCCAGTTCTACAGTGAGCCCCCCCTTATACTGTAGGCCAGGACTGAAAAGTAAGGTACATGATGCAACTACAACCCAGAGCACCAGAAAGAGTTGCATGAAAGCAACAAACAGTTTCTGTTATTAAAGGTTAATTCCGGTTTATTACGTCTTGGGTCTTTTATTTTAGAATTATATTCAAATAACCAAGTTAATTTCTGAGATCTGAGAACACAGTGACACTGATACAATGGTCCAACAAGTCAAGACACACAGACAGTCAAGTGATCAGGTTTCAAACAGTTAATGCATATTAACCAAACCAATGCAGGTCCAAAGCCGGTGGACTACGAGGCCATAAAGATGCCATTTGACAAGAACACACAATAACTACACATATATTGTATGGCCTTACAAAAATTAACTTTTCAACATTGAACTTTTGAAGTATTTTATTTACTTACTGTGCACATTAGCCATTTTACTTTTCATCTGTCATCCCTGGAATACATATAGCTTCTCATTCAGGCTTGATATGCCAGAAAAATAAGAAAAGAACACCTCCCAACCAGTTTGGAAATCATAAAGGTTTTGCCACTTTCCCAAATGACTGCCATCAAAGTCAGGATTAAAGGGCAGCCATCAGTGAGAGAGCCAAACATGGAAATCATTTAAGTATGGGGATGCACATATCTGAGCATCCTCATATTTTCAGTCTCTCGTTGAAACCGTTTATAATTTTTTTTACACTCATTTGTTGACGTGTAAAGTGGCAGAAAATGGTTTATTACATGGAGAAAAAAACTTAAGAAACAATTTCAAACCTTGCTTACTTCCTTTCATCCACACAGTTGACTAATCACATCGTAAAGTGGTTGGGTGTTGCAATGTCACGCTCAGAAAGTCACAGAAACAGACCACTGTTTCCCACATTAGAAGGGCACTGAAGCTATTCAACCTGTTCATAAGTAGTTGTGATGAAACATACTAGTAGCCTAAACAGCATTTGATTTTGAGTTTCTGAAAAGAGTTGCTCAAATTTACCTCATCTCTCACTGCAGCATCCTGCTTGCCCCACATCCAAAACAGCTTGAGACTCACTGACCTAAACCTAAATCTTTGCAGTAATCCAGTTTCAGAGGACAACGGGTAGCGTATCTGAGTTTCTTAAACCACATATGCACAAAAAACATATCTGAGAAATCCATTAACCCTGTTACAATGAAACACTACTGTTGAAAAATGGCCAAAGCAACAAAGATATGACCCAAGCTGTAATCAACCAGAATTATTCTTGAACAGTCCAGATTTTGTTTTTGGAGTTGATCCACTGCAGGGTTTTAATACATGGTTCCAGTCAACAATCACGTCTGTGGTCGCACTACCCTTTTGTAGCAGTGTTTGTCATTGCATTGTTAGAGTTCAAGGCTCAGCTTTGGAGGTGCCTGCAGGTAGCTGCTTTGTTTGGCCTTAGTGAGAAAGTAAATGACCATCCTCCTCAATTTGCATAGGTTTATTAAAGCCCATGCTAGCCCATTTGTTAGTCATGGCTGGCAGCTGAGGCCTATCTTGCAGATACAGAACATTTTCCTTCTTCAGTCTAGACATCTTTCATTTAGTAAGATGTGACCTTTTTTAATCTTGTGCTTAGGTACTGCATTGTTTACCCTCCTCTTGGATGGAGGAGGGTCTGCAGACAGGATTCCCAGGTCTCAGCTGTTGACAAAAAAAAATCTTTAGGAAAAGCTGTGTGCTTAGAGAAACAGTGGAGCTTCACAGATTCCTGGGGGAAAATGTAATTACTCCACAGTTGCTCAAGGCAGCAGAACACAGAGCTTAATATGCTTCCCCCTTTAAATTCACTGTATTTACTGTATTTGCCATGTATGCTGTGAATCTCACAAAAGATGGTAAGGCAGATGTCTTTTAGGTTAAACAGAATACAGCATCTCTTCAGTCCATCTCTCAGTTCATCAAAGATCTTGCCTTTCTACATACTCTAAGCAGGGCTGCACTTTGCCATTATGTTTTTTTTTAAATGCTTTTTTTCTATAGCGACTTCAAAACAACCCCTCCCCAAACACACACACACACTCATACACATACATTTACCTCTATCACTAGAATGGAAAAAAAACACGTTTGGTCTGAATGTATGCTTAGTTAACAGTTTGTTCACAACAGTAGTGGTTCAGTAAAAAGGAAAATACACTTTGAATAAAAGAGGAATGCATGTATAAAACACTATATGGCATTATCTGATGGAATGGAATGCACCTACGGTTGTAAATGAAAGTTTACATACACTTGTAAAGACCATGTGTATGATGACTGTCTTCAGCCTTCAATGACTATGTCATTTTAGCAGTCATGAATTTTTAAACAATCCCTAATTCTGGTTCTTTCATAGATTTATTATACGTCTTCTGGAAATATGACAAAATCTGCTGGGTCAAAAATAGACATACAGTAGTGCTAATATTTGGTAAAATGTCCCTTGGCAATTTTTACCACAACTAGGCACTTTTGGTAGCCATCCACAGCTTCTGGCAAGTTTCTGGTTGTTTCTTTGGCCATTCCTTTTGAAATAACTGGTGCAATTCAATGACATTTGTTGGCTTTTTGACACAGACTTATCTCAGCACAGTCCACAGGTTCTTGATGGGGTTTAGGTCAGGATTTTGGCCAGCCTAAAACCTTAATTGTAGCCTCAATTTAAACCATGTTTGATTTGTATTTGGGGTCATTGTCTTGTTGGAACTTTCAAACACATCCAAGAGCCAATCTTCTGGCTGATGATTTTAGTTTTTTTTTTGAAGAATGTGGAGGCAATCTTCATGTCTTGTGATTCCATTTACTTCATATAAAGCACCAGTTCCACTTGCAGCAAAACAGCCTCTGAACATCATTTTACGCATCATTTTATGCATCATACTGCCACCACCATGCTTGGCGGTACCTGTGGTGTTTTTAGGGATAAAGCTCTCAACTTCTCTAAAAATATTTCTGATCATTGTGGCCAAGTAGCTATTTTTTTTGCTTTATTGCACCACCGAATTTTCTTCCCGAAGGCCTTTTAATTGTTCACGCGGTCAACAGCAAACTTCAGTTGAGCCTTAAGGTGCTGCTTCCTTCTTGCATGGCCGCCTCTCAGACCAGGGCAATATATAACAGACTTGACTGTGGATGCAGACACCTGCATTCCAGCAGGTTTTAATTCATTGCAGACCTACTTTTTGATCATACTTGGTGATCGATTGTCTTTCAGCAGCAGGTAATAGCTTTCATTTTCTTTCTGAATGTCGCAACAACACAACTGTGCTCTTTATACTTACAAACAATTGTTTGCAGATATGATTTTAGGATCTTTCTCTGCTTTGAAATGGCTCCAAGTGAGTATTGACTTGTTCAGGTCAATGGATTGCTTTGTCAGATCTATGCTGAGGCCCTCACACTTTTCAGCTGTAGTGTTTGTGGTTTAGTCTGACTGTATCAGATAGGCCCTATTTAAATTGGCTCAGAGTCAGCAGCTGTAGTCAATCGTAATCACTCAGAAGTTAAGAGGAGATGCCACGAAGGAAATTTATTTAACACAGCTTCCTACATCACCACAATTGATAATTCAAGTTGCTGTATGTATATTTTTGATCCAGCATATTTAGTCATATTTCCAAAGACCTATAATAAACCTATGAAAAAACTAAATGCATGTTTTTTTTGTGACACAGATGGATATAAAACTCATAACTACCATGATATAAATAGTCTCTGCAAGTGTATGTCAACTTTTGTTCACAACTGTACACAAGAAGAAAAATAGTCCAAAATGACAGTTCCTGGTTGTCACTTTTCTGGAATATTCTGTACAATAATGTACAACAGTGGAGGTCCTGGAGCTCCTCATCGCCTGCCTGTCACATGTAAGTGGAGGGACCTCAGAAGCTGGAACACAGACTTAACTAATCGCCACCAAACATGAAGTCACTCCGACAAGTCACGTGGTTTAATGTCTGCTCCATTCCATTGTGAATTATCCCACAGGAGGCTCCAAGAGGTGAAATCCATCAGAAACATCCACAAGATTTTGAACTGATCCGATTTATCCGTCTAGTTCTGCTGATTCATTTAATTCTCCACAATTACGGTAGAGCAGTTAATAGAAGTAGTTCTCAGGCTAACCATCACTGTCCATTACCAGAGGTCTAGAGCCACTCGTCTGCCACAGCCACTTATTCGTCACAGTTTAGTCTTCTTCCAAATCTTTCTGGGTATAATTGTCCATTTCTGTATCTGCTTTATATTAATAAAACAAGCACAACTTCAAATTTTTGATAATATTTCAGTAGTTCTGCAGTTTTTTCTTGTATTTTCAAGATAGCAGATCATCTAGACAACCATTTTAAACACACACATACACACAAATTAAAAAAAAAAAAAAAAAAAAAACTAAATCTGTAACCCGGATAGAGTGGAGATGAGTAGATTGATGAACACATGGACCAGGTGTTCTGTTTGTGTGTTGTCAATCTGTGGATTCACTAGTCTTCTCACAGTTGCAAGCTTTAGCAGACGGTGCCATTCTCCTGTCGAGACTTGGGGCAGGTGGAGCGGGGTATTGGCTGGACAGAGGGTGCCAGGGTGCAGAAGAAGCCAGCAATGAGGGTGAGGCCGAGGCCTCCCCAGGCGCAGAACATGGACCAGCCGTAGCCGTGGCCGATGTCATCAGGCAGGCCGTACAGGTGCCGTGGGTAACGGGAAAGCTCGAAATTGATGCCGGCAACACAGGTACAGAGGGAGATGATGCAGAATGTTCCTGTAACAACAGAAACAGAAGAGATGTTGCAGGATGTAAAACCCTGAAATCAAACAGTGGAAAGTAGATACTGAACTCAACAGTAACACCAGCAACCAACATTGGTGACAGGGCACATCTTGCCAAATCCCGTGTCCCTAAAGATGTTTAAACAAGATTTATCTGATAATGTAGTAACTAAATTTAAGGAAATGATTCCTTTATTACTTATTTCAATGTCATATGCTAACACAATAGAGAGAAACTATTCTAATGTTAGTCCTACACAGGTGGATAATGTCAGTGATAGGACTGCAGCTTCACTGCGTACATCAATTGACACTGTTGCCCCTCTGAAAAAGAAGCAATAAATTATAATAAAATAGCTCCATGACATTTTAAAGCTAGAAGACTGGAAAGGCAGTGGTGCTCTACAAATTCAGAAGAATTTCATCCAGCCTGGAAAGATAGTTTTATCACGTAAAAGCTATTCACAGGACAATAAATGCCTAATATTCATCTTAAATAGAGGAAAACAAGAACAACCCCAGGTTTCTTTTTAGCACTGTAGCCAGGCTGACAAAGAGTCACAGCTCTGGAGCTTCATGTTTCTTTACCTCTCAGTAATGATGACTTCATGATCTTCTACACAAATAATTGGAATATTAGACAAAAAACATTAACATGCCTTTAGGTGAAGTGGCTGTGGAAACGTTCATAGGACCAGATATGGGGTCAAACAAACATGTTTGCTGGTAAATTCTTCTAAATCAGCAACATGTCTGTTAGACCTCATCCCCACTAGATTGTTCGAGGACATCTTTCATATCATATAATACTATATCGCTATGATAGATAAGAGCAATACACTGTACACAATTTTCCTTAAAGAACAAACTGCTTTTTACATGTCCTTTTGGGTACATTATTTTTATTTTTTCCATTCTTGCAATAGAAATGTATCTATGTGTGATGAGTTAAAATGCTTGGGCATATGGAAGCTATAGCATGAAAGAAGCCATATTAATTAATGAATGATACTAATAAAAACTCTGCGATTGGTATGTACAACAGTTTTAAACGCTCAATGTCTCACTCTTCCTGATTTGTTTTTAAACAGTTTGGTAAAACTATTAGAATGACTGATGCTGATAATAAAATCAGATTTGTGTCTGTGCAAGTGTGAGCATGTGTGTGTGAGAGAGAGACACTCACCTCCCATGAGGAAGAGAAGGCCGGCCACATATTGCATGAGGCCTCGATCCCAACAACAGCCCAGCACTCCGATGGTCCAGCCGAATAGGATGATGGCCACAGCCATGCCCATGAAACCAGCTGTCATCCGTCGCAAGTCTGAGGAAGGACAAAGGGACAGAGTTTAACATCAAGTTAACACCAAACAGACTACTGTAGCTGTATAGAGAGAAAAATTGACACTCCTATTTACTCTGTCCCAAAGATGAGAAGTCAGAGCACAGCTGTCAGAGAAGTAGACACAACAGAGAAACATTCTAAGATGTTTCATTTAGTTTTGGCTTGGTGATGACCAATCCTGCTGACATACACATGTTTACAATCCTTGGCAGAAAAATGACAAGGTAGAAACTCCAGTACATGAAAACCAGTGGTGTAACTTTGGACATTATGATCAAACACCAGATATGATGTCATCTCATTAACTTGAAATGGTCAGGGGCTCACGGGTTTCTGACATACTGAAATATTCTGAATGTGTTTCCAAGAAGTTTTAAATGTTCCTGAATTAAACTAACCAAAGGGAACACAGTTGAGTCCATTGAGAACCAGCTGATTAGTCCACAGACGATGATATCTTCCTTCTTTTACAGTAAGACTGCCTTTGTGAAATAATGATGTATTTTTAGGCCATTTTACAGTATGGTTCTGTGTAGTTTTGCATCTGTATGTTTTAAAGCAGGAAGCATTACTCTCAGCAAACATTTGCCTCCGTGAATGAAGGTTGAAATGTCACTAGGATATGGTTATGTGGTTAGATGAAGACTAAAATTATGATTGCACCTTTTTAGGAGCTATGACAACCTAATAAACATTTTCCTCTCTCTGTCATAAACTCTGTCTCCTACAGTGTTCACACTTGAATTATGTATTCTACTAAGAACACTTGAGCTGATCTTATGTAGGGCTATCTCTTCTGAGATCATGCAGGAAAGTCTTGTTCAACTGTGCCTTAGGGAACCAGCTGCTGTTTAAACGTCTGTTTTATGATGTACACTTCAGATTTGAAAAGAGAACTTCTTGCTGATGGACAGCAGCAGAGCCAGAGACTGCTTAAATGTATCTTTACCATCAGATTAAATATTAAACTTCAGTGCAGTTTTCTAAATGTGGCCTATTTTTTTGAACTATTGTGAGATAAACAGAAAAAGAGACAAAGTGTGGAGGCCAGGCTCTGCCAAAAGGACAGCAGTGTGCTCTGCAGGAGGGTATGAGAGCGGCAGCGACTGGCTGCAGAGATGGTCTGAAATATGATGAAGAGGAAGAGGAAGAGCTTCAAGCAAAACCCTGACTGTTCTTTCTGAAGTAGATCAGAATGTCATGGCTTAGATACTCTGCCAGGAGGAGGGGAAGGGAGAGAAAAGTTGGTACTGGCACATAGCTGGGATACAGCATACCATGGTGTGGGATGAGAAAGGTCATAACATTTGGCTGGGAAGCATGAATGAAAAGAAGAAAAGCATACACTACCAGTCAAAAGCTTTAGAACACCCCAATTTTTCTATTTTTTAAAATTGGAAGTTAGGTATGTTAATGTGTCATTATTCTCTGAAATGAAAGTATAGAAACAATAAACAAATGAAGTTTAAAAAAAATCAATTTAGAAACAAAAATGTATTCTAAACTTTTGACTCAACAAGGAACCAAAAAAACCACCTTTGGCAGATATAACAACTGAACACACTCATGGCATTCTTTCCACTATGGAAATCAAATATTCTTCAGAAAGTTCTTCCCAACTCTGTTGCAGAAGTTCCCATAAATGTGTGGCACTTGTTGGTTGCTTTGCTTTCAGTCTTCTGTCCAGTTCATCCCAAACCAGCTCCATGGGGTTTAAGTCTGGAGACTGTGCTGCCACTCCATGTTTTCAAGCTTATCATCTTGTTCTTTTTTCCTAAGGTAGTTCTGGCATAGCTTGGACTTCTGTTTTGGGTCATTATCTTGCTGTAGGATGAACCCCTGACCAACTAGGAACATAGCAGAGGGTACTGCATGGTGCTGCAGAATTCTGTGGTAGCTGTTTAGGTTCAGGGTTCCTCTCACTCTGTACAAGTCACCAACCCTGGATCCAGTAAAACAGCCTCAGACCATCACACTTCCTCCTCCATGTTTAACAGCTGATGTCACACACTGAGGAACCCTCCTTTTCTCTTACTCTTAGATTTCAAACTTTGATCCATCAGTCCATAATACCGTCTTCCAGTCTTCAGTAGTCCATTGGTGGTGTTTCATGGCCCAGGCAAGCCTCTTTTTCTTATTCTGATGTCTTTCTTGGCTTTCTTGCTGCAACTCGACGTGTGAAACCTCCAATTCCAAGTCTTCTCTTCATAGTTGAAACTGAGACTTCTTACTACGACCACTATTAAGCTGTGCTTTAAGCTGTGGTCCTGTGAGCTGAGTATCTGTGTGTTTGTCGGAGAATGTGAGGGTTACTGTGGAGCATTTAGTAGTCATTGCTTAACAGTATTACATTTCACATAGTCTCAGAATGATAAACTTGACAATATAACCGTGTGCTTGATAAAAATATAATATATAGTCTAAAAGTATTTTTTGGGGGGGGCACAATGTGTAAACTAGCTGTAAATCAGATGGTTTTTGAAGCATACTAACTTGCTCAGTCATTAGCAGACAATGTTTAGCAAGTTCATCTCCTTAACTTGCTGTGTGTGCTTTAAATTTCTGTATTATTAACTGATAAACAGCAGTCCTTAGATTTGCAGGTATTTGGCTGTGAAACTGAAATTGTAATGATCAGATGAAAAATCTAAAAAATCTAATAATGTTCACAGTTCATCCTGACACAAACCAGATATGTGAACCAAATTCATGAATATCTATCAAGCAGTCAAGACATTTTATAATGAACCAGACATGTCAGGAAACATTGGTGGATGACTGTTTGAACTCAAAAACTGTCATGGCAAAGGGTTTATTTCTCAGTGGACCATTCAATAAAAAAACAAAGTATAGGAATAAACACAGAATCACACAAGGTAAATATACATCAGACAATTGGGAGCTATTGTATTGTCACTTTTAATGGAACGCTAAATGATCAGCACTTACATAACAACTTTTAACTCTAGTTAGGTTCTACAAAACACTTTACAGTGTGTCTCTTATACAACCATTCACACACACCAATACAAACTGCCAACCTCAAGACGAGTGGACAACCCACTTTGATTGAGCCATACCTGCCCTTAATTTCTCCCTGCTTTCAAACTTTGTGCTAATTTAGTCTAAATGCATGAATCTATCTCTGTAATATACACCTAGAAGTACACCAATCCTGATCTTGTCATCTAATTATAGACAAAAAAAAAAATGTACTGTAAAAATGGGATCTACATACAGTATCTGTTTGTAGCTGCTAGTATGGAAATGAGGAAATACAAGGATGAATTTTAGGGCTACAGTTTTCTCAGGACTGAGTCAGCACTCCTCTGGCATGTAGGCTAATAGTTGCACACAAGGAGGAAAGAGAAAGACAGGCATGCAGACTGGGCTGTCAGTCAGTGAGTGGGAGGAGAGCTATCAGAGGACAAGTGTGCAAGTGTGTGATTACATATGCTTGGTGAAAGGCAATTATTCTGAACAAACAAATCACAACACTGGCATGAGATTACTGGGATATCATTTCTATACAAAAATAATTATGATACTTTTGAGAGAATTACCTATACTAAGAATATCCTGCCGTTATCAAAGAATTGATCTCAGAATCAGAATCAACTCTATTGGCCAAGTTTGTACAAACAAGGAATTTGACTCTGGTGCATCTCAGCTCTCTGTGTACAGTAATTAGAAAAAACAACAACTAAGTACTAAAATTAAGGTAAACGTTTAGGAGTAAAGAAATAAAGTGGAACAATAATAATAAAAGCAATAAAAACACCCATAAATAGCAGCATTTACACTATGTATAGACAGACAGACCGACAGATAGATAGATAGATAGATAGATAGATATTTTATACAGTACAAAGGTATAGCAGTTAATCCCGGATGGAGTACAATTAATACAATCATTTTGAATGGCACATTGACTAAGTTGCACAAAAAGCTGAAACACTTGCCCACTGCTGCACAGACATAGTTTCAGTAACTTTCTGAGTTGGCAAGACACATCATCAAATACCACTGGAGGTCTCTTTGGTGGATCTTGTCCATCATGCAGCAGCAACTACTCCTCCAACAGGTCCGTTTTCACCATGTCATTGTGTCTATATCAACAGTGGGTATTGCCAGTAAAAGGTAATACAACTACAGAAGAACAGGAATCACTCATTCAAGATAGAAAGATGTACGTCGCTTTGGATAAAAGCATCCACCCATCCATCCATCCATCCATCCATCCATCCATTATCTATACACCACTAAATCCTCATTAGGGTCATGGGGGGCTGGAGTCTATCCCTGCTGACTTAAGGTGAAGGCAAGGGACACCTGGACAGTTTAGAATGACCAATTAACATCAGCACGTTTTTGGACTGTGGGAGGAAGATAAAAGCATATGCTAAACAAAATTGTAGAAATTGTAGAAGAAAGATTACAAAAATACACAAGGCAAGGTTGTAACACGATTTTTAAAAGTAAAAATATTGCTATAAGTTGTTATTGCCCGTGTTTTACAGTTGAGGAACTGGTAATGTGCAAAGTGCTACTAAAAGGAAGACATGGTTCATTCCAAAAAGCAGAATTTCTGTCAACATTTCCCTGAAAGCATCAACTACTGTGGCACTGCTAAAGCACAGATGCCATGAGAACTGTGGCCCCTGTGCAGGGAAAAATTATGTTGTGAGTCTCCCTCCAATACTACACCAGGGTTACAACGGCATCATTCACTGTCTATATTTGAAGAAACAGGTAAAAAAGCTTTTGGTTTTGTCTGATATTTTATATTCAAATTCCATACCACAACGTGTTTCTGTGACACGTGACTTCAGTGCAGAAGCTGACCTCATGCATCTGCATACAGGTTCAGCCTCTGTTTATGGGTGACTGAGCATTGTCAGGTTTGATGTAGACACCTCGCTGAGAGATCTGTTTAAACCCTGATGCACAGTTTGATGCATGTCTCTGCAGCTGTCAGCCTGTCTGTCTTAGTCTGTGGATCCTAGATAACAGCAGTCAGGATTCAGACTGGGCACACAAGCCTGTGTGTTGACTTGAGCTGTTTAGTGCTAATGCTGGAAGAAGCGTACCCATCATGCAGAGACCTGGAAGTACAGTAAACAAGTGGAGGTTAGGGATAGAGTGGATGGGTGTGAGGCCCATAACTGACCTGCAGCTTTCACTGACAAATTTATTGTTACTCCATATTCATTACTCCTATCTTATCCTAATTCTAATTTGAAAAAGATAAATCTCTAAAATGTTTAAAAAAGCTTAAATCAAATGAGCCAGCGTCAGAAAATAAAAGGCTTTATATCCATTCATGTGAACGCAGCTATATATGCAGCTTGCTAAGAGGAGGAGGAGTGAAGACTGGAGCCACATATAGCGCTTTATCAGGGAGCAGAGATATTAGCCATGGAAAAAACAACATAAAATGAGCCAGAGTCAAAGGAAACTTTTCTGGGGACGAAGGTAGAGCACAAAGAAAGATTTATCAGAAACACATCTCTTTCAAGTCCAGGTCAACAAACAACTACTTACACCATAATATTGTTGTTGGTGTCAGGGCCCAGTGTTCTGATCAGCACCATGGACAGAAACAGTCGTAACAGAACTGTATGTTCACTCACTCCTTGAATGTCAAAGCCTGCTTGGCTGATATAGCTGACATTGACCAGTTTAGGGGATTTAAATATCAAGTAACTTAAGAGAGTAAGAAGGGAGACACAGAAATCTGGGCAAGTTTACTCAGCTAAAGATGAACCCGTGACAGCTGTCTCATACCCCTATTATTATATTTAAAAATGTGACTCCTGTCTTTCTGTTCCTTACAAGCCACCACAACTTTAACCAGACTTGCTCAGACAGCTGCAGCATCATACAATCATCACTGATTGTAAAAGACCAGTCCGTGCTCCCACAGTGAAACCAGCTGACATTGTTCTTCTGTTGAATTAAAGTTTGGGGAGTTGCCACTATTCTATGTTTCTAAGTTAAATAGTTAAACTAAACATTAATAATTCAAATAACTAAATGTTTAGTAAAACAATAAACTTCCAAAATGTACAAATGGAAAAAGAATGATTACAGAATAAGAGGCACAGATGATCAGTACAACCATTGCCTTCAAAGACAGACACAAAAGCTTGCATTTAATCCTCCTGATTGCTGATGCCCTGCTGTGAATAACTGTGGATAATAACTGTTCTCATTTGTTTACTGTATCAGCATATGACAGGCTGCTGTCTGGCTGCTTTTCTCTGCTGCTTAATAGGTTCCATTGTTCAGCTCTGTGCCGCAATTACCTTTTAATTACGTTCTCTGCTGCAGGACCAATAGCCCAATGAAACATTCTTTCATAAAAAGGAAATGGCTTTGGGTGTCTGTGTGGAAATGCTGTTTTCTCAGTCAGATTGATGGAGGTCAAAATTTCCTATCTGCTCCAAGTCAAAGATTGTTTGGTAACCAGCATTTTGCTGCCTTGGATATTCCACAACATCGTCAGAATACACAGCACAGAGATGTCAATCTTGAGTATGTTTTTAGTGCACATTGAGTGGCTGTAGTGGATCTTCAGTCTGTGACCTGGGTGGAAACACACACTTGCCTAATCTACTCCTCCTCTAATTTGTGAGTTGACTCCTGCATTTCCCAGAACACCTTACAATACCAAAATGGTAGAGTATAAGCTCATAGGAATGCAATAAGTATCCGACCAGTCTGTGTGACTTATGATTAGCCTAACACCAATGTGTCTGCACTGTATACTGGTGTCTATACTGCATACCGGTCTACTGAGGCCACTGTGGTAGAACCTGTCTCCAGTGGCTCAGAAAAAGAAGTCTTTTGGTTTATTTAAGTAAATTGGTTATTTTAAGGGCAGGCACTAAACTACAGACAGACAATGGGGATGGGACAGGGATGACCGAACCTTCCAGAACCTGATGGAACTTTTACCACTTACAGCCACAGATGAAGTTTCCAAGTTCATTGAAAGGGTACAGTATGTATAACATCAAAAGCAAAGCTTTTTTAAACTTGGGTCTCAGGACCACTGACTAGCTGTTTTATAGAGATATTGACTGCATTTCACAATCTTGCTAACTGTATGGAAAAGCTAGTTTAGCTTAACAACTGAGCAATATACTATTCACTGATGTAGATCTTGTGGTACTATTAAAAGCCCTGGAAATATCTATGCGTTATTATTGTGACCAAAGTATCTGCTTAGATGTTTCATAATTTATGTGATCCATAACTCTTGGAGGTTATTGTGAAACTTTAGCCTGTGTAGTATGGACAGTAGGCCAAAGCTGCCACCACGTTCTCTGATGTCACCAAGAAGTGAGATGAGTTCAGTGCTGTTCATACTGAAAGTTATTATGAGCAAAAACTACAAAACAAAGACAAAGTGAGGGGACTATTGCTAATTTTGAAAAAAAAAAGTGTTAAAGTATGAAATTTTCTCTGGGTTCTCTTACTTCCCCTCACAGTCCAAAAACATGCTGAGGTTAACTGATGATTCTAAATTGTCTGTAGGTGTGAATGTGAGTGTGACTGTTTGTCTCTATATGTAGTCCTGTGATAGACTGGTGACCTGTCCAGGGTGTCCCCTGTCTTCACCCTAAGTCAGCTGGGATGGACTCCAGTCGACCCTAATGTGGATTTAGTGGTGTATAGATAATGGATGGATGGAAGTCTGAAATTTAATCCTAATACCAGAGAATCTTAATAGAGTCTAGTTTACCTCTTCAGGTCTGACTGACTATATAAAGCTAACTATATCAAGTGTGTTTTTTAGGATCAGATCATCTCTGATGAGACATTTTAGTAGAGGGGCTTCAGTGAGACTGCTATGGTTTCAGTGCTGTAAGCAAGTGGACCTGACACAGAGTCTGCCTGCAGCCACAACTCACTGGGGAGGAGGAATAGAGCTTAATTTCATTACCCCATGTCAGCTGTCACTGGGGAGAAAACAATGGAGTGGCAAAATCATATTATGGAAGATAGCAGGAAGGAGGGCGCCAAGGGGTACGATGAGGACAAGTTGGCAGCAGAGTCAATTTCTTTAAACATATGTGCTGAGAGAGCCTTTACAACATGCCCTTTGGTTTTGTAACACTAGAGAGAACCCTCATACTTTTCCTCTGGGGTCAGGGCCATATGGGTGATTTCACGGTGTGTCAGTCAGCGGCAGTGTGAGCACCCCTGCAGGTTGAGTCAAGGGCCCAAGGGAGCCAGAATAGCACTTACAGGGGGAAGGATAGACTGAGGACGAATGGGGAATTATCACTGACAGCCGTCTCCCAGAGAACATCAGACACATGGGGAGCAAAGATGGTGCTGTCACCATAGCTGGCGTATGGAAATGTCACAACAGTGGCATGCTCTTAGCAGCTGTCTATCACAGTCTCCATGGTAACCAAAAACATAACTTTCAATATGACATGTAAACATTAAAACAATCATTTCACTACCATTCAAAAGTTTGGGGTCACTTAGAAATGTCTTTATTTTTGAAAGAAAAGTATTTTTTTTCAATGATGATAACATTAAATGAATGATAAATCCAGTCTAGACATTGTTAATGTGGTAAATGACTACTGTAGTGGAAACAGCTGATTTTTAATGGAATATCTCCATAGGGGTACAGAGGAACATTTCCAGCAACCATCACTCCTGTGTTCTAATGCTACATTGTGTTAGTTAATGGTGTTGAAAGGCTAATTGATGATTAGAAAACCCTTGTGCAGTTATGTTACCACATGAATTAAAGTGTGAGTTTGCATTGAAAACATGGAGTTGTCTGAGTGACCCCAAGCTTTTGAACAGCAATGTGTAACCAAAACAAAATAAAAAATTGGACTCTGGCTCAGAGACTCAGAGTTCACACCACCTCCCATCCATGTGTTGAACAGGATGAACTTTTTTTGGCTGTTCAACAGCACAGTTACAAAAACGGTCCACTTCTTGTGTTAGGAACTGGGTTATTAAAGTCCAGGGAGTTTATTCCTTCCTGCTCAGAAACCTCACGAGACTCCGTCGATTAGATTAGGAGATATCTTGAGTATGTTTTGGCAAAAGGAGGAGGGCCATCTTTGAAATTCTCTATTTTGGGAGCTGAGCAGAAAAAAAAGTCACGATGCATGATTTATGGTTGCTGTTTGAATTATGTAACCTTTCATGTTCTTGAACTTGACTATATAGCATTATGGTCAGTTAGATTCATAATTTATTTGTATGGAATTTTATGGCAGTCTGAACAGTGATTGTGTCGATATTTTACTCTGAACCCTTAATTCCAAAAAACATGATGAATACACTTGGAATCAGGATTTGGATCTTTATCAGAATCATTCAGCAATTGTAAGACATTTTACCAACTTTACTGGGTGTCAAAACTTGTATAAGCAGGGTAATGATTTCAATTAAGCAAGGTCTTGAACTGCAATCAAAGGATAAAGAGATGAAAATCACCAGCTTCAGCAAAGTGAATTCATATCTCAACATTTGCTGATCAGCACTTGGAAGGAATCTGCTGGCAAAACGAAAAGGGGAACTGGAAAATGTGGTGCCTCAGGAAGTCTTTTACCCCCCTGCCAAGTCGTATGACATATTCCTCCACAAATATACAATATGATTCTGTCTCTAAAAGGCTGTGAGGCTGAGACAGGACTGCATGCTGCAGATGGTACAGAGAGGCTGACAACCAATCACTGCACAGCATCATTAAAGCACTGGTTTTGTATGGCACTGCTTTAATGGGCCACTGCGTTGGCACTGCCTATAAAACAGGAGTTGTCTGATTTAGCATTTTTTGACAGAAGATTTTCTTAATCTTTTCAGAACCTGTGCCAAGTTGTTAAGTGAGTGATGCTCCAGACTGGACCCCAAAAGCAGATTGAATGATTCAAAGGCATCACAGAAAGCAAGAGTGAGGGAGAGAAAGAGAAAACCATGAAAGGCAGAGCTTGGGAAAAGCGAGATAGTAAAAGCTCTTAGCCATTAATATCTGCAGTTTAAAATGCTCTGAGCATGGAAATGAGAGTGTCGCTCATTTAGAAGGGATGTGCAGTGCTGCAAGAGCAGAGATAGGAACAGAAAGAGGAACTCACATGTCGGTTCTGGTTCAATTTCACAATCCTTTTCTCATTTTAATACATGAATGCATCCCTGTCTTAGTGTCACAATTCAGTGAAATGTCAAAACAACTATGAACAGCAGACTGATGTGAGCAAAACAGAAAACCCTAAATAAAGGCCGAAATAAAACGTTTTAGAATCTTAATGGGCATTGATGAAAAGGCTGGGAAGGTGCAATGACTACATTAATGGTTAATACATCATTTACTAATGTTCATAGGTCAGCTATGAGACAATAATAAGAGCAACGGCAGCCATATTGCAGAAAATCCTCTTCCATCATGATCGATTTTGTAGTCTTTTTAGACTGGACGGAGGTCATTTTTTGGACTCTGAAGACTTTAATTCACTGGAATGATTATCAGTTTACTGCTTGACTTTCTGAATAAGGGCTCCAAGGCATCTGAAATGAGTTCATTTATTTACTGCACATTGATAATTACACTGCAGGCTTAGTTCAGAATAACAATTTAATAAGTTATACACAATCTGACAAGCTGTTAAGTGTTGGTAAAAACAACATTAAAAACAACTCAGAGTTTGAACTTTGTCCTAAAGTTAGTCAGCCACCTACTACTATTAATGTCATGAATAACAGGTTCTACAATCCTTTCAACTCTGGACTTTTAAGTGTGTATTAGTGTTTTTTTTTGTAATTGTTCTGGATGTCCAACACCCCTTTTCCATACGGTGGGTGGTCAGCCAGTACTAGACAGGAAATGTGGGAGGGGAATTTTCCTCAGTCTGACAAAAGTCTTTTAATGAAGTATGACGCATTTGTATATGATTCATTTAATATTAATAATCCTATTTCTTACAGCTTTGGATTCATTTGTAAATAACGCCTCAGGAAAAGGGGTTACAAAAATTGGTCAGCGGTGCTCTAAAAAAGATCATAAAATGTATCCTCTGAAGGTCATAAATACACACACCAGGTCTTAATAATAGAGTCATTCAGGGTTGGTTGAGGGAATCTTGGAAGAAGTGCAAAGAAAACAGACGTGATAAAATTGCTGCTCTTCTGGACAGTTGATTCAAATCATCAAATCACTGCTCCGAAATAGCACAGTGACATGTATATATATATATATACATATATATACACACACATATATAGATGGACAGACAAACTAACGCCGATTGTCACACAATTCTGCCACATTCACATCCGGTGCTGAAGCAGTTGCAGTGCAGTGGTGAGGTGTAAGATCTGAGTAACAGTGAACAGCACAACATGATGTTTGGCATGAAGTTCATCGTCTTTCACTTGTCATAAGAAAACAATGCCTCACACTAGCACAACAGACAAACACATTTTTAATAATCCCATGTTGTATGAGCAAACAAATATCAGCCCTCAATGTTCTCACCACTAAATGCCTATTTTCACACAGACATCACCAATACTGGACCCATTTACCATATTTTTTGGTGAATTTACAACATCCAACTTGGCTTTTATTTTTCTAGTAATCAATATATTTGCTCAGACCTGGTGAACATGGTGAAAAAAACAGTCAGATGGACACAGACTGCAAACAAACAATTTAAGCAGATTATGTATATATATTTATTTGGATGTCAAATCATAAGTCACATGCCTGCTAAAAGTCTTGGTCAGGAACTTTGAACACTGATCCCATTTTGACATTTGAACAAATGGCTTTGTCTCAGTTTTCTAGATCTTCTATCACCATCCTAGATCCCAGCAGAGTGCAATGTCACTGATAAAAAACATGGACAAAACTATCAACAAAATTCATTGATTCAGTTCTATCTAGCACTGGGCCTGTGCATGTCTGGCAGTCTGCTCAGAACATACTGTAATAATAATGGAAGGGAGAGGACAGCTGTTCTTTAGGTGGTTAAATGTGAGCTAATTACAGTAAACTAGGAGGTGCACTGTGAAATCTCAGGTGGCACTTGGTCGAAGTTAGCTAAGCTGTCTCTCTTTTTAGTCGTCGTTCTTTGAGTCAGGGTAAGTAACATGAGGATTTCTGGGCTGGTAGATGCAGAAGCTCTGAGATGTGACTAACTGGATTAACGGTGAGCTAGGACTTCTTGGGAGGAAAAATGCAGTGTGGACTCATCATCTCCCAGGCACTGCGGTAATGCATATAGCAGTAAGTATATAGAAAGAACACTCACATTGACACAACTTTACTGTCAATGATAAGTTGAGGATGAAAGAAAGTTTGGACTGTACTATCCTGTATAACTGAAAATGATCATTTAACCATCTACCCAGGGGTGCTGGAATTAAATATTAGGTCATTTCACAGAATTTTGAGAAACATGGCAGTTCCATAAGAAAATATTCTTTTGCTAGGTCTGAAATGACTAAGGGAAGGAACAGGAAGGAACATAAAACCAAATTACAGTTGTCCTAATATTATGCTATTTTTTAATTGTATTGTCTATAAATCTCAGATTACAAGAGTTCAGTAAAATTCTACTGTATGTATCCATATCCATCCAAACTGAGGTGCATTATCTTGAGCAGATGTCTCCACCAGTGTCCTACTTTGGAAAGCTATGATTGAAGTTTATCACAGCCTTCAATGCCAATTTAACAGTTCTGTTGACTGTTTTTGTGAGTATTTGCTTACAGACTGTGGTCTCTTGTCCTATAGACTTCCTTACACATTCATACAAACACAGCTAGCATAAAAGAGGGGACAGATGATGTGACTAATTGCAATGTTTGGCCTATTACTTGGTAATAAATATGGAGCTTTGAGCAGTACAGCGGGTGGAGGTGGAGGTGGAGGAGTATTTTTCTGTTCCAGAGAGGAGCTGCATAGTGGGAGAGAGGTGTCTTTGTGAGGAGATTTGCTGAGGTGTAGCCGGAAACTGCTTTGAAGTCTGTAAAGTGCTGCTGTAACCATGAGACGGGACTTTCAGTTTCCAGTTAATTATGGCTCTGTGCAGGTATAAGCAAACTAAATTCACTCATCTGAAAAGACATGTCAGACTCATGGTGTCTGAGCTGCCTGCCTTTTTTCTTTGCATTATTGCATGTTTTATTTCGAAAATTTTTGTTTTTACCATGAGCATCTAAATCACTGTTACTTCTTCCATGACATCCAGAGAAGTTTCTAAGATTAGTGAAGGTGAGTATCTACTTCAGACCCCAGCTGCCAGAGGCAGGACTATTAAAATAAAATCATAGTGTTTGCATCAATCTTTAGACATTTATCCTGTTAACCCCTTGCTGCCTGAATTTATTCACAATTAAATTTTTAAAAAAACTTTTGCATGTTTTTGCTTTCCAACTGATGCTAAATTAAGTGGAGATTGTTAATTTGTCTATTACACATAGAACAGATATATAATAATAATAACAGATATATAATAATTAGGTCCCACTCTGACCGGTCCTATGAGAAACCAGTGCTTGCTAAAGGTTCTGGGGTACATACTGAATATGCACAAACCAGCATTGGGGGAATGGATGCGCTATCTCGGCTGCAGCCTGAATGATTCCCGACAATAGACGTCAAGGAGTTAAATGACAAACAACCAATGTCAACATGAAACATCGACCCACAGAAGAATACCCATTTAATTCTGGTTCAAACACTGTACATGGTTATTATGTTAATAGCTCAGTCTGCTCAGAGTCTGGGTTGAGGGAAGGGGAGGCTGTGACTCAACTGGTAGATTAGGTCGCTTGCTAATTGTAAGGCGGCTGATTGATCCTCAGCCCTCCACGTACCAAAGTGTCCCTGATACTGAACCAGCAAGATACTGAACCAGAAGTTGCTCTTGATGGCAAGTGAGCACCTACCATGGCGGCTCTGCCATGATTAGTGTGTGTATGTGTAAATGGGTGAATCCTAAGCATTCTAAAGCACTTTGAATATCACCAAAGTAAAAATGCACTATACAAGTGTAGATCATGTACCATTCCAACTTAACTTTACGTAAAGACCCCATCTCTTTTACCATTATTTGTATTTAATTTATTATTTTTAGTGGTGCTAAGCTAAAGTGAACAGCCCTAATCATTCACACAGCTTACCAATAATTTCTTAAAGCTGGGACTGCATTTGGGACTGTCTTGTCCATCCTGTGTCTGGGTCAAACACACTGCATATACTGTAGCTGTTGCTGCACTTTACTCATACTGCCTTTGAAGAAAATTAATTTGAATGAAGGGTGGTTCTGCGCTAGACCTTCTCTAGTCTTGACGCTAACATCGCCACTTGATGCTAACAACGCCACTGTAATATCCAGTATTTTTAAACCATTCATTTTCCAGGCCTGCATCCACATGAATATATTTACTTTTTAAACTACCAAGCTTTTGCTGCACTTACACAACTGTTCAAAAGTTTGGGGTCATCCAGACAATTTCATGTTTTCCATGAAAACTCACACTTTTATTCATGTACTAACATAATTGCACAAGGGTTTTCTAATCATCAGTTAGCCTTTCAACACCATTAGCTAACACAATGTAGCATTAGAACACAGGAGTGATGGTTGCTGGAAATGTTCCTCTGTACCCCTATAGAGATATTCCATTCAAAATCAGCTGTTTCCAGCTAGAATAGTCATTTACCACATTAACAATGTCTACACTGGATTTATCATCCATTTAATGTTATCTTCATTGGAAAAAATGCTTTCCTTTCAAAAACAAGGACATTTCTAAGTGACCCCAAACTTTTCAACAGTAGCGTATGTGTAAAGTTTATAACAGACCTCCATTTTAGACCCTAAATTGAAGAACTTTGGAAACGCTGCTGCTGTTTGAAAAAGTCCAGACAGATAAACATAATACTCTCAAACAAATATTGTTAGCATTATGAAGTCATGTTTACTATGTGAATTCTGAGAAATAATGTCACGCCTATTCCCCTGCCTCAACCTCTGGTTAGTAGGCATCTCCCTCTCTTCCTATCTCTCTCTGTTAGGTTACCTAACAGTTTATCACTTCTTGGTTGTAATTCGAGTTTGCTCTGCTTCCACTTATCTCCAACCAGCTAACTACCTCGTCTTCCTCCTAGCCTTCTTTATTCCTTCCAACAACACTTCTATCAATCCACCTCGACTTAGCTGATTCACGGAATTCTGAACACATCATTTCTCTACCACCGGCATGCCCATGTTGTCCTCAATTTCTCTTGTCTCCTGCTCAGCACATTGGCCGTTGGCGCTCAGATTTTGATTGTTATCACTAGACCCCACACCAGCTAAGCAGCATACCATTGCCTGAAACCACTGTAATCCTGCCTGTGTTTTGTTCTGTTGCTTAATCTGTTCTCACACACCTGCCTGATAACTGTCTGTCGTAAACAACTGCATTGTGTTCATCTGTACTTAGTCTTAGTTCGGTCAATTCCTGTTCTTTGTATTCCAGATTCAGTCTGCTAGCGCTTGTGCTAACTCTGTTCCCCATGCTCCTTGCACCTTGGTTCTGGCCTGCTAACCGACTCCCAATCAATGTCATTTAAGTCTTTGTTTAGTCAATGTAAGTTTTTGTTTTCAGTTGGTATATGATTTGTGTTTGCATTTGGGTTTTCTGATCAGCTGTGACAAAAACTAGTCATATGAAAAAAAGTAAGCACATTTACAAGTTTTAAATTCCCCAGAATCCCTGTGTTATGTCTTCTTGCTGTGTTGAGCACACCTCGGGAATATTCACGTTAACATGGTGCTACATTGTAATCTGTAATGTGCAGCTATATCCCTTTGTGGTTTTCTGTGTTTGATATGAGGGGCAATGAGACTGTAGCAGATCAACACATAGCTATTGTAGCATGAACAGAACAATGTGCGAATCTGCTCAGAGAAAGGATAAACGAGCCCCTATTCTAAGCTACGCTAACTACATCCCGACTCCAGCGCCATACCTCACTCATAGATATGGGACTGAAATCCATCTGTACATCGCAGTTTCAGAAAGATTGCAAGGACAATAACAAATGGGACAACACCCTTTAAAAACCATCTATACAACCCTGCAGTTCCTTCATCTTTCCATTGCTACACTGCAAGGCTTTAAGCAATCAATCACTTACTTTTTTTGATGGATCATATAGTAAGGGTGGCAGTAACGACCATAGAGAACTGCTTAAGAGAGGCATCACTGACAGTCAGGTTAACCTCAGTTCTCCAACACATAAGTTCAAATAAGAAGTTCCTGGTAGCATGCTTGCATTACAAACTATTCATAATGTGTGAACCGTGTTTGTTGGACGTCATACGCTGGTCTGATTATAGACTTGTCCACTCCCTGAACATATCTCTGCCTCTCAGGCTTCCTGTCTGCTTGTGATGACCCCCAGGACAGTAATAAGGTCTATGCTCAACCTTGAATCCAGCCTGAAAATAACTCCAAGCTGCTGACTGCAGCATGCATCATCATGAATCAGCAAAAAATTAAAAGGAAATGACATTTTCAAAAAGATTTTGTTTTTTAAGCCTTTCAACACCAGTTAAACTGTTTTCAACCTAAATTCTGACACAATCTGAGTTGTGTCAAAGCTCTGCCTGTCTTTTTGTTTGCTTGTCTGGATCTCTCAGTGTTTCTGTCTGTAAGGAGTGGACCTCTGTCACTGATGATAAAGGGTGGTTGTACTCAAATGTTTCAGTCTCTCTAGATTCTCCAAATTCCAAACACCGTCTCTCTCATTTCAATTATAATCCATATAGAAATCATGAAACTGATTCTGCTCAAGGTTTTTTTCCCTGTTAAAAGGGTGTTTTCCTTGCCACTGTCGCCTTAGGGCTGCTCTGGGGGTCAGGCATATGGGTTCTGTAAAGCGTCTTGAGACAATTTGACCTGTAATTTGTGCTATATAAATGAAATTGAATTGAAAAAATTGAATTGAATCTGCTGCGTCTATGTTATTGACTGGGCATCACATTCTACATAAATGCTCAGATGTACATTCAGTGCTGAAATAATGTACATTCATTCATTATTTAGCTTATTAGACACTTTAAATAAAAAGACATGTAGCATGTATTTAATACTATTACACTGAGCAAAAATGTTTGTTAGAAATGTGACACATGCAGGATTATGCATTGTCTTTGGATGGTAAAACAGGTCATCGATCAGTGTGCCCTGTTAGATGTAATGTTGTGGTTTTTGCAAACATTCATGGTTTCTAGAGAATCTCACAGATTTTGGTCATCTCCTGACTTTGGATTTTGCGTCACCAGTAAATTGACATTTGTGGTATCATATGAGAACTATCTCTACAACTTTTAGATGGACTATGATGCCGTTTAGTGACATACTCCTGGTCTGGCTGTTTTTAAACTACAAAGAACTAACACATTTTTATAACACTAATGCCTACCTTGGGTCAGAAGCAGCCTTTTATGAACATAGGATTCACAACAACACATTTAATAATTTATTATTGTACAATAACTTGTAGTTGTCAGATTTTTTTTTTCAAAACTAAAATAAGTTTTTAGACGAACATATTTCATGTTTCCACTGTTGCGTCCTGCACACAGCCCAAACTAACTAACTGACACCAACCAACGTTAGCCACTAATCACAGTCACACACTTGCACTTATTGCAGAGTGGCTATTTTACTTCAGTTAAAGTGGTCAGTTAAAGCCTTCTCAAACAACCTTTGGTAGTCATGGCAACCCTTCTAATTTCTTTCACTTTTGGCAGAGCAGCTGAAGGCCAGCATTTGCCAGGAAAGTAGGAAGTTTGGATGAAATTATTATTCATCAATATTCTCTAGTACGTTTTTATTTACAATGCTGTTGTCTTCCAGTTGTCTCAGTAACAATATCAGAATGTTCCTATGTCAAAGAAATTGGTTCTCTGGACTCAACCTGTACTTAGCTGTTGTATCATCATTTTATATTGACAATATTCCACACAGACACAATTCTATGTAATGAAGAAAGTACAACATTTCCCTTTATAATTTCCATCCATCTACACTGAAGTAAAGAAAGTGCTATTACAGAGTTTGAGTCATAACCATACACAGTTTTATATGAAAACGAGACACAACCATGCTTTTTATCACTAATATGGATATTGTCACAACAGAACATAGGTAAAGAAAAATAGTTAACCACACAAGGGCATTTAGTGCATGACTGAAAAATAAGTCAATGAGATATGCATTTAAGGATTAATCTACGGCTATTGTGAAGTCAGCATATTACTGTATCTGCTGTACTGGTTTATCAAACTTACATTTTAACAAGACAGTGATATTATTATTGCATGCCTGTGCACTCTACACTGTTTGAACTGTACATTTGGAAGTTACTGCTGATCTACACATTTGCAAAATAGCTGCAAAATATGTACTTTAAAATATGCAAGCTTAATTACATGAACAAGACATTATACTGAATTACATGTACAAAGCCAGTAAGGAAAATGGGCTTCATGCAGCTATTCTGCTAAGTGTATTAATCATTGCATATGAGATTAGAACTAAAACACCTAAAAGCACTGAGAGCTAAAGAAAATGAATGAAATAATCTAAATACGTTTGTGATCTTCTCCCATATCTCATCCCATCTGACAGTTTGGGCTCAACTAGCCCCATCTACAATAAATACATAATAAAACACAAGCTCTGAAAATTATGGATAAAAAAGCAATTTGGTGGCATCACTGTCTTATTTATTTATTTTTTATAAAAAAAATCACTTATTGAGTTTTGAAAGCTTCATCGATCTTTGCTTCATCAAATTAATGGTAGGTGTTGTTGGTCCTCTTTGTCTACTTTCACTGAAAAGTCCAACCAGGGACAGGGGTTGAAAATTAGCTTAATGCTATACACTCTATATGCAATACATCAGATGTTTTCTATGTTCATTGCATGGTCCCTGATCAAATAAATAAAGACAAGAAAGTTTTTAGTTCTCTTAAATCATCATTTCCTGTTTACTTCACATCATTCTATGAGAGCTATAAACCAGAGAGCTATTATCCCCCACTGGAGCACTAAATGAACTTGAAGAGCTCAGGCTGCAGAAGAGCAAGTTTTATAATCCACGGCTGTCTTAAAGGATGCAGTCACTGGTGGCAACCAGACCATATCTCTTTTGTGATAGGTCAGATATCAGCCTTCCACCCCCATCACATCATTCAGGTCTACAGGGTGGGAGGGGCAGCTCTGTAGAGAGGCCCAGCCAGAGGTAGAGGGAGCTGTGGGCTGTTTCCATATGACACACACATTATGTTAATGCTGTGTGGAAAAAAATGACATGCCTCTTAAATCCTTCCTCTCCTGCACTGATAACAGCCTGTGTTCTGTTTTATAAACACTAAGCCTTTTTGAATTTAATTTTTAAAAAATGCTCCATGCAGGCATGTGCATTGGGGGGTGGGGGGTGGGGAGTGGGGGGTTGGCTGAAGCACCTGCCCCTTTGCTCCTTGATACCCAAAGTGCCCTTTTGTCAAAGTTGTTTTTTTTTGTAACTTTATTTAATTTAGTTTTTTTATTTGTAAGTGTGTGTGTGTGTGCGCGCGTTTGTAACAGTCTTTGAGGCCCATAATAATGAATAAAACAAAATAAAATTAATAACTCAGATCTACCCTCGGTTGGTCACATGGTCTACGTAGACGTCCCTCACTGCCCTGAGGTGCCCAGATGTGCCCTGTAGCTCAGCGCTAACGCCGCTAGTCTAGAAACCGGAGAACCGAGGGAGGACTTCAGCAACTGATGGTCCGGTGAGGAGGTTTTGCAGTGGTGTTCGTTTGTGCACGGTGTATTCTAGATGACTAACGAAGTGAAGTGAGCATCCTGTGTTTCTGACTCTGCACTCACCTCTCATCAGTTATAGCCGCTAGTTAACCACAGCGTGCTGAGAGGATAAAGTCTGCCAGGCTTCTTTTTGTTTCAGTATCTTTCTTTTGTTATGGGCAAAGTCTTGCGCAAAGTGGATAGTCAAAATGAACAAAAGCACAAATACATTCAAATATATCATTTCTATATCATTTTTAAAAAAACTTTATTATTAGCACTACAAATAATAAAGGACAGATTATGAATCAGCACCATGGAGCAAATCCGTGGCTATACAGTATATGTCTGGAAAAGGTATGAAATTTAAAAGCAAGGACTCCAGGAAGAGCAGCCACAGTTAAACAGTCCAGTGTCTAATGGTGATCTAAGTTCAACTTCAAAGTAATAATTTGTCACAAATACATTACACCACTGTGAAATGTTGCTTTTCGCTAATCCCAATTGGGGTCAGCCATTGTACAGCACCCCTGGGAGGGGGAAAGGTTAAGGGTGTTGCTCAAGGGCCCAACAGTGGCTGCATCGGGGTTTGAACCACTGACCTTCTGATCAGTAGTCCTGAGACTTAACCGTTGCGCCACTGCTGCCCCGTCCTAAATTATCTTCCTTTGTCCTAAATGAATGCACAGCCTGAACTATGGCTTTGTGGATATAGGCTGTACCTCCACCCCTCCTTTATTCTGGTCCCCCCATTAATGTTCCCCTTTCAGTTTATGAATGGGCGACTAGTTCTGTTTAGTTCCAACAGTGAGCCAACAATTTGTTTAAAATGAAGATGAGAAATCATGGCAAAAACGCTGTGGTGGAAGTTTCATTGTTCAAAACATGCTACTATTTATTTATTATTTTGGGCCTCAAAGATTTTTACACACACACACACACACACACACACACACACACACACACACACACACACACACACTTACAAATAAAAAAACAAAATTAAATAAAATTTAAAAAAAAAAAAAAAAAACAACTTTGACAAAAGGGCACTTAGGGCATCAAGGAGCAAAGGGGCAGGTGCTTCACTCCAGACTTCCTCATATAATACCACAGTTCCTCTCTCAGCACCCTGTCATATGCTTTTTCTAGATCTACAAAGACACAGTGCAGCTCCCTCTGAACTTCTCTGTACTTCTCTATCAACATTCTCAGAGAAAATATTGCACCTGTAGTATTTTTCTTGGTATGAACCTATACAGCTGCTCAGCAATGCTCATGTCTAGCTTCCGCTACTCCTTCCTATAACTTCATTGTATGGCTCATCAACTTTATTCCTCTGTAGTCGCCACAACTCTGCACATCTGTCTTGTTCTTAAAAATATGCACCAGCCTCTCCTCCATTCCTCAGGCATCTTGTCATTCTTTAAGATCTTGTTGAACAACCTAATCAAAAGCTCTACTGCCACCTTTCCTAGACACTTCCAAACCTCTGCATGTATATCATCAGGGCCAACTGCCTTTCCACGCTTCATCCTCTTCAATGCCCTCCTCACTTCACCCTTACTGATCTTTTTTGCTTCCTGGTCCACAACAGTCACCCCTTCTACTCTTCGTTCTCCCTCATTTTCCTCATTCATCAGCTCATCAGCTTTTGGCTCCATTCAATTCATTTCCATATCTATCTTTAATCTTAACCTGCTGCATGTCCTTCCCATCGCTATCTCTCTGCCTCACCAACCTGTATAAATCAGTCTCTCCCTCCTTACTGTCCCACCTAGCATACCAGTCATCCCACGCCCTTTGTTTGGCCTTGAACACCTACGTTCACATTGTGCTGCATCTCCCTATACTCCTGTCTACTCTCTTCAGTCCTCTCAGTGTCCCACTTCTTCTTAGCTAACCTCTTTCTTTGTAGACATGCCTGCACTTCCTCATTCCACCACTACGTCTCCTTATCTACTTTTCTTCCAGATGACACACCAAATTCTCTCCTACTTGTCTCCCTGATCACATTAGCTGTAGTTGTCCAGTCATCTGGAAGCACCTCCTGACCACCCAGAGCCTGACTCAACTCCTCCATAAAAGCCACTCTTCCTTTTTCAGCTTCCACCATTTCATCCTCTGCTCTACCTTTGCCCTCTTCATCTTCCTCACCACCAGAATCATCCTACACACCACCATCCTTTGCTGTCTGGCTACACTCTCACCTACCACTACTTTGCAGTCACTGATCTTCTTCAGACTATGCCGTCTTCCTACCTCCATTCTTATAAGTCACCCTATGTTCTTGCTTCTTCTAGGAAAAAAGTATTCACTATCTATATATAATTTTTCCTTGTCTTCCAACACACATCCTACCTGTGGGGCATAACCACTAACAACACTGAACATCACATCTTCAATTTCTAGCTTCAGACTCATCACTCTATCTGACACTCTTTTTACCTCTAGAACATTCCTAACAAACTTCTTCTTCAAGATAACTCCTACTCCATTCCTCTTCCTGTCCATGCCATGATAAAACAGCTTGAACCCTTCTCCTAAACCTCTAGCCTTGCTACCTTTCCACCTGCTTTCCTGAACACACAGTATATCCACTTTCAATTCAGTTCAATTCAGTTCACTTCAATTCAATTCAATTCAATTCAATTCAATTCAATTCAATTCAATTCAATTCAATTTTATTTATATAGTGCCAATTAAAGGTCACATGGAGGACACTGTCTTGTACCCCTTTTAGGCTACATTTTTTGCTATAACTCTACTAATCACCAAAAATAACAAAGTATTAGTCATTAATTTGCTTTTTTTTTTTAAACTCATTTACTCATCACAGCTATGTCACATAATTGAACAAGCCCAGATCTTCCACATTCTTTCCTCATGACAGAGAATTCAACATTAAACAAGCAGAAAGCTTATAGTCTAAAGTGATTTACTGTCCATTCAGTGGCAGTAGAATGTACTTGTGCTTTACAATGTGTTTCTCATTCACACACACATTCACACAGCAATGGCAGCAGACCTGTCATGCAAGATGCTCATCTGTTATCACAAGCAGTTTGAGGTTCAGTGTCTTGCCCAAGGATACCTTGGCAAATGATCAAACTGCCAATCTTACGATTAGTGGACAACCTGGCCTACAATCTGAGCCATGGCCACCCCATTTCAGTGTTTTCCCCCCCAAGTATCCTACTGTGTGACACAATAGTCATACTGTTACATAAAAATGGATAATACATTGAAGCAGTATGTGTATAGGTTGCCCTGTTTAGGACTCGCTATTGGTCAATCTCACAAATTTACACGTTTTGACTAAAGTTGAACTTGACTAGACCAATACTGATACTGAGACTAACTGAACAGTAGCATCTTGGGGTGTCATGAGACAGTGTCTGCCATTGGCATCCTACTGGGTTAAAATGTGGAGTCCATCTGTTACTGGGTAGAAATATGAATCACAGCAGATGCATGTGTGTTAAATGATAGAATTTTTCCTTGGTTATTTTATCTGTTTATCATCAGTCATGTTGTTTGTAAAAAATGAATGGCTAATGCTAACAGGTGCCAAGTCAATTTTTATTTACATTACATGAGCTAGAAGGGTGAAATTCCAACTTTACCCTGACAACAGATGAAATATAAGGAAGTAACTAACATTGTTATGAGCTAGCAGTGTACTCTGTGAATGCAGTCCTCTGCCAAGGCCAATGTCCTTTCTTGATGTATTTATTTATTTATTTATTTTAAAAACAGGTGGTCTGCATCAGCACCAGCACTTCATAGGTTCTTCCTTTGCCCACGCCTCACCACCTGAAAATCATCTTGGTAGTTTTTATGTAATCCTGCTGACAATCAATCTCTGTTTTGTCACTGTTTACTGTGGTTTTCAGTGCTGCTTTTGTTCACACCACAAATGTACTTGTTCATTTTATGAACAAAAACACTTGGTTTAGTTCAGGGAAATATCAGAGTTTGAGTTAAAATACTCCAGCGCAAATGCTAAACACAAATCTCAGTTTGTTTACTATTTTGCTGGGGTGATAAGTCCTGCCCCAAGTGTAGTCCTCCAAAAATGTAAGTATCTCACAATTTTACAGCCTTTTGGTGAAAATGATACTTTCTGAGCTGTGGACAAATATAGCTGTTACACTTTTTTTTGAGGCTGGGCTGTGGACTCAGACAATTCATGGATCTTCCCCCTGGACGGAATCTTCACATGGATGAGCAGTAATGAATCACTTGGCCTGCAGGAGCTGTGGTCACATGGCTGTATACTACAGATTTCCTCTAATCTGGAGTGCCTGAAACTCACAATTGTAATGAGATACATCCAGAACTGACAGCTATGTGTCTGCAGCGTTTCTGCCCTATTAATTATGCTTAATTGTACTCCCCATCAATCATTCACAATAGGAGGGAATAAATTCATAGATATATTGGTTGCTGCTTCATTGCTATACCTCCAGATCCACTGCATGCTTATGTGAGAGGTGATGAGACAATGTGTGAGACAGTTTGTTTGTGAGTAATGCTTGCCATGCCAATCAGCAGTCCCTTCACTGCCAAATATCGAAACAAACTGATCTCTCCACCAAATGTCACCATAATTGCTTCCTGCTGGAGACTGTCCCAGCTGACCCAGAACGAAGGCAGGGGACGCCCTGGACAGGTCACCAGTCTATCACAGGGCTACATATAGAGACTAACAATCACACTCACATTCACACCTACGGACAATTTAGAATCACCAATTAACCTAAACATAGTTTTGGACTGTGGGAGGATAGCGGAGAACCCAGAGAAAACCCATGCATGCACAGGGAGAACATATGAACTCCATGCAGAAAGATCCCGGGAACTGGGCGTCTTCTAGCTGCAAGGTGACAGTGCTAACCACTGAGCCACTGTGCATATATATATATATATATATATATATATATATATATATATACATATAAGTATGTATGTATGAATATCCATGGTGACTGGTGACAGTAAGCATGATAAATAAGCATGACATCATGAGGATCCTGGATTATGAACAGTATTGCAACAAGAAAATAATTGCCCATCGACTTGTGATGCAGTATCCTAACAGCAGTTCAGTGATTCTTGCAATATTGACTTAGATCAATGAGCTTTTCTACTATCATCAGAGGTGCTTTTAATTTCCATTTTCTTAATGACTGATAACATTAAAAGTTTAAAAAGAATATTTGATTATTTGTAAAAGAAAAAAAATGTTCCCACTAGTATTTCCACATTATTCAAAAGGAGTTTTCAGTCATATGTACTTGATTGTCATAATTCTGAACACAAGTTTTAAAGTTAACTTGACTTGAAATATTGACTTTGAGCTGAGGAAAAATGCTGTTATCAAGCCAATTTCATTGAGTTACCTGAACTTGAATTTAGTTGTAAGCCAACTAACGCAGAACTTTGAGTTTGAACTACACACAACATTAAGGTGATACAATTACCAGTGTTACTGTGTCAACTCAGTTCATCAGAAATAATGTTTGCAACTTAAATTTATCAAGATCATTTCATTTAGTATGTTATTTTAATGACTTTATGCAGTGTGTCTGTTGACTAGACTGTGCTGTCTAACAGTTATTCACACCAGTGTGCAAATCTTTACATGTACACTGCAATTCCTGGCTGACTGAGAACAGAAATAACCTGAATGACAATATTGATTTCAATAATCCTGAGGAGCAGGTAGTTGGAGATTAACACATTGTACAAATGATCTATAAACAGAACTTTTGTGGAACAGAACCTCACAATTAGGTTCAGGTTGTCTCTGTGTAGAATGAGATTTAAAGGGATTTAATATTACATCTTAAATAAATTGGGGGACATGTAAGGGATAGATCTAATAAAGAATTGTTATTCAGCAGAGGCAGAGATATCCTCACTTCTAGACCTTTAAAAGGGTCAATCCCTCAAAATTTTGGTCTTCCATTGTGGTTCTCAGTAACATTTTTAATTTTACCTTTCTATTCTATATTTTCTAATTTGTGATGCAGACTTTCTTTTATGGAACTTAAACCCATGACAATGATTTATTGATGATATTACTACAACATAATTTGGTATATTTTCTCAGATTAGACTAAGGTCCTTCATAGGCAGAGAAGACATGCTATATCTACTTTCACACTCCGATTAGTAGTCTTCATCACATACACTGATTTTAATATCTAAAATTGGTGTCATGTCCCTTTAAGTATTGATTAACGTACCCACTCTGTGCATCAAACTGGCTGACGGGGGAATTGGAGAGGTCTGGGTGTGTGCCTCAACCAATAAGAAAACATACTAGGTTATTTCATGTCCATAGTTCATGTTTCAAGTTTAGTTATTTCCTGTTTTATTTTGGTACTTACTGTTGTGTGCCATCTTGTTTCAGGTGTCTTTATGTTCCCTGGACTTTTTCTGCTTTTCCACCTGTGTGTGATTATCTGCCTTGCCTCAGTCTATATATACTCCTCCTTTCCCTCATGTTCCCTGCGAGACAGTCTATGAAGAAAAAAGAACTACTTCCAAGAGTCTCCAACGTAGCCTGAACATCATCATACACTTGCACAAATGTGACCATGTGAAATTTTAACTTGCACACTCTACTTTTACTTTTTCTATCAATCTCTATACCAGTATCGGCTTTTAAAAAAATGCAGCAACTGCCATGTTCTACTGCAAAAAATCCTCAAAAGTCTGTGGAGATGTAATGATGTATAAAAACGTATATGAAATCTAGATCATTCTTCATCACATAAAAACAGTTTGCTTTCATCTCTGTGTTTCTATGGACGCACTGGAGGTCTGAGAAGTGTTTAGCTGTGTTTAGCTTGAAAACCTGCAGGCAGATAAAACTGCTCGCTTCTGTCAAAAGTGCAACAATATGCCTTCCAACAACTCTAAAGCTATTTACACTGTACACACACCGATGATTATATGATCTGCCTCATATCAGAGTGATACTCTAAGGCAAGACATTTATATAGAAACGTAGAAACTAGCCCCTCTCCATTTCACCACCAAAAAACAACACACAAACCCTGGATAACACTGAGGATGAGCACAGAGACTGGGAATCATGATTAAAACAATTCAATTCAGTTCAATTCGATTTTATTTATATAGCGCCAATTACAGTTCAGATTAGTCTCAAGACGCTTTACAGAACCCATATGCCTGAACCCCCAGAGCAGCCCTAAGGCGACAGTGGCAAGAAAAAACTCCCTTTTAATGGGAAGAAACCTTGCATAGAACCCGGCTCATATGGCACATCTGCCGCTGGCCAGCGGGTTGAGAATACACAATAAACAATAAACAATGGCATCTTGTGTTAAAATATTGTCATATACTCTAAACTAGAAAAGCACTCAGAGAGTGCAGTACTCCGCCAAGGCTGCTCAGTCATTGTATGATTTCTGATGGATGAAATTCTTAAAAAAATTGTGGTGGATTTGTAGTAGGATCACAATCATGTGATCGTCAGCAGCAGCTGACCGAGTGTTCATTCGTTGTCACAGTTACAGTGGCGCCGTGCTGCTATCTCACAGTGATACAGAAATCTTTAACAAATCCGTGGATCCAGACTATAAGCTGCATCACTGCCAAAATCGAATCACTTGGTCCTTGTGTCATTTCTGACCTTCCCTGAAAATTTCATCCAAATCTGTTTGTCTGTTTTTGAGTAACGTTGCTAACAGTCAGACAGACTAACAAACCAACGGCGATCGTTACATAACTCCACCGCGTTCCTTGGCAGAGTAATGAATAATAATGTACATTGAAGACACATGTGAAAGATGGTGTAATAATGTGATGCACATAACACTGCTGCTCCTGCTTCTTCTCTAGCTGAGATCTCTTCACTAATAAAATGGTTTGTGGAGGGGGGTTGAATGGGTTTGGGCTCTGTGTTTAATAAAGAAAACTCAAAAGAACTGTCAGGAGGACATCAGGGTCTGTAATTATCACCTCAGTCCTTCCTCAGGTGTGATGGTGCGGTGATAGATGAACTGATCACAGGCTCAGTTTTTCATGGTTATACATACGACACCATGTAGTGACTAGTGAGAGATTATTGTATTGCCTACTGTCTCCCCCACATCAACTCCTTTGGATGGTAAACGTGGAAATGTCTGTGCCAGGTGTTCCTAAAGCGATGTCTGTAAACTAAAAGCAACATTAAAAAAATGTCACATTGCTAAAAAAAAAGAACTTTGTGAGTAAAGAACTCTGATGGTTTCATAAAAAACAGAAAAAACACTGACTTAAATTGCATTTTTGACTCTTTATAATTTGTATTAGTACTAGTATTAGTCATTCAAGCATCCTTGGGACCAAAGCACAAGCTATGCCATTCAGTCTAAATGACATGAGAAGTTCATGTACAGCTTTGTTGTGTCTGCATGTTGCTAACAGTACTTAAATAGCTGAACAGACTGCATGTGTATGGAAGAATTTCAAAACTCAGTGAGAAAACTTGAATGATTAGGAAACCCTGTCTGTTATTAAAGCTCCTCTCTGACCCCAGCTTTCCAACATCCTCTATGACCAGAAGACTCACATGCAGTATGAGGTCTGGTGCTTTTCCCACCTCATATTTTTGCACTCTAGCCAGACTGAGATCTACTTTATATTCGATCTGATTTGACTTTTGGATGGTTGCAGAGGTTTGGAAACCTCCTTCTTCTATGCCTTTGAAACATCAGGTTTAGGCTGTCTGTGATATACTCGGTCTAATCTAGTCTGCAGGTATGGTATAGCCACGTACCCACTGCCTGATGTGCACCTTCCCAGACATGTGACTGCATTGTTACATATCTGTGATTGGTCCGCTTGTTTACATGGCATATTGACTTGTGCAATGATAATGCATTTGTGAAACAACATATATTAAGCAACAGGCTGTAACTGTTCGTAGCTTGATCATAATGTAAATGCAATAGTTAGCATTCTGCCCTTGTACTAATTTTTCATTGTATTAGCTCTTCCAGTTTGTGTATGGATGGGATGTTTCCAACAGGTTCTCTGTTTTCTGTGTTGAGGTATGAGTGAGTTGCTCAGCATTTATTTGCTCTAACTTTAGAATATGAGCAAACCTCAGACAGCAGAACACAGAGCAACTGACTCATCACACTGTTTGTACTGTTGGTGTGGTAATGTGAAAGAGGTAGTGATGAGATGGAAGGTTGAAGGGTGGCGATGTACCTTCTCAACTTAACAAGATGAAAGCATTTAAATAGCAGGGAATCAATGCGTCTCAGTGAGTTAAAGCCCTGGCATCTTTATGCATGTCTGTTCACTGCATAATCTACCAGCTGCAGCTGCCATATCAGTGTTATGAGATTGAGTGGGAGTGGCCGCCTGGTGAACAATTAGCCTTAGCCACAACCTTTAACTGTTACCTTGGATTACACACTGTCACTCAATGAACGCTTTCCCCAGCTCCCAACTTATGCATCCTTTTGAAGTAACAAAATCCCTAAGCTGCAGTATGAGAAAACCTCCTTCCATCCTGTCTTCTCTAAAAGCCTGCGTTAAAAATGTATGCACCCTTGCTGCTGTCTGCATCTGTGACAGACAATGGGGGTGGGAGAAGGGATATTGTGTACTCATTGCTGTTGCTTTGATGTTCAGCAGAAATAGAAAGGGAGTTCTGTAACCCAGTTGTGCTGGTTGTGCTGCGAGTCACTGTGGCTTTTTCTGATTGACAGAAACAAATGAGTATCATGTTCATCTCAGAGTCTTTGAAGCAAATGTCAATGTCACCCCAATGTTTCCTCAAATCTATTTAATAAGAGTGGGAGAAATTGTCAGGCCTGCCTAAGCTCAATTTCACACACTTCATGAAAGTCAAGACTAGGTTGTCATTCTTACTTAATCCATTCAAGGCCTAAGGCAGTGTGGGTGGATTTGGTGCAGAACATCTCTGAAGTTTAACAGCAAACTATTAAACTGTGCCTGCTGACCAAACAGCTAGAAGGGCTAAGATGAAGTGGGGTTGCTCAGCTGTAAAGAGCAGTAGTTGGTGTTCCATTTCCAGGGGCTGGCTACATAAAGATATGTTCAAGTCACTAAAAGAGCTCAGCCTGTCTTTGTTTTTAATTAATTAAATTGGTTAAATTTTAAGTTGTCTGATGTGCCAGATGCTGAAGCAGAGTAAATACATCTATTCCTCAAATACACACACATATTCTTTACTTCTGACAGTAACAACGTCACTAAATAACTCAGGATGAAAGCAAAGCAGTTGCCTCAAATGATCTCTGAACCTTCTTTGTTGGTCTAACACTGCTAAATGTCAGCCAATTCTTGTCTTGTAGAAAGTAAATGATCTGCAATTACATAGCTCCTTTAAACCCGAACTAGGTTCTACAAAGCGCTTTACAATGTGTCTCGAAACACCAACTGTACGATTAGTGGACCATCTGCTCTACTACCCCATGGTTTCATTTTTAAAGCCCTGCCAGACCTTTGTGCATTATGATGTAAAAGTGTTCACATATTTTTAAAAATGCAGGCATAAAGGTGATTGCAGAAAGCTGATATTAATCTATACAGTTCAACACCGCTCCATATCGATCATAGCCAGAGTGTTAAAGGACACTTTTGTAGTCAATAAACCTAATAATCCATTCCAACCTGTGGAAATGTGAAATAGGACAAAGGATAACAGAGATTATAAATCATCATCATTGCGTCATCACTGACACATGTGGAATCTTAGATCATTTATTTACACATACACAGAATGCAGTGCATCGGTGTGGAATCATGTGTAGTATATGGGACATCAACACTACGTTTCTGTGTTAGTCTGGGAATATGTGAGGACACTATTCCACGCCTGTTATGTTCTTCTTTTGCTTTGTCTTTTCTGGGTTCTCGTGTTAACCACAAAACTGTCTGTTACTATGACCATTTTAGAAGTGGTTTTGGATGGTCCTTGCATTGTCTGTCTGAAGGCCGTCTATTAGAGCTTATTCACGGTCACGCTACCTGCTGTCAGGGCCTGGACTCATTAGAAGCTGACTGTGCCCTCAGACTTCCTAGCTCAAGGCCTACTTGAAATTTCTTATTAGTGGGTCATTCAGAGCTGTGATTTAATCTTGCAGTAGTTGACCTGTAATTGATTTGCTAGTGGATGCAGATGCCCACTCGGAGAACAGGGCTTAGTTTGTTCAAGCTTTTCCTATTTCGACTTCTTTTCTTTCTTTTTTTCACAACCACAACTAAATGACAGTCCATCCATTGAGGAGTAGAGATATCTTGCACTCAGATGGCATGTGGGTAGGCCTTGTAATAAGGACATTAAACATCTCTTACTGGAAAAGGGTGACCTTCCTGCCAGAAATATGAGTTATGTGCTTACCAAGCTAGTGAACATTAGGCATTAGGCATCCATCCATCCCTCTCTCATACATTTAAGTCAAAACCAAAGTGGGGGATGACAATAGCACAGGCAGACATTTTACAGTACTTGCATACGTACCAGCAGCAGTCTGATTTTGAACAATAAAAATGACGCCCTTTGTCCTTGGCTAAAACTGAAAAGATGAACTGTAGAACATTAATTGATGTCTGTGATATTCTGTTGGCAACTGTACATTTTTTAGAGCTACATATGTTGAATATATACCCAAAAAAACATTATTTCACTGATGTACACATTTAAACTAGATGAGGAAAAGTGTACATTCCTTCAGACTGCAGAAAGCACAATATATTTCTTAGCACTAATCATGCAGCAGTGATATTTTGGTCAGGTATGTCTGTTACATTGGAGGGTAAACAAAATGAAATATATATACACAAGTAGGAGTATAATGTGAGGGGCAGAGTGCGTATAGCCAGAGGGGAAAGGCATAGAGAACATTTTTGTTGTAAGAAAAATTAGTTTGTGTTGGATTCCTCATACTGTTCCATATACAACAAGAAAGACAGCGCAGTACTCCGGAAAGGCTGTTCATTCCCCCATATGGCATTGTCAGAAATGCAGCACTTTTTTGTAGAAATGCAGCATTTGCTTATTAGCTATTGATGATCAGAAATCAGGGCACCACAGAATGTGTCCATTTAATATAGATATACACACAAACAAAATGACCTTGCACTGAGCACAGGCGTCTATTATGCATGTGTTACGTTATGTACGGATACCGAATCATGTGACCTAAATAGGCGGCGGGTGGCGAGAATTGATGAGACTCAGAAACACCCCCACAATTGAATCAATTGCTCCTTGTATCATTTCTGATAGATAAGTCCTGATAAGTCCGCAGTGGTGGATTTGTAGTAGGATCACAATCATGTGATCATCAGCAGGCAGCTGACGTAGCGTTCACTTGTTGTCATAGTTACAGTGACGCCGTGCTGCTATCTCGCAATGATACAGAAATCTTTAATAAATCCATCGATCCAGACTATAAGGTGCATCACTGCCAAAATCTAATCACTTGGTCCTTGCTTGTGTCATTTCTGACCTTCCCTGAAAATGTGTTTTTTCTATGATTTTAACTGCTCCTACTGCATTGTGCTGAGCCGATTCAACAGCGTTCAAGATGAACACGATGAAAAATATCTCGACTCCTTCAAAACCTTCAACAACTGAACAACTAAACATGATTCTTTAGAAGTTCATTGAAGAAGAAAAGTGACATTTTATATAACTTAGGGTAATACCTTTTTTTTTTAGAAATACAGTTAAATCATTGTTTAACTTTTTAAGCTTTATTTTGATTTTAATAATTGAAAAACCTGATTTATGATGATTCATTATCTCTTTTTAATATACTGATAAAATGTACCCTTAGAAATTTTAAAGGCAATAAATGCTAAATGTGCACTACTTCAGTTTTCATATGAAACAATAATCAAGTCATTCATCTGATTAAAACTGTTTTAATTCAGTCATTGATTTGAATAAAAACAAAAAAGTACCATGAAGCAAGTATATTACAAATATGACTCTTGTTCCTGAACCGCACATGGGTAAAAAGATACATTTAAATGGCCAAGAGATGATTAATGGAATAGCTAATAGTTTCTGGTCATTTTCCACAAAACTTCTTACATCTTCAAGTGCTCACAAATATTACTGGTCATAACTTGTAAGTAATTAAGGGTTAAATGTACATATTACTTTGAGTGTTTTTTTTCTTCATAATTCAGTTGTTGGTAGCAACCAAAATTACTTTAAAGCAGGACAACTGGTAAAGGCAGTGACAGGATCATGAGCACCCACAATGTATCGATACACAGAGTGAGGGTTGGTCTTTGTGGTCAGATCCCACAGCAAAGCACAAACTGCTGAAAGCCTGGCTATGACAGAACGGCTTCAAAATACACAGTGCATCACAGCCTGTTGCGTAGATGTAGGATGATTACAGTGCCCAAGCTGACTCTGCCAAAAGGCCCTACAATGGGCATGTGAACAGATCTGGATCATAGAACAATGGCAGAAGGTGGCCAGCTGAGCAGTGTTAGCTTACTCCTTGTAAAATGCCTCCAGAGAATGGAGGTTGGTCAGTGCCTTTACTGTAGTCCATCAGGTCGTTGTCTTAGTGGCAATAAAGGGTTACTGGGTGCTTGTGAGGCAAGCAGTCAACTAGCTGCAGTCTGGCAACCCCATCATCAGAGCTCATTGTTTTGAGTGTATAACCATATTTGATTTGTGCCGCAGCCACTGTTTGAACAGACTCAAATATTTATATTTTACTACACAACATGTGACTTTAGAACAACTTACTGAACTGATAGATTTTTTAGTCACTTTGTTTGGTTACTTTATCATTCATACAAACACTACTAGAACACTTATTTATCCACTGTTTTGTCTGTATTGCTTTCATCAAAGTGGCTTAATAGAAATTTAAATACTTTTTGTACATGTAATACAGTACCATTCAAAAGTTTGGGGTCATCCAGCCAATTTTATGTTTTACATGAAAACTCACAATTTTATATATATGTTGATATAAGATGTCGATATATAAATGTCGATATAAGCAACATAATGAGTGAAGTGACTGTAAAACATTGTTTATGCAGCCCTCTGATGCCCTTTAATATTAAATCACATTTTCTCTTATATATGTAAATATATATATGTATGTATAATCCACCTCTGCTTTGCAGCAACAAGAAGTACAAGACAAGATGTATTTCACAACTCATTTATAGATTGACTCTTTTTTAAGGTTATATAATTTCCGAGTTTTAATGCTTTGTTGCATGTTTTTGTACTTGGAAATTTGTCTCTGTTGTACAGTTAAACAAATACTAAAAGGACAAAGTACTGTAAAAGAGTAAAATGTTCTGCCTGTAATTCATATCTTTGTTGTTACAAGAGTTAAGGGACCATAAAAGAAGTTATTGTATTTATTATATAGTTTTGAAATTAATCGGCCCATTAATCAGTTATCTGTATTCTTTTCTGCCAAATATCGGAATCTGCATCGGCCTCAAAAAAATCCATATCGGTGGGGCCCAAATTAGAACACAGGAGTGCTGGTTGTCTCACACAGTCCAACACATACAGGTTAGCTTCACTGACACATGATGTAAGCTGGGATAAGCTTCAGCTCTTAGCAACCAACCAGTGAATGAACACACATAAATAATTTATAAAATAATTCATAGAGGTGCTAACATGATAAAGACCCTTCAAGAAAGCTTAAGAGAGACAGCATGCATTCTCTGTTAACTCGGAACATCCACAAGAACTTTAAAGGGAATTCAGTTTTCTAGATCAGCTTTTCAGTCATCGTCCTGTTGATCTAAAGTCTATTCGGATTCAGATCTGGCCCTATACGCAGTTTAAAGAGGGATCATCTGAAGCATTATTCATTTTTGCATGTGAGCCATGATTTTGACCATAAACCAATATATTTCAGAGGATTCTGGCCAGAAGTGGATGAAAGTTATTGCTCTGGAACAAAGTGATGCATCGAAGAATGCAGTTCCCCAGTTCCACAAACTAACACTATCAAAAATGATTGATCACTGGTCAGCATAACTGCATAGTGATGGTGAAGTGATTGCACTGTCGAGGAAATGTTATTGGTCAGAGTTTTTGTCCTACAGCATCACACTGAAGGCGCTCAGAAGGATTGTTAACCACTTTCAGTCTTTAAGTCAAACACCAAGCCAGCAACAAAAATTAAGCCTAACCACCAATGACAAAAAGCAACAAAAAACAAAAACAGATGACAGCTGTACTGCACTTTACTTTTAATCACAATAAATTTTCCCTGTTTTTATAATATCACTGGCCTCAAATGGCTAAGCTGTAGAGTAGAAAGTCACACAGGAGCAGACTTACGTAGGGAGTGCCATTCGTCCTGCCTAATTGTCTTGGTGATGTTGTTGGAGAGGTTTTTGGGTATCGTAGCCGAGGAGTAGTGATACTTGATGTAGGAGCACCTTACAATGGAACCTGCAAAACAAAGATTTATTTATGAAAACAGACCCAGCATTAACTCACAGGTCATTCACTCTGATGATACACAGAACAGTACGAAAAGAAGGTTCCAGGGAGACATGGTTTAGCTTGAGCTGAAGAAATACTTTCAATATAAATTTCTCTTCACTACATCTCTGACACAGTGGCTGTCAGAAAAAGAAACTATATGTTCTTCAATAAATATTAACTAATCAGTCATGGGAACTATTCACTCTCTAATCATTAATATCCCTGAGCGTCCCCTTTAAATCTCTGAAGGATTCTAGATGAATTACTGGCAATGTAGACCTGCATCAGACTGACTGAGTCATAAAGGCATCTGAGTTAATGGAGACATTGTGAGCTGTAACTGAACAACAACTGAAGAGGTTATTAAATATGTTTAAGAGAAGCACTGAAATGTTATTCTACAAGACACAGTGGGTAATTTTGTCAAAAACTGTCTAGCAAATAATCCATTCTGATCCTGGGAATAATGACTGCTCTCGCTTTGAATAGCAAAAGTGATGCTGTTAAACCACTTACAGAAGTTATTGTAATGGATAGTTAGAAAGTCAACCATCCATCAAATAGAAATTGTATTTTTTACTAAATCTCACACCAATGATCAAATCAACCATAATTATATGTTCTCCATAACCTTAACCAAACTGTTTTAATTTCACAAACTTCACCAAATCCAGTGGAAAATTAGAAAATCAGCTTTGAAGTCACTAACCAAGACTGTAAAATGTGTCAAGAAAGGCAGTCCAGCAGCTCTATGAAGCTGTACTTTGACACAGAAGTGTTTTGAGATAGTGTTAACATGCCAACAAGCTGTCATTTACAATGTAAATATGTTTTTTAGCAGGAAACATCTACTGTCACTATCTGGATTACTATGTTAATGATCCCAGCATTAGTTAAAGCATTGAATAGCTGAGGCTGATAGAAAGTAACTTGTTTCACATCCATCCGTCCATCCATCCATCCATCCATCCATCCATCCATCCATCCATCCATCCATCATCTATACACCGCTTCATCCTCATGAGGGTCATGGGGGGCAGGAGTCTATCCCAGCTGACTTAGGGACACCTGGACATGTCACCAGTCCATCGCAGGGCTACATATAGAGACAAACAATCACACTCACATTCACACCCACGGACAATTTAGAATCACCAATTAACCTCAGCATGTTTTTGGACTGTGGGAGGAAGCTGGAGAATCCAGAGAAAACCCATGCATGAACAGGGAGAACATGCAAACTCCATGCAGAAAGATCCCAGGTCCAGGCCCGGACTCAAACCGGGGATCTTCTAGTTTTGAGACAAATGAGAATGAGTAGATGTCTTTTTCACTCATGCCATAGTATTACCATCACGGCAAAAGTCAGTTGCTTACCAAAGTTATTTGGATTTAAGATAAGATTTCATGATAATCCTGCCTAACAGTTGCTGAGATATTTCAGATTGGGCTAAAGTAGTGGATAGGTCACCTGTCATATATATATATTCAATATTGACAATATTACACAATATTTTATGTATATTTAAAATCTCTTTATTTCAAAACTTTTCTAGTTTACAATGATTAGTGTGTGGCATGTACCTGTCTTTATCCTGTTGTTTTGTGTTCATACCAAGACAGTAATTTTCTGGCAGGTTGAGAAAAAGCTGCTTCTTTTTCCCTCCTTCCATGTCCGCTCTTTCTCACTTACTGAAAATTTCATTATTGGAGTCTTGAGAGATTTGAACTGTACAAACAGAGACAGGCAGAACAACATCCCCCTGCCTCTACTCTGTCCTGGAGCAGTGCATTGGTACTCATTTTGTGCATTGTTAGAAATTACAACACCCAGAAGACCAAAACTGTTGACATTTTGAATTTCCCATTCATGCCTATCTCTTTATCTGCGGTGTTCATTGCTCACAGAGAGATGGCGTATTTGACAAAACTATCAGCAAATACACTGCAGGCCTTCAATACTATAACTACTACCATTACAAATAATAATATCTTCTTTTTTCCTTTCCCAACAATGGACTGGGGCTGTAGATTCATATTTATTCTTGTTACTGTTGTCTGGATATAGGCTTTGCTTTACAAACTGTCAGGAATAAAATATCTTAACAGAAGGCAGCATGAAAATGATCTCTTCATTGGTTACCACAAGTATGGAGACCTTGATGTAAATGAGGCATATGATGACAGCCTTGGATATGTAAATGCCGACACACTTTGGGTCTACGCCAAGAAAGGATGTCAGTGGTACTGTCTGTCAGTCATGTGGTCACATGGGGAAATGAGGATGGGGTGGCAGCACAGATTTCATCCACATCTGGTGGTTAAGCCTAAGCAACAAAATCACTATGATTCTTTTACATTTATTTATTTTTTTGTGAAGTAGTAACCATTATCAGCTAAATATTTTCAGTTCACATCAACAGAGAAAGTATGCAATGGCTTCATTCAGAGTATCATGCTATTCAATTTATATTGTTACATTATAATTATTGGTGCAATAATTGAAGAGGACATGTGTTAGTGATACATTTTAACATTGCTTTACCTAATTCAGACCATAACTAACCAAGGTCTAAATATACAGATGCACTGGCCCAACTGATAGATAATGATCAGTGCAGCAGAACTGCTGGATCTCTGGTTTCATATTGTTTGTTTATCTGTAATTGGTAGGTGACAACAAGTTGATGCTAGCTGGCTGTTCACATTATCCCAAACAACCACTGCAAGTGAGTCCAAGAAAACTCAGTAACAATAAGGCACCCTGTAGGTATCTTATTGTTACATTTTTTACCCTATTTATTTATTGTATTAGTAATAAACTTACTTAATGTAAAATCTGTTCTGTTCCATATCATAACCAACACTGGGGATCTTTACATACTCACAAGTTCCTATTAAGTATGTTATTACTCCACCAAGGAACGTGGCAGAGTTATGTGACGATCAGCGTTTGTCTGTCTGCTAGCAACATTATTCAACAACGGATTAATGGATTTACATGAAATTTTCAGCGAAGGTCAGAAATGAAACAAGGACCAATTGATTAGATTTTGGCAGTGATGCGGCTTATAGTCTGGATCCACAGATTTGTTAAAGAGTTTTGTATCACTGATGGCGGCACAGAGTCACTGTAACCATGACAACACTACATCAGCTGCTTCCTGGCAATCACATGATTGCGATCCTACAACAAATCCACCACTGTGGTCGCATCGGGACTGACAATATGAGCAGCCTTCTTGGAGTACTGCGCTTTCTGAGTGCTATTCTAGCTATTTCAGTCATACTCAGGATATGATATAGAACATAACCTAATGAACCTTAATCCCTTCAACTGGGCTACCTGAACCCAAGCGGGATACTTTTGGTCAAATCTCACAGGAGGTTTATTTCATCTTTTGAATTTGGCACTCCTTTGTGTTCTGCTAAAGACCCTAAATATGGCTTTTCATAAGGTCACTTGAGGTCTACACCAATTGAGATAACATTAGTGTGAATTCTTTGTAGCATGAAAAGTCTGGTCAGGATTTAAACAGTAACTTAGCATTAATAAAATACCAAACTAACAGCAGCCCTTTAGAGGTGAGGTTCATTTGTGGAATGTCACTAATAGAGATAAAACAACCATTTGCTCGCTTTGTTCATTGCTCCTGTTAATTTTCGGGTGTAGATCCTTTTGAAACCTGCTGACTCACTGATTACATGACTCAAGTTAAGGATACACCTGCACTCTTACAGTATTGTTCACATTCTGATTCTGATGTGACTCATCCCAGTGTGGATCGTAGTATAAATTGTGCTTGGAACACAGTCAGGAAAGTGACGGCAAGTATACTGTACTAAATACAGCAGACTATGTCAGATGCTATGCCTTTCACAAAATAATTTTCTTTCAATTTATATAATGCAACATTTGTTGTTTCCAAAAGTTACTTTTCATTTTTTTTTACATTTTGATTAGTTCCTACCAAAAACATTTATCAGTTCATACTTCTGTCATAGTTTACATTAATGTCACTAAAAGTAACTGTATTTATGTTTCTAAATATGTGCTTGTTTTCTGAGCAGAATTCAATGAGTAGCTACAATCATAATGCAAACTGATTAATCATCAGTGTTCATGTAAACTCTGAGTACTCAGTGAAGGCTTACCTTGGGCTCCTAAAAGATACCTTCTATTATTTTAGACCTGCTTCTCATGTGTAGTGTTTGAAGTAGATCTTAACTGTAACTCTCTGTGATTCCACTGGCTTTAGAACAGACTTGTACTGATGTTACAGCTTCAACGGAAAAATGGCAAGTTGTAATCTATCTTGTGTAATCGTGGAGCTAATATGGATTTTCCTGATGTTTGAGGAAGCCTCTGGGAGCTGGAGGGCTTTCAAATAGGACAACAGAACTGATGACCCAAGAAGCTCACTAGAGCCATCAGGTGATAAACTTCTCCAAATAGTACCAATCTAAACACAGCTCACCACTGTTGAATAACTTCCCATTTCATAATGCATATACAGACGGTGCATCAAGGAAGACCCTACTGGAGATAATCTCCAGCAGAATTTACAATAACTGACATTAAAGGGTTTTAAAAGGCTGCTCTACTGGCTGTGTGGTTAGAGAAAAAACAGCAGCTACATTCAAGAATGTTCTGTATTTAACTGGTGCTCATTCACGAGTCCTTACCATTCAGGTAGTCGATGTTTTTGCTCGGCTGTTTGTAACACAGAGACATCTGTTCTATTATCTTGTGAAGATGTACTTGGGTTTAAGAGTGGAGTGGGATCTGGGGAATGAAGGTCATGTCCTGAAATGTTTAATTTTGAGTGGATGAAAATAACCATTTCCTCCTTCCAGTGGCACAACATAAAAGTGTAAGAAGTGCTCTAGCAGGCCTCTTATCTTCCAGATTTAAAAACTGAAAGTGTTTAAGCTTAATGCAAAGACAAAAGACATGGTAGTTTGAAAAAAATTAAGTTGTGGGAATCCCCAACAGTGTGGTTCACTAACAAGGCATTCTAATGCTGACAGTTCAGCTGTAAAAGGTATAATGCATCGATGCCACAAATTATCATACCTCAATGACAAAGTACAGTGAATATTTTATAGCAATCTTGCCAGTAGCCATTAAACTTTTACGTGCAGGGCAAATGTTTTGGATGGACTCTCCTATCAACACTGCAGTGATGGGTCCCACCACAAGCAGCTCTAAATGTATTAAATAATTTCATCAAACGATAAAAAAGCAATGCTTGTGTGTAAGGTGCAGATGACTCTGTAAGACAATGGGTAAGCAATAATATTTTCCTGCATTACTGAATTATTTAATCCTATCTATCAATTGTTTGCGCTTGTGCCTTCATCAACTTATTTATTGAGATGTACAGCTTTACCAAAAGACACAGTATTTCTTTCATATAAACAAGAAAACCATGTCACTCAACACTAAATTATAATTACATCAATGACAAAAAAAGTTTAATACAAGACTGTAAATGCACAAGAAAAACATTGAAAATAACCGCAGTCAGCAATGCACACCAATCAGGCATAACATTATGACCACTGACAGGTGAAGTGAATAACACTGATAATCTCTTCATCATGGCACATCATGATGCACCAAGATACCTTCCCATCTCACGCTCCAGTCTTCAATCACACACAAACAAGATCCCAAGCAGCAGTCAGCACTTCACAGACATGCTCCTTCTGCTAGGGGCTCCTTGGTTAACAATGCTCTCCACGAGCCTCCTGAGTTCTCACAGTTCCTTCAAAAACCTCTCCAGCCATCTTCAGTAGTATTCAAAATCTACCCCACCACTGCAACCGTCTCAGAGTCACAGATGGTCAAGTAAAAATCCATTCTCGTTCATTCCAATAACCTTGTCCTTGTTGTGTTTATAATTTGATGTTGACGTTACTCTCCCAAAGTCGTGCCTTTCATGCAACGCCTCACATGGACATCAGTCTCCAACCTGGTACTCCTCTACATCAAACACTTTCCAGGTGACTGTCACAATATCACTGACTCTCTTCTCTCCCTCCATAGCAGATTCTGTTCCTCCTTTCCATCATTCAAAGTCGCTACATTATACAGCTCCGTCTCATATTGCTCACCTCCATCTGGAACTTAAAACACCCACGATTCTTGTGCAGCAAAATTTATTAATTATGGTCATTTTCCGTTGACATCTGTTCTCCAATCGTAAGGCACCAGTATGTTCCAACGTCCTATGTTCCAACCTCTAGTCTGGAATCAGTGCTTCTGTTGGCCTTCCTTTGTTCCTGTGACACACAGAGTTCATTGCAATGCTGACTGACAAGTCGAGTTCGCTCCGCACTGCCATTCTATGAAATGTCTTCCCACCCTGTATTCAACCTTCCTCCATGTCTGAAGTCTGCCTGGTCTATTCATTTCAATTAAATTCAATTTTATTTATGTAGCGCCAGTTACAATTCAGATTGTCTCAAGACACTTTACCGAGCCCATATGCCTGAACCCCCAGAGCAAGCCCTGAGGTGGCAGTGGCAAGAAAAACACCCTTTTAACAGGAAGAAACCTTAAGCCGAACCCGGCTCATATGGGGGAGACCCATCTGCTGCTGACCATCTGGGAAGCATGGAGGAGGAGGTGTGATGGTTTGTGTTTATTTGGACCCTCTATTTTTCAACAGGACAATGACCCCAAACACACCTCCAGTCTGTGTAAGGACTATCTGACTAAGAAGGAGAGTGATGGAGTGCTGCATCAGATGACCTGGCCTCCAGTCACCTGACCTAAACCCAATCCAGATGGTTTGGGATGAGATGGACCACAGAGTGAAGGAAAAAGGAACAACAAGGGCTCAGCATCTCTGGGAACTCCTTCAAGACTGTTGGAAAACTATTTCAGGTGACTACCTCATGAAGCTCATCCAGAGAATGCCAAGACTGTGCAAAGCAGGAATCAAAGCAAAGGGTGGCTATTTAGAAGAATCTAAAATATAAAACATGTCTTAATTTATTTCACACTTTTTAGTTTGCTACATAATTCCATATGTGTTCATTCATAGTTTTGATGCCTCCAGTGGGAATCTACAATGTAAATAGTAATGAAAATAAATGAGTATCATTGAGTGTCAGTTAAATGCTGTGGGCAGAATCCACCTATGGCATGTGCTATTATTCTTGAAATAAATCACAAATGACAGGACCTTCACGACAATAACTAACTGCATAGCTGACACACACTCCACTTTCCCCACAAAAGATTAGATTTTTAGAATCAGTTTTAGTTGTAGTTTGATATCAGTAACTAGCACGACACAGACTATAGAGTGAGGACAGAAACTAATTCTGTGAATTCTGCTTTCCTCATTTCTCTACTTGGATTCATGCCTCAGGTAATCCAGTCTGCCAATTTAAATATTTATTGAAGTAGAAGGCATCACACCCTAAATCATTTCAAATACAGCAGTCAGCAGAATACTTCCAATCATTTCCAAATATTTACCTGTGGAAGAGCAATTTTGTGTTCACTCCTAAACAAAGTCATTTTGTCTGGGTCACCTATGATGTGAGCTAACATGAGTCAACAGCTTTTTGCAGCAATGAGCAGCAGTCAGCAGCCGTTCCAAGAGCAGCAGCAACATGACTCAGTCCTGGCCTGGCAAACACACAGGAACGTGAAGGAAATCAGCACAGGAGAAAATCTGGTATTATAAAGTCAGATTGTTACTGGGTTATGTTAAATGTGTGAGTAAAGATCTTCCTTTATTGGAGAAGACACAGAGCAACACTAGCAGTGTGTCTAATATTATTCAATATTTGTTTGCTTGTTTTAAAATAAATTAAACCCAGTAGTTTATACAAGTACATCTGAAGTGATCAGTCAATTAACCATTTAGACAAATGACAGAAAATTGGCAACTATTTTAAGAATAGTTTCAAGTTTAATTTCTTAATATTTCATTTTAAGTGGATGCATTTGAGACATAGATCTTAACTAGCAATCCTGTGGGGTTTTGGTTGAACATTTTTTCAAAAAATTGGATACTGAAGCACACCATAATTTCATTAATATCAGTCCTAGACACACTTAATCCAACAAGTTCCCAAGCATCTAATATAGTATTCAATAATAAAGCAGTGAAAGGTATTATACACATCTTTGCTCTTGTTCTTCACAATTCTAATATATCTCACTCTAAATGTCAACATTTTCTTTCTTATTTTCTATAAGGAGCAAAGCCTTTTAAACAAATAAAACCATGTAAGTCAGCTGGAAAATGAAAACACTGAAATTTGATAATACATTTCTTTAAAAAAAATAAGCAAAACTCTCATCTGATGGTGTTGGCGTACCACTGATTGGAATGAAAAGAGATGAAATATACTCATGTTCTCCTCAAAAGACCTAATTAAGATCACAACAGATCAGTAAATCTAGCTGACATAATGCTTAAAGTAGTGACTATATGCTGAGCATTTAACAGCACTAAAAGCATTAAAAATATCAACACTCTTGCTCCCAACAATCAGAATCTTGTCATCATATATGTGACATGATCTAACAGCAACAATGTAATAGAATTAGATAAACATAATTCTTATTAAAAATCTAAAGGCTCAGTTTGAAACAAATGTGTTTTTGCATGTGGTACAGCATCAACCACCATGTCTACTACTATTATGATATAGCATATGTACAATACAGTTCATGTACAACTTAGGCATAGTGTAGTAACATCATCAGGCTATCATGTTTGTAAATTGGCCAGTGTGTGTGTCTCTGTCTGTGTGTGTCTGTAAATGGAGACAATTAAATACCATTGGTGCATATTCCGATATTCAAAAGTAAAATTTTGGCACTACATAAAAGGGCTTTTCGGACCAGACACAAAGCTTCTTTAAACCTGACGGAGTTGTCAAAATTTTGTTTTCAATATTCACAGAGTTTTTATCATATCTTATCTGATCTTATCTCATCCATTTGTTGTACACCAGAGTGTTTTATTACTCTGCCAAGGAACGTTGGTTGGTCTGTCTGTCTCTAACATTACGTAAAAACAGACTACCGGATTTCAATGACATTTTCAGGGAAGATCAGAAACGACACAAGGACCAAGTGATTAGAGTGATGCCAGATATAGTCTGGATCCATGGATTTGTTAAAGATTTCTGCATCATTGTGAGATAGCGGCACAGAGTCACTGTAACTATGACAACAAATGAACACTATGTCAGCTGCCTGCCTGCTGACGATCCCATGATTGTGATCCTACTACAAATCCACCGCTGCAAACTACAAATTTTTCAAAGATTTCATCCATCTGAAATCATAGAAGCAGCCTTGGCGGAGTACTGCGCTCTCTGAGTGCTCTTCTTGTTACTACTGTGTATATTTTATTAATCTTCTTAGGCACAAACACCTCAGCAGGTTGGCAGGTTGAAAGTTTTATATATGTGACGAGCATCAATTTAGCATCCTTTAATAGTGGTAATTACCTTGTTAACAGCTGTATAAATCCACTGTGAAAAGTCACATTACCACACACACAGCTGATGACCCACAGCTGCAACGATCCAGAAGTAGATGAGCGTCTCTGTGCATGACTAATGATCTAGGTAAAATAATAGAGAGCAACTTTAAATACATACAGGGTGGTAGGCTGCATTGTCACCCCCTCCCTTCAACTAAACCCAAACGCTTCCAGCCTCCATCTGCCCTCTGCTTCCCCCCAGCTGGAAGAACACAGCTTTGGGATGGCTGTGCTGTCTCACTGCCTGCTCTCTTTTCTAATCCCATGGGTCTGGGTGTGGGAGCAGGGAGGAGGGATGGATGGAAAGATGAAGTGGGTCACACAAAAATGAGGCCATGCAGGGCTTGAACTGTAGCAAACCTCCCATCTGTCAGAGAACTGTCCAACCTATCCACCATTGGCACGAATGAAACAGGTCAAGGCAGCTGGCTCAGGTCTGAACTGGGGCTATTTCTTAGTCTGAATACAATGTTCTTCAATGCACAAAGGATGACTTTAATGCTTAATATGTAGTTTTTTTTTTTTAAACATTTGTTTAGGCAACCTGAATAAGAAGTGATAGAAGTGGGTGTCCCAGTAGCTCAACGTCACGTCTTTCCCTACTCTTCTCCCCACGTTTTCTGTCTCTCTCCACTGTCTTCTATCATAAAGGCTAAAAAGGTCAAAAAATTACTTTTCTAAGTTTAATTTTTTTCTGTAATTTTTAATAAAACGCAAATCTAATCTGTTTGTTTTTAAGTTTTTAGGGTGGTACGATTTAGAATCTTGTTAAGAGATGTTTTGGCAAATTTGAATACTTAGCATTCTGAATGTTACCGATCCTCTCGCTCTGTTAGCTGTGGGCTAAGTTAAAAAACTAGCCTAATGTTATCACCTGACATCACAACCTGCTGCACCCCTTTACTGTGATAAGTGATATAAGTAATCTATGCCCATCAATATATCTTGTACAAGACATGTTTTGCTTTTGGTTTCTTGTCATTTTTGCTTTCATACATATGGGGTGTTGATGCTCTTAAAATGAAGGAAGGCAGCTTTGCATAAATGACACATTGCTCACATTCTGTTGGCAGTAGTAAATATATGCTATGAGTTGCTCACACTGTAAATGCTCTTCACTTATATAAAGCTTTTCTTATTTGTACTCAAAATGTTTAGAATGTTTTTTGTTCACTCATTCACACACCAGTGGAAACACAGCTTGCTTGCCATCGGGAGCAACTTTAGGTTCAGTGTCTTGCCCAGGGATATTTTTGCATGAGGGGTGTCCAGGATAGGCCAGCCAACCTTGCAATTAATAGACAACCTGCTTCACATGACCCACTCAGCCAAACTGGAATAATTAAAAATGTGTATATAAAATGTAAAGCATATCATATTTAGTATATAAAACTAGTTTTTAAACTTTGTGTAAAATGAAGCAATATTCTCTGCTAGGGAGGCATGTCTGCTGAAGACATGAAACCACACCCAACTGCAGCACAAGGCAAGCTTGTCTCACAGGTCAATCACCTGACAAAGTGACGCCTCATTTACTAGCTGTGTTGTAAAGCTAAGCTTTCTTGTTGGTTTGCTTGCTTCCACACATTGAACTGCACCAGTGGAAACTGGACTGCAGACCAGCCTACCTCTTTAAATTGTCATGGTTGGGTTGTTTGGGGGGCTGCACAGTAGAGTAACCACAGAGTAGTGGTTAGCACTGTTAGCACTTTCGCCTTGCGGAGAGAAGATCTCTGGTTCACGTCCCGGACTTCCTAGGATCTTTCTGCATGGAGTTTACATGTTCTCCCTGTGCATGTGTGGGTTTACTCCGGGTTCTCCGGCTTCCTCCCACAGTCCAAAAACATGCTGAGGTTAACTGATGATTCTAAATTGCCTGTAGGTGTGAATGCAAGTGTGATTGCTTGTCTGTATATGTGGCCCTGCGACGGACTGACAACCTGTCCAGGGTGTCCCCTGCCTTCGCCCCAAGTCAGCTGGGATAGACTCCAGCCCCCCAAAGACCCTAATGTATAGATAGTGTATAGATAATGGATGGATGGTTGGGTTATTTGGTCTTCACCAGGGTGCAACTGGCTGCTTTCACACCAACCCACTTTGGAAACTTTGCAAATTTGAACAAACAGTTGCTCCTGTGCATCACTGGACCATGGTTTCTGGTCTGGTTAGATACTCCTGGGCACAAAAATTATGAGAAACCTTTAACAGTCGAATTTCACAATTCAGCAGTGCAGAGTTAACAGTATTTTCTCATGTTTTTAACATTTGTCTTCTGTAATATAATGCTCATTTTTAATAATAAAAAAAAAACACAAATAAATGATTCATTTGAAACTTTGTATTTACATTAAAACAGCCCCACACACTCTCTTGGTGTTTACAGCCTTATACCTGTTAGGCAGTATAAACAACTATTGTTTGCTGCAACTAATTCACTTTCACAACTACTCATCATTGTGGGTTGTTTTTGTCTGTTTGTTTGTTTTTGCATTGTCAAGCGTGATTAGACTTCTAGCTGTGTTGTGGAAGGAAGAAGTTTACATTCTATGCATCTGAATGAAAGGAGGCTGATTGATTAACATGTCCCCCAGTGACAGCATGCTTCTAGATCCAGATAATTCCCTTTTACAGACAAAAAAGAAAATAGAAAACAAAAGGCCTGCAGCTATTTGTTAAAGAGTTTTTCCACCTCCCCCTTCACTGGTTTCAAAAGTCAATAAGCTATTAAAATAAGCAAGGCAATTTTGTAGTGTATAGCTTATTGGTTAATTTTGTCAGATAATCTTTCCCAAAGACAGACATAGTTTCTTTTTGTGCAGTAGACAGGTCTTGACATGACATCCCAGCCAAACCAGATGGGATGTCATGTCACTGCAGGATGCTGTGGTAGCCATGCTGGTTCAGTGTGCCTTCAGTTTAGAGCACAGTTCTTTGAAAATTGGAGAGTATTTTTTCTTTGCTAACAGTTTCTCCTGCTTCCAGTCTTTGTGTTAACCTAGACTAAACACATCCTGAACTTGTTTTTGTTTATTGACAAAAGTTTCAGAATTTTTTTTTTTGCAGCCATTTTTTATATTTCAGAGGTTTTCACTGTCATATCACAGGTAAAATATCCCTGGTTTGTGAGTTTGCATGTTCTCCTGTTCCTGCATGGGTTCTCCAGCTTCCTCCCACAGTCCAAAGACATGCTGAGGTTAACTGGTGACTCTAAATTGTCTGTAGGTGTGAATGTGAGTGTGATTGTTTGTCTCTATATGTAGTCCTGTGATAGACTGGTGACCTGTCCAAGGTGTCTCCTGCCTTCACCCTAAGTCAGCTGGGATAGACTCCAGCCCCCCATGAATCTAATGAGGATTAAGCAGTGGATAGATAATGGATGGACATTAACTTTTACTCAAATGTCACCTCTACCTGAGGATGGGAATAAACAGTGTTGTCTTCAACTGTCTGGGCTGAAGTCTAATCGCATAAAAATAAACCCATAAAAATACAATTATTTAAGCATTTGGATAATACAGTAAAATAACATTGATAGATATGCATAGAAACACACACAAACCCTCTCTTTCAGTGCAGGCGCACTTGCAGTCACAATCAGTAATATAGAGGAAATGGTGTTTGGCTCAGAGATGTTTACAGAAGACTGAAGGGCAATTTGGCTAAAATGACTGAGCTAGAATTCCATTTAGGGGAGCGGGAGCGATACGCTTCTGTCTTAGGGCTCCAAAAAGTACATCTAAGTGAAGGGGTGTAATGCTGTGCAACATTATGTGTCTCCTGATACAAAAATGTCCCCAGGGTTTGGGATTAGGCTTCCTTGGGCAACGTTGTACGAACAAGCGACAGAGAGCTTAATGCACCACTGGCTAGTCAGGAAGTCAGACAGCTACAGTACAGTGCAGCTTATGGCTTGCATGCTTTTACTGTGTGTTTCCCCTCATCAAAAAACAAAAACCTTACACATCTCTGCTCGGCTGCTCGACCCGAGATAAAATTCCAAATGCATCAAGCACTTTGTATGCACAGCATCTTTACAAATTTTGCAAATAAAAGGCTGGTAGAGCTTATTATAAGGATCTCCTGTTAAAGGGAAATTTTGGTTATATCCACTTATATTTACTCCACCAAGGAACACGGCAGAGTTATGTGACAACCGGCGTAAGTTTGTCTGTTAATCTGTCTTCCCCTTTGTTAGCAACATCACTCAAAAACAGACTAACAGACTTGGATGAAATTTTCAGGGAAGGTCAGAAATGACACAAGGACCAAGTGATTAGATTTTGGCAGTGATGCAGCATGTTTTTGCATGTGGTACAGCATCAACCACCATGTCTACTACTATTATGATATAGCATATGTACAATACAGTTCATGTACAACTTAGGCATAGTGTAGTAACATCATCAGGCTATCATGTTTGTAAATTGGCCAGTGTGTGTGTCTCTGTCTGTGTGTGTCTGTAAATGGAGACAATTAAATACCATTGGTGCATATTCCGATATTCAAAAGTAAAATTTTGGCACTACATAAAAGGGCTTTTCGGACCAGACACAAAACTAAGTGAAGGGGTGTAATGCTGTGCAACATTATGTGTCTCCTGATACAAAAATGCCAACAGACTTGGATGAAATTTTCAGGGAAGGTCAGAAATGACACAAGGACCAAGTGATTAGATTTTGGCAGTGATGCATCTTATAGTCTGGATCCATGGATTTGTTAAAGATTTCTGTATCATTGCGAGATAGCGGCACTCCGTCACTGTAATCATGACAAGTGAACACTACATCAGCTGCCTGCTGATGATCACATGATTGTGATCCCACTACAAATCCACCACTGCAGACTTATCCATCGGAAATCATACAATGACTGAGCAGCCTTGGAGGAGTCTTTCTAGTTTATAGTGTATATATGCGTGTATACTTCATCGTTTAATTTACAGTTGTGTTTTCTTGCTTTTCTTAATGTCACTTTGCTGCTCTGATGTTGCATATTTCCCCTTGTGGGACTAATAAAGTAGGTTCTGTACCAGCAGCAATTGTTGCCACTACATAGAGCAGGGTTAGGGTTAGGGCTACAAATTTGTTTGACTATTCAAATCAGCAAAACAATTCCCGGTATGACAAGTGCAATGCCAGATTTGAATTGCTTCCAAAGTGGAAAACTAATTCAGATGTAGCGTTAGACACTATCAGAAAGATCCCACACAGGTCACAATCAAAAGGTCGTCACAGCAATATTTCATTTTTCAGATTTTTCTGCTTAATTTTTTATTGTATAAGCAGATGTATTCCTTGACAAAATTACCTGGATTATTAGAATAATTCATTCTTTCCAAGTAGAGCAATTCAAGTGATTTAGGGAAAATTCCTGATTTTTATTTTTTGAATTTTACAATATACATCATGGGAGAAAACAAATATTGCAGTGTCAGTATTTTTAAACATTGTGCAAATCTAGTATTGACAAATCACTGTTCTGTCACCATTCTCCTCACACCGGTCATATCTAAAAAGACTAATGTGTTAAAATCATTTTCTTATCAATGAATCTTCACAACAGTCAAATCCGGCAGTTCCTTTGGTTCCCATCTGTAGAGTTAGCTTGAAACGGAAAAGGCATGATCACCTTGCAGCATGGTCCTGTCTATGTTTAGCTGGCCTAATTCTGCCACACACAGGACTGCCATATCCACTTCTTCAGTAATAACCAATTAAAGAGAAGAAAACCTGGTGTTTTCTCCTAAGAAGCTCGCAGGATTTCACCAGGCCCAGTCTGCCTGCCTTTCCTGGACCAATTCAAAGCTTGGGAATACGCCTACGCCACAGCCTGACTGCAGCCAAGGCTGTATAGTGCTTTTATTTGTATTTAATAATGAATTTTGAAATAGAAGGAGAATAGGAAGGGAAGCAGAGGCGACATTATTACAGGAAAATCAGGCTGTTGTGATAATATTGCGATACATGTGACAATTTTACCATAGCTCATTATTGTGATATGGTTGACAGGACCTGGTTAAAACCAACAAGTCTTTCAGCATCACTTCAGTTGACTAAAACTATCTGACCACATTAGGGAAAGTCAATGCCATGACTAAAATAATCAGTGCTCACCAGTATGACTGATGCTTTGTGTAAACTGACAATCACGGAGAACTTGATCTTTCCTGAGAAAGCCTCTTTGTTGATTCTGGCAAACATCGTCATTAGAGGGATAAGACCCGGTAGGAATGTAACCTTTGGTCTTCAGTCAAATCTGAAATTCGACAGTAGCAGTTAGGTACTCCCAGGTGTGAGTGTGGGTTCTCTAACAGATGATAAGACTGCAGAGACTGCAGCACAACACAGTCAGTGTGGGAATACATAGACAGAAGACACTGAGACAGCCTAAATTCAAAATAAAAACCTTAAAAACTTTGTGCAATCACAAATGGTGGTATCAGAGGAAAACTCAGGGAATCATCAAATTTATTAGGATCCGACTTCTGAAGAGCATATGTATCTTTACTAAATTCATTGCAATACATTTAATAGTCGAAATTCTCCTTGGTGGATCAAAGTGATGGACCGTCTGAATTTCTGCTCAACCATCCCTGAGGACTGACTGAATATCTTTGTTTTTTTTTTATCACAAACTACAGATATTTAAAATGATGTATCAAACACTTCGCAAGATTTAAAATTTAAAAACTGCTGGTTGACCAATGGATTCAGCATGTTTTTTTGAATGCTTTGAAATTTGAGGGTATGTTTGAATGATGTTACCTCAGGAACTGTTCATGATAAAAGCCTAATATTTTCACGGTTGTTTCTCATCATGACACTGATTCAGAATCTAGTAAGCAGGTCAAATGATCCCTGATTATGGGTCAGTTAAATTATGAAAATAAAGTGAAGCTTTCATGAAGTCACATTTTTAAGCATATCTATTAGAACCACAGAAAGCGAACAAAAAATCCTGCTTAAGGCAGCTTTAAAGTTTAGTCAATTATTCTCCAGGTGAAGTTCTACAAAGTGTTAGGTCGATTTTATGTGTGGTCCCTAAGGAGCTGCAGGAGTTGTGACAGATTTTCTAAGCTTTTTGTAAAGTATCTGTGGCCCAAGGGACACTTGTTCTCTGTTGTGACTGGCACCTCAGTTAGTGCTACCACGTTTCTCACAGATTCTGCAGGAAGTCAGTCCTACTTTAAAATCAGTAATAGTTATTTTGATTTGAATACTGTGTTATTTCATCACAATGCGAACTAATAGCAAGCCCTGCTGCTTTTATGAAAGCAAATCACTTATTAAACACAGCACTTCTGAATAACCTCAGAGGTAAGTTTACACAAGGCAATGTTTTTCACTGCTGTGTATCTGATGAAAAGACTTTACTCTTCAAATGGATTTAGACAGCATATTTATATGTGAAACAATGCTCACGTATCATAAATTCATTATTGTCCAAAGAATGGGAGAAATGCTCATGATCTGTCTGATGTTAGACCTGTTTTTGCACAATTTGAGATTTTCTAGATGAAATGTCAGGGCTAGCCCTCATGGATAGGTAACCTTTTCTTTTTTGGGGAGGACTCATGAAACAGACACAAATGTTCACATCCACAGTGTGTGAAACTACCAAAGCACATTGGCAGAAACATTACCTCATTGATTTAGCTGAATTTTTCCATTTTTTTAAAAAAAAAATTGAAATTCAAGTAGTTCAAGTCCAATGAATAGCTTGAAATGGTTCAAAGGTAAGTGATGAACTGCCAAAGGTTTAAAAAACGGTAAGGTTACCCAAAACTGAAAAATAATGCACATGTCAGAATTATACAAAAAGGCCTTATTCAGAGAACAAGAAATGGGTTAACAACTTAAAGCTGTTCTGGTTCCTCAGTGTGTGACATGAACTGTCAAACATGGAGAAGGAAGTGTGATGGTCTGGGGCTGTTTTACTGGATCCAGGGTCGATGACTTGTACAGAATGAGAGGAACCCTGAACCTAAACAGCTACCACAGCATTCTGCAGCACCATGCAGTACCCTCTGGTATGTTCCTAGTTGGTCAGGGGTTCATTCTACAGCAAGATAATGACCCAAAACATAAGTCCAAGCTCTGCCAGAACTACCTTAGGAAAAAAGAACAAGATGGTAAGCTTGAAAACATGGAATGGCAGCACAGTCTCCAGATTTAAACCCCATGGAGCTGGTTTGGGATGAAATGGACAGAAGACTGAAAGCAAAGCAACCTACAAGTGCCACACATTTATGGGAACTTCTGCAACAGAGTTGGGAAGAACTTTCTGAAGAATATTTGATTTCCATTGTGGAAAGAATTCCACAAGTGTTTTCAGCTGTTATATCTGCCAAAGGTGGTACTTTGATGAGTCAAAAGTTTAGAATACATTTTGGTTTCTAAATATATATATATTTTTTACTTCATTTATTTATTTGTTCTATGCTTTCATTTCAGAGTACAATGAGACATTAACATGCATAATTTCCAGTCAAATAAAATGGAAAAATTGGGGTGTTCTAAAACTTTTGCCTTTTCCCTCCCTCCCTGCTTCAGTTGCCTCCTGCTGCAACTTCAGCTCCTGCCTGTCCATATCCAACCTGGTCCTGCCCAGATTCACCTCCTGGAATCTCCACCTGGTTCCTGCACTTGTCGAGATGCTATTCCTGCCACACCATCTGCATTCCCTTACCCTCGCTCCCTGTCTGGCTGCCAGCTAAGTCTAGCCCTTCTCTCTCTCAGGTGACTAGTCTTGTGTATACTGTTGAGCATGTTTCTCATACCGCTCTGGTTTGATTCACTGTGTCTACATGTTGCAGTGTTAATCATGTTGACACACCGTGTGTGCATCTCTAGCTCTGTTCTGACCTCAACTTTCCTAGCTTGGTTGTTCCAAGTCCTGGTTAGCTCAGCCTTGATTATATTCTGCTTTCGTAAGGTTGAGTCTGTTTGGTAGTGTGATAGTTTGTATTGTTGTATTTTGTCCTGCCCTGGTTTCTGTAGTATTTCTGGTTAATGTAATTCCATTCCTGACCTGCAGTAGTCTCCTTTGGGAGAAGTCAGCTCCATGTGTTTCCTCATTACATCCATTCCTTTTCGCTTTGTCATGTTGTAATCTGTAGTGTAAATAAATTCGTTCTTCAAAATTCCTGTCTGCTGTGTCTTTATCGTTCCATGTTTCAGTCTCTGTCCTGTTCTGTGAGAATTCTGGCCTGAATTAGTCATTTTTCTCAGCAATTTGATGTGTATATGTAGTCAGTGTCTTCTTGAAATGCTCAACTATGTCCAAGACCCAACCTTCTGGCTGATTTTGGATTTTTCCTGAAGAATGTGGAGGTAATCTTCTTTATTGAACATTTATTTTTACTTTGCATAAAGTACCACTTCCAGTAGCATCAAAACAGCTCCAGAGCATAATACTGCCACCACCATGCTTGATGGTATGTTTGGTGTTCTTGTGGTAAAAGGCCTCACCCTCTCTCCTTCAAACATATTTCCAATCATTCTAACCAAATAGCTAATTTTTTGTTTCATCTGAACACAGGACCTTTACTTCAGAAAGTTTTTTTCTCTGTCTGTGTGATCAGTAGCAAATGTAAATCAAGCACCAAAGGTGCCATTTCCACAGGAAGAGCTTCCCTTTTGCATGTCATAGTCTTAGCCAATGACGATGTAAAACCCATTTGACTGTGGACACTGACACCTGTACTTCAGCTTTTAATTTACTACAAACCTGCACTTTATACTTAAAAGTAATTGTTTGCACAGATGATTTAGGGATTTGTAGCTGCTTTGAAATGGCTTGAATTGACTTTCAAGTCAATGATTTGTATTTTCAGATCTTATCTGAGCTTCTCATACTTTCCCATTGGTCGAATGAGTGTATCAGAGAGGCCTTATTTAAATTGGAACAGGAGTCAGCAGCTGTAGTCAAACATAATAACTCATTAGAAAGTAAGCAGTCATACACTAAAAAAAAGTGATAATTACAGTTTTGTACATCACCACAACTGATGTACAAAAGTTGCAGATTTTGTCATATTTCCAGAGGAAGGAATGAATGTTTTGGAATCTTATTTATAGTTGTGGACATTATTGCTCCTGTCTGACAGATGAACAAACCAGGGAAGACTAAAGGGTTCAAATTATAAACTGTTCAATATTGCTCCCGTTGATTAACTTTAGTTAACAGCAAGGGAGGACATATTGTGTGGCCTAGTTATGACATAAATATGGATATATTACAAATCAACAGCATAAGGAAATTTCCCACTGTTCATGTCTACCTGATGTCAGCATCAGTTTACATAATGTCCAGATGTGGTGTAAACTGATGCTGCTTCCCTACAGAGCAGTTCAAATAGTGGTGTGATGGTGGATAAGCCACAGAGGGAAGATTGCAGGGTTATTTCACATATTGATGGAACAGATTTTCAGGCCAGAACGGGCAAGTCCAATTATTGTGCCCTTCGGCATAGGAAATTGACATTGCATAACAGGGGAAAGATGAGAATTGGAAGTAAAAGTGAATTTGTCAATGAGAAAGGTTTTGGCCCTGTTTCTTAGATAAGGCCTGCTCTGTTTCACTGGCTCAGTTTTGATTGGATTCATTCTCTTTTGATGTTTTTGGCTTATGCGCCTTCCTCATATTGTTACTGTCTTGATTCAAAGTCCTATTTCCAGCAAAATGTGGAATCATTTGAAAGTATGAAATTTGCATCACATCTGAATAAAGATGACAGCCTTCCTCTCACATGGCTGCAGGCTGCGTTCCCCATCCGCCTCCTCTCTCCCTCTGTCTTCCTTGTTTCACTAATTCCTGTCCTCTATTCTCCTCTTTCAGCCCCACCTATCTGACTTGTAAAATGAGGGATAGGTCTGGACCAGCCGTGAGCCTCGGACCGGAACTCAATCAAGCTCTATAATCCCAGCATGCACTGCTCCAAATGCAGGGAAAGCACATCCTGGAGGGTGCCTGCAAATTCTGACACTGTATGGCAGAGCTGACAGTGGGCTGAACATTTGAGTGAGCATATGTACACATTTATCTTGCTAAGTTTATGTATGTGTGTGTCTCATCTGGTTTAAGTTATCAGCTTGTAATTACAGATAAATTGCTCATTTATTAATATCTTAGTAATCTGGATGGAATTGAATGCAGCACACACTGTCTTGTAAGATCTTAAATATAAAGCTGATGACTGTTTTCATTCATTTCATCAACACACTCAACAAAATGTTTGGCTTACTCACTCACTCCATCCATCCATCCATCCATCCATCCATCCATCATCTATACACCGCTTAATCCTCATTAGGGTCATGGGGGGCTGGAGTCTATCCCAGCTGACTTAGAGTGAAGACAGGGGACACCTGGACAGGTCACCAGTCTATCACAGGACTACATGTAGAGACAAACAATCACACTCACATTCACACCTACAGGCATTTTAGAATGACCAATTAATTGTTTGTCTCTAAATGTAGTCCTGTGATAGACTGGTGACCTGTCCAGGTGTCTCCTGTCTTCACTCTAAGTCAGCTGGGATAGACTCCAACCCCCCACAACCCTAATGAGGATTAAGCAGTGTATAGATAATGTATGGATAGATGTTTAGAATATCATTAACATCATTACTGACCCACCTCAGTGAGTAAGCTGACACTTAAATGTATGATATTTCTCTGACTGACCTTGCTGTTAAGATGGTACATATACCACCTAATACAGGATGTAGAATACCATTAGAGTCCAGACGTGCCTGCAGGCCTGATACCAGACTGGACTGATATTGATCCATATTTGTGAAACTGAGGCCCATGCACCTGGCTGGGCTCAGTGTGACGTCAATGAACTGCAGCTGCTCTTGTGTGTCTGTTTCTTCTCTACTGTTTGATATTCCCGTCCATGCTTGTTGCCAGGAAGCCACTGACAAAGTGATCCGCATACGAGGCGAGGCAGAGCACTGGTGCATGTTGCCTGCACTATAATCACCCTGTAGCTCTATGCAACTTTGGAATAACAAATGATGAATCAGGTGTATACTTTAAATAAAAGAATCTGACGAAACACAGCAACAACCACGAAGAAGAAGATGAAACCATTCACACCAAACTTGCAGCCTGATCCCAAAGAGTCTGCTCTAGGATCCTGTCTCAGTCTGATCAGAGGCATCAGTGTAAAGATGTAAACAGTTATCCTGTCTAAGGTACAGCAATCAATACCTCACAAGTTCACAAAAGAGCATACTGTATCATTAAAAAAAAGAAGACCACAACTGCAAATGTTTTTATATTGATCCAAACTGCTAATCCAGCCTGGTACTGATCCTTTAATGTTATTTTGAAATTAATGATTTTTTTGTTAGTGTATTTATGTTGTGCAGGATTCATGTACTGTAGTGGATCCTGGGTAAGAAAATGTTTTAAATCCACAAAGCTATTTGCTAAAGCTAAACTGTTTTAAGAATAAAGCCGATTATCTTATTTTTTTTATCCTACAAATAGTAAAGTGAGACTAAAGTATAAAGGAAAATTGCCAGCATAATTCAGCTGGTTGTAAAGCCTAAATATAAATCTGAACTGAATTTTAAATAGCTATAAAATGGCCTCTGAATATATGTTTTGACTCTGTCTGCACAAAATATCAAACCATGAGAAGCAGCTTTTTATAGTCACATTTTTAAAAACAATATATGCGTACTGCTGATCACAGATCACAAAATATGTTGAACCTTTTTCTTAGGCTCACAGGTGTTCCACAAAAACAATGATGATGCTAATATGGAGGAACTGCTAGTCAGTACGGGCTATATTTACAGTGGTAATGTGTGCAGAGAATTATTTCGGATGTCTGGACCTCATTTACGCTCCTCATGCCACATTAACACAATCTCATGCCCATTGCCAGTAAGTGAAATTCAATTAGTGCAGCAGCATGGCAGGGCTGGTCAGACCAAATAGCATCCAGAACAGCAGTTCAGGTGAGCTGGATTAATGAGGGGACGTGGGCATTCTGGAAATGGAGTCTTGGACCTTCAGACAGCTGATTCAGAAGTATTAAAATAGAAAACCAGGCCAAAACGATTTAGCCAAGGAGAGAGCAAATAAGTTTGCAAAAGCAGGAAGAAGTGAGGGAACATCCTTTACTAGGTTTTATTAGTGCAATGTGACAACTGCTGAGACTTTATGTGGATGTGTTTCTTTTTTAACCAGCCTCACAAGGATCCAACAACATTTAGTGAAGGTTTCTAGTATGCAAATTTTAAACAGCACGTTTAAAAAAGTAGCGTCCCCTTTTCTGAAAAGACACAACTCAAGTGAAACGGAACAAGGCTTGAACACAGCCGACGCCCCACAATCTCACTAATTACTGGTTAAATATCACAGCTCAACAAACCAAGTCAAGTCAGCCATAAACTGAGTACCTGTGGTTAGTCAGTAGGAACCTGACAGAGCCAAGCAGTTTTTAACAGCAGTGATTACGAAAGCATTGGGATGCAAAATTAGTCTAAGAATATGGAAATGAAACGCAGAATAAGAAAAAGTATAAAGTCACAAAACCCATTGGAACAGAGACGACTCAGGGAGTAACGTGAGAATGCTTCTCCTGACAGTATCTGTCCAGCTGATTAACCTAATGATGGCTTTTCCTCTCACACCAGAGTTAGTTATGAAATTCCACAGGATTCTTTTTCTAGGATCAATATTATTTACCTTTTACATGCTCCCCTTATGCAATATTATTAGGAAACACTGCATGTTTTCACTGTTATGCAAAACACACTCAATTATATTTATCCATAAAGCCAAATGAAATTAATCAGTCAGTCAAACTCCAAGCATGTATTAAAGATATAAAGGTCCAGATTACTTAAAATTTACTTCTCCTAATTCAGATAAAACTGAGGTTGTTATATTTGGCCCTAAACACCTCAGAAACTAGTGGTGCAACCTGATAGTTACTCTGGATGGCATTGCCCTGGCCTTCAATTTTCCTGAAAAAAAAACAAAAAACAAACTTAGAGTTCTCCCATGTTAGCTTCTCTTGATTGGCTCCCTGTAAAAACAGGATAAAATTTAAAATCCTGCTTCTCACATATGAAACTCTTAATGACCAAGCTCCATCGTATCTTAAAGACCATATATTCATTATCCTAAGAGAACTCTTCCCTCTCAGATTGTAGGTTTACTTGTGGTTTCCAGAGTTTCCAGAAGCAGAATAGGAGACAGATCCTTCAGTTATCAGCTCCTCTGCTGTAGAATCAGTTCCCAGTTTGGGTTTGAGAGGCAGACATCATCCCTACTTTTAAGATTAGGCTTCTAAGTTTTAACTTTCCTCTTCAATAAAGCTTATAGTTAAGGCAGCTCAGGATCACCTGAACTGTCCTTAGTTATGCTGCTATAGGTTTAGACTGCCAGAGGATTCCCATGATGCACTGGGCTCCTCTCTTCAGCTCTCCTTTCTTAATTTATAAAGCTATACACCACCACTACATATCAGTAACTTTGTGTCTTCTCTCTCCTGTAGTTTGTATTTTGTTCTCTCTGCCGATGTCTCTGGATCTGGAGCTACATGTCTCCGATCTGCAGTTTTTGGCCTCACCAACCTCAAAAATGTTCATTGTTCTCTTTGTACTGTTTGTCTGTTCTCCATCACCCCAACCATTTAAAGCAGATGGTCACCCTTTCTGAGCCTGGTTCTGTCTGAGGGTTTTATCCTTCCCGGTATAGAGGAATATTTTTTTTCCTGTCTCCACTGCTATAATTCACAAAGGGGATCCCAAGAAAACTTTGGTTTTGTTGGGTTTTCTGTGTAAATTTTGTAAGGTCTTCACTTTGCTATGTGAAGTGTTTTGTGATGACAGATGTTGTGAACTAGTGCTATATAAATTAAACTGAATTGAACTGAATGAAACAGAACAGCTAGCCAGGTTCTGTTCAACAGTAAATTTGCCCAATTCAGTAATTTGTCTGGTTCCTTTAATCCACGTAAACACTGAAGCAGAAAACAACTACTTTTCATTTAACTGTTGTGTTCTTCCTCTGGTACAAGGTGACAAACTATATTTACTCAAGTACTTTACATAAATACAATTTTGGAGTACTTTTACTTTCCTAAAGTATTTCCATTCTTTGCTACTTTATGCTTCTACACCACAGCTCAGAGAGCAATATAATAGTTTATAGTCCCTACATTAATTTAGTAACTTCAGTTGCTTGTTACTTTGTATATTCAGATTAATATCACAACACAGAACAGCACACAAATTATTATTATTTATTATTAATTTTATTTACCTCCGATAGAGCTTAATTGAGCCCAGCTACCCAGCAGTAAATAAAGTTGTTAATATGCGATTTTGACCAGCTGCGACATGGAATGAACACACACACCCTCACTAAGATGAATCTCAGTAGCTTACCAGGATCAGAGCAAGCTTGTACCACTACAGTTCACAGATTCACAGCAAGAAAAGCACTGATGGAACTAACAATAATGTCTCCATTCCTTCCAGCAACTTCCATTCCTTCAACCACGTCTTCCAGCTATTATTATAATGCAATGCAGAATTCCGTTGTATTATTCGTGACACCTTTGTTTATTGTGTGAAAATATCTGCAGGTCATGTGGGCAAGCCACATCGAGAAGCTGTGTTTGTTGTGTAAAAAGTTGGTGTTACTTTCACTCCCAGTCCTAGTCTGCACTTGCGTCTTGTATCCGTAACTACAGAAAAACTACAGCTTTCAATTCAATTCAGTTTCATTTATATAGCGTCAAATACATTTCAAAGTGTCTCCAGACGCTTTACAGAACCCAAATGCCTGAACCCCCAAGCAAGCCCTAAGGCAACAGTGGCAAGAAAACACTGAGGAAGAAAGCTTGAGAAGAACCTGGTTCATATGCTCATAATCGACTATCCATCAGCTTTTTGAATTCACAGGTTATACTGTACAGCGTTGCAGGGAGGTCACTATGTGCCTCACGTTGTTGTCAGAGCAGCTGGAGATGGGAGCGTGGAGGAGGTGAGGAAGCAGCCCTGAGCGATGCAAGCATGGGTGTTTGTACCAACACCCATTACTGACACCACTCGACACAAGTCAAATTCCCTCTAGAGATGTGACATTCTCCAACGAGTCAGTCGTTTGAACGGCTCTTTTAAGTGAACGATGAGAACCAGTTCGCAGCTGGTTATATATGCAGCTAACTTAGAGGAGGAGGAGTGTGAGAGCTGCCCGAGTCCGACTGACTGGAGACTGGAGTGGAGCCACATTTAGCGCTTTATCGGGGAAGAGGAAATGTTAGCGACAGAAAATAAATACATAAAATGAGCCAGAGTCAAAGGAAACGTAACAGCATTTGGATGCACTTTTCTGGGGACGAAGTTAGAGCACAATGAAATATTTATCAGAAAAACATCTCTTTCAAACAACTTACACAGCCATATACCATATGTATATATTTGGTTTAAACACAAGACACTTGTGCTCAAGTGTCTTGAACAACAAGACAACAATATATAAACAATAACAAAAGCTATGTAAACCACACAAAAACATTTTAACAATAAAGAAAAAAAATTAAAATAATAAACGAGAATAAAATGTATACACGTACATAAAAAATAGAAATAAAACTCAAGATTGGTGGGTTGTGTCAGTTTGAATTATTCTGATCCATATCGTATCTTAGAACTGCTGCCAGTGATTGTTTCCTTGATAAAACAAGTTACCCTTGGTTGACTTCTAAAATAAATGAACATAACAATGAGCCAGTGTTTTGAACAGCTCTTTGAAAGGAACGGCTCCTCAAGATCCAGCTCCCTTCAAAGAGCCGGAAATCCCATCTCTAATTCCCACCAACTTTTACACAAGGCAGCACACCAACACAAACAGTGCAGCTATGTGTTCACTTAGTGTGTGACAACACCTTCTTCACTGACAGCAACTCATCTGCCCCAGCAGCCCTTTCTCTCTGGTTAAACATGAAAGGAGCTTCCTTTGTGTTTGGATGCTTATGGGAAATATTTGCTATGGTGTGTGTTAATGTTGGCTGCATTCATCATTGCAGTCTTCTACAGCCAAGATGGTTCTCTTAAAAGAAATCTCATCAGGCAAATAGCTTTTGAAAGCGATAAGTCAGTACCTCTAGCAGCTCATTTGACCTCTTGTTGATTTTCCATCAAGGCCTACAGGAGTAATAGAGCTTATCATTTCTCTGAGAAGGCTATTATTCTGGGAGCACTCAGTTGGTTGGGAGCTAAAGTGATTCTGACCTTAACCTTTCTACTTAACTGTATGCATGTGCTCACTGCGGAAGTACAGAAAGAATGCATTTAGTTAACAGCAGACAAACATACAGTACTGAGTTGAACACAGAAAGGGAAAGAAGTTCAAAGATTCAAGATTGAAGAACTTTATTGTCATTTACACAGCAGAAGCACAGTGGTTACCCTGAGTGATAGAATTATTATTTTGCCTTCACGCAACTGAAATAATAACAAAAAAATAAAAAAGCCCTCAGAGAGTGCAGTACTCTGCCAAGGCTGTTCGTCCCCCCATATGGCACTGTCAGAAATGCAGCCTTTTTTCTAGAAATGCAGCATTTTTAGTTATCATTAGTAAATGATGATCAGAAATCACGGCAACGTAGAATGTGGCCATTTAATGTAGATTTATCCACAAACAATTGATGGGGCTCAGAAACACCTCCACAATTTAATCAATTGTTCCTTGTGCCATTTCTGATGGACAAGTCCTGATAAGTCCTCAGCAGTGGAATTGTAGTAGGATCACAATCATGTGATTGTCAGCAGGCAGCTGTCAGAATCTGTCAGATCAGCCACGCCCCCCGCCGTCAGGTGGTCTCTGGAGGATGGAATCCCAGGTATTAGAGGGTGTAGACCCCCTCGTCCCGGTTCATGGAGCAGCTCGCCCGCTTCCTGATCTCGATGGCCTCCTTAATCCATCCTTTTTATTTGTTGGTCTCCGATGTTAAAACAACTGAGAGTTTGTGTGCTGTGGGGTGTTCTGATGTCCAGAGGAGGTACTGGTCCATGTGCGTGGGTTTCCTGTAAACTGTTATTTTAATGCTGCCGTCTTCTGTGTGGTGAATGTTCATGTCCAGGAATAAAATGGTCCGGTTTATTTCTTCTGCGTGTGTGAATCGAATGTTTCCCATGTCATCCATGTTATTCAGATGGTCAGTGAGTTCTTGTGTGTGTCCAGATTTTATTCTTTCCGGGATGTCGTCAACGTACCGTTTCCGAAGTGTGTCTACAGTGTGTGGGTGCTGTGTGGATGGCTTTTGTTCCCAGGTTCTAAGGAGGCCATCAGGAGGCGGGCGAGCAGTTCCATGAACCAGGACGAGGGGACCTGCACCCTCTCACATACCTGGGAATCCATCCTCCAGAGACCACCGGACGGCGGGGGGCGTGGCCGATCTGACAGATTCTGACAGATCTGTCAGATCGGCCACATGATAAAAGGAACACGTCATCACACATCGGTCAGATGACGCCCTGAAATAGACGGCAGATGCAGTCGAAACATGTCAGCAAGGTAAAACCATACTTTCCTTATTCAGTTTTTGGTTAAAAAGTAATGCTATCCTATAATAAGAAATGACAAAATGAACATAATCCAATTATTCTCATCAGGTTGTACATCAGATTTTACATTTGTTCAGCAATTCTAGCCTCATAAAACCAAACTAAATATCATAATCACCATAAATACTGAAAATATAAACTAATCTTGGGTTTTATTTTTATCTCACATCATTTGCAAACAAGCTAAAGATTTTATTGTCTGATTGGCAGTCAATACCTTGGCATTCACCTTGATGTTTGATAATGTGTCCTGAAAAAGTGGAGGTACCAGTCCCTGCTTCCTTTATCTCACCCTACACACCAGACTAAACTGCTAAGAGCCACACACATCCATCTGGAGCGATAAAAAGATTACAACAGGCAGAGCAGCCGAGCGGAGACATCCAAATTTCCTTGCCACCTTGACGATATGGCTTTCTTAATCTATTCTAACAATGAAGAAGCTACATGAGGAGCTGGGCTGACAGAGACAGGGACAGATGGAGGGTAAATAGGGAAGAGCTGAAGCTTAGCACAGTACATCAGTTCTCAAATCATTTTATTTAATGTTCTGCATATTTTCTGTCTTGAATGAGCTTGTTCTGATATCTGACAGTGTTTAAGGCTATCAAAGACACACAATAGAGGAACACCAGCTGAGAATACACTCCTAATACTATTGCATACAGTATTTTAGACAAGTGTTTTGTTTTTTCCAAATATATACATTGTGCATGGTGTTCACAAGTTCACCTGTTATACATGGATATAACATCTAAGTAGCCACATCAACTTGGGGATGACTTTGTTGCTTTTAGATGCAATGAATACAGACAGGAAGTGGAGGAATGGAGAGGAGGTGTTTAAATGCCACAAAGGTCCGGTCATTCAGGAGTTGAGCCGTTGACATTCATCAAGCCACCGTGGTGCTTCTACCTATAGAACTTTGGTGTTATATAAGCAAGGCTGAATATGTAGGGACAGGTACCAATAATAAACTAAATGGTCAATAGGACAGTTTCTTTCTGTTTTAATGTTCTTTGTGTCCATGTGAAATTCTAATTAATAATCTTCTGAAAATTCATTCAGAAAACTTTTTTATATAAATAATGAATTAAGAAAAAAACTATTCCTCCATTTGCTCTTTTTCATGTACCTCTGACATGAAGGGATGCTGCAACGAGGGGAAAAGTGTAACGAAGTATCCAAGAACCAAAGGCGAGGAAAGCCAGGAGAATTAAAATGAAATTTAAAAAGAATTTAAAAGAAAAAAAATTGTCATTTTAAGCAGTATTACTTTACAGTTTACTGAAAGAAGACTTGTAGCTATAACATCAAGCAACCTCTTTTATTGTACAAAACAATACAATTGTAAGAAGACTGATTGATAGACAATGTTTTTAAACTATAACTTTTAAAAAAACAAGAAAAGCACTGAGAGAACGCAGTACTCCGCCAAGGCTGCTCAGTCATTGTATGATTTCCTATGGATGAAATCTGTCAACAGTTCATAGTCTGCAGTGGTGGATTTATAGTAGGATCACAATCATGTGATCAACAGCAGGCAGCTGACGTAGGGTTCACTTGTTGTCAGTTATTAGGCGCCTCTCTTGTAGAACCAGCTCCCAGTTTGGGTTCAGGAGGCGGACTCAAAATGGGTTTTAAACCTGGTCTATTTTTAAGACCAGGCTTAAAATCTTCCTTTTTGACAAATCTTATAGTTAGGGCTGACTTGGGTCTTCATGTACGGGTCACAACTGACTTCATCAGGGTTTGAACCACTGACCTTCTGATCAGTAGTCCTGAGACTTAACCATTGCAGCATTGCTGCCCTCTTGTACATGATCTTCCTATGTCCTAAATGAATGCACAGCTTGAATTCAGCCAGTTATATTGTAAGGTATGTTTCTATATTGTGTTTCAAATTCGTGCTCCCTGTGCCCCCTTTAAGTTTGAGCACCTGCCCCTACAAAGGTCTCTGCACAGCCCTAATTATTGCATTACATTCACTCTGTTTCTCCCTGTGTCCTTTGTCCAAGTGTCCCTGGTCCCAGAGCTGGATGCTTCAGATCTGTGGTTACTGTCCCACCAACTAGCCTAGTCTCCATCATGTCCACTGTGGGATGCTGCTGCTGACCTTCTTCCAGCCCACTGCTTCCAGCTGCCCATTTCCGCCAATCTACTCTGCATCGCCCTTACTGTACTTGATATGCTCATCTATACACTGTTTGAAATTCACTATCAGCTATATATGTAGTATATTTAATGCCAGAGCCTTACACCATAACAGTAAACTTATGAATCAGTTTCAGTGTTAGCTTGTACTTTGTATGTATCATCTATCTTATGCATGAATTCAGTTGTGTGTTATATGTTCCTTGTGCCCCACCCTTCTCTTCTTCTGTCCCTCCTGCTCACCCTTCTTCACCCCTCTACCTCTACCTCTCTCCCTCTTCTGTCTCTTCTGTCTCTCTTAACCCACCGGCCAGCAGCAGATGGGTCCCCCCACATAAAGAGCTGGGTTCTGCTCAAGGTTTCTTCCCTGTTGAAAGGGTGTTTTTCTTGCCACAGTCGCCTTAGGGCTGCTCTGGGAGTTCAGGCATATGGGTTCTGTAAAGCGTCTTGAGACAATTTGAACTGCAATTGGTGCTATGAATTGAATTGAATTGTCGTCATAGTTACAGTGACACCATGCTGCTATCTCACAATGATACAGAAATCTTTAACAAATCCGTGGATCCAGACTATAAGCTGCATCACTGCCAAAATCTAATCACTTGGTCCTTGTGTCATTTCTGACCTTCCCTGAAAATTTCATCCAAATCCGTTTTTGAGTAATGTTGCGAACAGACAGACAGACACAGACAGACAGACAGACAGACAGACAGACAGACAGACAGACAAATGTCATCACAAAACTCTGTTGCATTCCTTGGTGGAGTAAAAAAACTGAACTGAGCTAAAACCAGCCATTTGATAGCACTGTTTATTTCAACTTGAATAATTTGTTTACAGTTTTAATTTACACTGTCTGGGGTGGGGTGTGGCTACTGCAGAATGAATGCAGTGAATAGGATCACTGTGAAATGAGTGTGACTGTCAGTGCTGTGGGTGTGTGTGTGTCTTTTCTGTATCTTGAGAGGAGATCCTGGTGAGGAGAGCCAGTGTTCTGGAGCTCAACACCTGTCTGAGACTGACAGCAGACAGGCCTCAGTCAATTATTCAGAGAGAAATGGATGTCACTCAAAATGTCAAAGCTATTCCAGTGACCTGCTGAGCCTCAGCCACGTCAGGGCCATTAATTAAATGCATCTCAGACTCTATGAGGATCAAGACCTGCTGCATGCGGTAATGTGCTAACCCAATGTGAACATGTCACAGTGTGTTCAGGATTTCTGTTTCACGTATCAGGCCATAATGACTGCATGCACACATGAATGTTAATATGTGTTCTTCTGCTTCTTGAGAATAGACCTATTTCACATTAGATATTTTTGCCTAATTGTAGCAGAAAAAGCACAGGTAAAATCTTTAAAATTTAAAACGACTACAGTGGAGGTCCTGCTGTTGCGCATGCTGATAGTGTACTGGCATGGACCACTGGGGCACTGGAATGGAACAGAGCAATAAATCCTTCACAAAACGCATTTTACCTGTGCATTTTCTGCTACATGCCTGCCATGAAATAGACCAATGGAGACTTGGTTTCAATGCCAAAGAAACATGCCACATTTTGTTTTCCAGTGTTTGTAATGTCAGCTGTAATGAAGACCACTAAGACATTTCTAAGACCAATGTCTTAAAATTAAGGTTATACCGTATGACCAAACAAGACCCCCGCCTCCATACAACATGCTGAAAAACAGAAATAATCCATCCATCCATTATCTATACACCGCTTAATCCTCATTTGGGTCATGGGGGCTGGAGTGTATCCCAGCTGACTTAGGGTGAAGACAGGGGACACCCTGGACAGGTCACCAGTCTATCACAGGACGACACACGTGGACAAAATTCTTGGTACAACTAATGAAAGAAAAACCCACAATGGCCACAGAAATAATGTGAATCTGATAAAAGTAATAATAAATGAAAATTCTATGAAAATTAACCAATGAAAATCAGACATTGCTTTTGAACCGTGACTTAACAGAATTATTTTTAAAAAACTCATGAAACAGTAACAAAATAGAAAATAAACAAATACAGTTTTCTACAGACAACTACAGTTCCATAAAAAAAAACATTTACTGAGCTACAAGAACTGGTAAGCTATCTATTTCTTCTTTCTTTCTGACATCTTTTACTTCTTCCATTAGTGTTGAGGCAGTGTTCACTTTTCTGTTTGCCAGATGTTGACTTACTCTGGCCGTATCATCATAAAAAACGAACAAGCACATGAAGAATTGTGTCCATGCTCTGTCTAGTGGCTTCATCAATATTCAATGAAAACACACATTTTTTTTGGAGCTTTTCAGAAATACTTCTCTTAAATGCTGGTGCTATGCCATGTGTAGTTATGAAACCAGCATGCTGATTTCACACGGACAGTTCTGACAAAGCATTTTTATCTTCAGTACAGATTAACAAGTGGCTAAGATCTGGTGAACGACACTTTTTTGCTGCTAGTTGCGTACATGAGGTGTTTTTTAACACACAGTACAGAAGCAAGCACCCGGATCCTTCAGTTTTTTACACCAGCAACCAAAGGGGTTTCCGTCTCTGTTTAACTCTTCCAACCAGGCGAAGCGCCATTTACTTTTACTCCACCAAGGAACGCAGTGAAGTTATGTGACGATCAGCGTACGTTTGTCCTTCCGTCTACTTGTTGGTACACAACATTACTCAAAAAAGCTCAATAACGGATTTGTATGAAATTTTCAGGGAAGGTCAGAAATGACACAAGGACCAAGTGATTAGATTTTGGCAATGATGCGGCTTATAGTCTGGATCCACGGATTTATTAAAGATTTCTGTATCACTGCGTCATTACAACCATGACAACAATGGACTCACCTGTAGCTGGATCGCAACGTCTTTCTAAGACCCGCCCCCACTCTACTTCCCATTGGCTAGTGATATTAGTTTGGTTGAGAGCAAAAGCTGTGTTCCCCTCATTCCATTGGTAGACAAACTCAACTGGCAATGTAGTCCAATCTTTCTTTTTTCGAGCCAAACGCCGGCGCCGCATGCTGGAACCCCGGCATGGTTGTTTGCACGCTTCATGATGCAGTTTGATGATGTGATCATTTGCATGCCGGTAAATGAAATCCAGGCACTATTTTATCGATTTTCATAATAGCCAAAAAAAATGATAACGATATTGACCGATAATGCATTTTTATGCCAATATCGGGCCAATAATATCGGTGGGTCGATATTATCGGACATCCCTAGTGTTTGTTATTAGGAGGCAGATGATGATGATGCTCTAATTCAGTCCCTTCTGTGTTAATCAGTGGTTGCAAATAAGCAGTTTCTGGTTAGTGTGAGATTATGATAAGAGCAAAGACGAAGCATGACTCTAACTACTGCCTTCACTTAAAACCCAGCCAGGATGTTCTACTTGCACAACAGTAGCCCCTATATGGGACAGAATTCTTGTATTGTCCAACAGTCCAAAGCAGTAAAAAGGGCTTTCTTGTGAGGGAGGCAGCTGTGGCCACAGAGCTCCCTTCATCTGCTCTACCTCCCCACAGGCAGCCAGTCTTTGGGGAGGCAGAATAATGGCCTGATTGATGCAGGCTCTTCCTACAGGCCCACAGCACTCTCTTGACTTGATAAGCCATTGATTTAATGGGCCAGAGGAAAATGTGGCTGGAGATGTGCCAAAGGAAAGAGCTGCTTTCTAAAGGATGGAAATGTCCACTGATGTGAAATCAAACTTGATTTTCATCCTAAACACTTCAGGAAGTCTCGGCAGTGCTTCAAAGCCGACTGTCTTGTGTATGAACTGCATTGTCATTTTTACACTGTGGGATTTCCTATTGTCTTGCATCCTGGGTGCCAACTGCACAGTACTGTATTAATGTGTTAAGAGTATTTACAACGAGCAGCATGCAGAGGTCCTTCAGAACAGGTGTCTGGAGCCGAAGGGATCACAGAAAAAGGAAAGGAAAACCTTAAAAAAATCAAACAAAAGTCTGCAAAAAATCATGCTTTCATGGTTTCTAGACTTTTCACACTATGTTTTCTTTTCTTGTAGAAAATTTTACTTCTAAAAATTATTGAAATAAAATAAAAGATTATTCATTGATTTAAAAGGTTGTAGGCAGTGGCAAAGTAGACAGTTCAAAATGGGAGCCAAAAAGGTTAACACCACTATAGAAAGATGGCTCACAGAATCCAATATTTGGCTTTTCATGTTAAAGGTGGGGTCTTCTTTAGCTAGTTAGGATATTTAAATAGTAAGAATGTACCCTATTTACCATCCCTATTGATCCTACTGCCTCTCTTTTGTCCCCATCTCTCCTCCCTTTCACCTTGTCCAGTGCACAAGCACAAATATGCATGAGTATAAATGCTGGAATAGTATTATGTGGAACTTAGGTAGCCACTTAGTTTTGTTTCACATTTACATGTTTTTCATTACACACACACACACACACACACACACAGAACGGTCAGCTTGAAAACCATCCATCCATCCATTATCTATACACTGCTTAATCTTCATTAGGGTCTCTGAGGGGCTGGAGTCTATCCCAGCTGACTTAGATTGAAGACAGGGGACACCTGGACAGGTCACCAGTCTATCACAGGACTACACATAGAGACAAACAATCACACTCACATTCACACCTACAGACAATTTAGAATTACCAATTAACCTCAGCATGTTTTTGGACTGTGAGAGGAAGCCGGAGAATCCAGAGAAAGCCCACGCATGCACAGGGAGAACATGCAGACTCGATCCCGGGAAGGCCGAGATGCAAACCAGGGATCTTCTCACTGCAAGGCAACGGTACTAACCACCAAGGCACTGCGCAGCCCAGCTTGAAAACTATGATGATAAATTTGCTACATTTGACTGAAAGTATATTAAATTAAAATAATTTCGTTGGTTTTAACTGTGAAATTTTCCATGATGAAGACTAGACAAAACCATCTTCATCAAAACATGACGGTGACTAAATCTCTAAATATCAGTGATCAAAAAGGAGTGACAAAATCACATAGACTCATTTATTTTCAGCCATGTCCCTTCTTGTTTTTGGATGGGTGCACAGCTGAATCATTCCCCCAGTGCCTAGTGTCTCTGCACACCAACCACAGCGCTGAAGTCTGACGCAAGATGCATGCTGATGTGCAGCAGATGGACTTAATCAGTTATAAACAGGTAGACATCCAACTGCACTTCAAATAATACAATGGAAAGGAAGAAGGAGTATAATAAAAAAAAAAATATTGGAAGAGAAGCCTTTGGGCAGCAGCTAGATGTCGGATGACAAACATCAAAGTTAGGAAAGGTACTACTTGAGACAGCACATTGATTGCAGATAGGGTTGTGTAAAACCCCAAAGAAACCAGTAGCCTGGTCAGAAAAATTTAAGAACGTCTTGCAAAAGACAAGCTTTTTTTTTTATTGTGGCATAGGTTTTGTTGATTATGTATGGCTTTAATAAAGTTAGGCTGTGAAAATGGTTATTAAAACACATTGTTTGTATAGCTTGAAATAAATCTTCTGGGCAGTAGCCAGCTGTTTGATACTTAGCTGCACACTTAATAAGACAGTCTCATATAACAATACAGCTAAGATTCAAAAAATGACACAACTAAAACAGCAAGACTGTCCTTGTAATAATTGTCTTTCTGGGGCCTCCGGTGTTGAATCATACTGGTTTCATATACATTACCGTTCAGAGCTTTGGGGTCATCCTGACAATTTCATGTTTTCCATGAAAACTCACATTTTTATCCATGTGCTAACATAACTGCACAAGGGTTTTCTAATCATCAATTAGCCTTTCAACACCATTAGCTAACACAATGTAGCATTAGAACACAGGAGTGATGGTTGCTGGAAATGTTCCTCTGTACCTCTATGGAGATATTCCATTAAAAATCAGCTGTTTCCAGCTAGAACAGTCTTTTACCACATGAACAATGTCTAAACTGGATTTATCATTCATTTAATACTACCTTCATTGAAAAAAAAATTTCTTTCAAAAACAAAAACCCCAAACTTTTGAACAGTAGTGTATACATAAACAAAGAACATGTATCATGTGTAGATGACAAGAGTCCCTCCCTACAAAGCTGCATTCTGCATCATACAGCCTGTCATGCCGTGGCTCATTCAGCCTAAAATCACCTGTATGAATTTGTATTTGACAGCACTTTGATTAAAATGCTCATTTAAGGTTGCCACTGAGAATTAATATAAAGGTAATATAACTAATAAAATGATAACTAAAATAAAAAGTTTTTGGATGACTCAAATGTTTTTGATTCTCTTAAACTAAGAGAAGACCAAGAAGAGTTAGCTACAAGTGTTTAAAAAATGACTAAATATGACTAAAATCAATGGGAGACAGATCACATAACAAACAAAATACACTGACTTTTTTTTCTTCAGACCAGTTAATGGACTCCAGCCTAGCCATTTAAAAAGAGGTCACTGAGCTGACATTCTCTAGTAAAACAAATGACGGATGAATGAATGACATTCACACATAAACAACTTGGGCTGCTGTGGCTATTTCTTCGAATCTTATACTATCTGTAGATTAACTGTCAGATGTTAGCTATACTCAGCAAATACAAAATATAAATTTATGTGATATTTGAATCAAATAAGTTATAACAAACAAACAAAATAACCCCTGTACATTCATCTCATAGAACGTGACATGGTTCAGCTCGAGAGATGCCAGATGATCAGGTCAATTCAAGCCATTAAAATTGGTCTCTTTCACTGTGTAACTTCTCTGGGATGTCGGTTATTTTCTCCAGATCGCTTACTGCAGTGTATAAAATATGTATAAATACCCTGCCATAATGCAATGTGATCTTATACACCTAACAGCCACTACACCTTGGATTCTGACATTCACGTGGATTCAAAATTCAAGATTCAAGTGGTGATGACCTTTATTTATCACAAACACAATTATACATAGTATAATGCAGAATAAACTGCATTGTAACAAGAATACTACAAAGAGTCTGGATGTTGACCCAGCCTCCAAAGTCTCCAGATCCCAGTCTGATCAAGTATTTGCAGGAGGCAGAGGGCCACACATCTCATAGCACCCAAAGAGTCTGCTGACAAAGTCCCAGTGTATAGACAGTACAGGATGTCCAAAGTACAATATATTTCTCCTGCTGCTATGGTACTAAAATCTTGAGGTGGTTCACACCTTTTGAATTAGAGACTGATCAGACTGAAAGACTACAGGGGAAGTTGTAGTTCATTCCATTTAGAAGGGCAGAAGGCAACCTTAAACCAGTTCTACAGATTAATGGGAACATATGGGATATCTAAAACTAAATAAGTTCTGAAATGTGTTCTGTCTTTTTACAAGATAATAATTTAAATGCAATTTGACATTGAGAGGTGCAACTGGATCCTTATTAATATGTTGCTGATACACACTCAGTCCTCAGACTGGTGTTGAAGAAATTTCACTCTTAGTTCTGCGAAGTTTGCTGTAGTGGGGTGTTTATTGGTAGTCCAGCATACGGTGGGCTTACCAACACAGAGCATGAGTCTGTGAAGGTAAGCCGACCCAGAGCATTTGGAGAGTACCCATTTTATAGAGATGTCAGAGGGTGGATCAGAGGGTAGGGAGGTGGCTGTATGTAAATGCAAGGGTCAATAGAGGGTAAGACAAAAGAACAGAGTAATTCAATCAAAGGATCTGACATACAGATGGAAAGGTGTGATACCAAAAGTTAAGGGGGTGGGCAGAGAGACAGTAACAATATAGAAAGATAACAGAACTGTGGATAACCATGGAAAATGGAATGCAGGGGATGACACGTGACACTAGTACCAAAAGGTGTGCTATTTTCTTCAGCACTGGCGACCTGTCCAGGGTGTACCCTGTATATTGCCCTACGTCAGCCGGTTTAGGCACCAACCCACCTACAACTCTCTATAGGATAAAGCAGTGTATAGACATGGTTGGATGGATGGATGGATGGATGGATGGATGGACAGACAGATGGAAGGATGGACAGAAGGATGACACACACTCTACTAGAATACCACCGATCAACATATTCATCAGTGAAACTTGGCATCACAGACCGATAAAGAGAGAGCAAATGTATGTCTGAAATAGTGAACAGCGTGTTCACGCCTCATTGCGGTGTTGGATGAGTGCATTCTGCTACTGCCCACTCATCTCCAAAAAGTCTGTGACTGCTATATAACATGTCCAGGACACCTCGTCTCCAAGGAGATGTCACACTGTAATGACACTATTTGGCAGGTTAAATATACTTACAGAAGTCATTGAAGCTCAGTTCATGCAGTGTGTCACCACTCACAGGTTACAGAACATTTCTGAGGAGCAGAGTCATTATAATGGAACCTTACAAACATAAGCCACTTTACTGTGTAATATTCAGCCGCCTAGAAACAATTCCATCTATATGATCCCATGTTGCCTATTTCAGTCACAGTTTTTGTTATGGTGAAGAGTCAGAGACTGTGACTAACCATGAAAGCTACAGTTACCTGTAGATCCAGATAACCTTACTCACCTGACCTGGCACTGTCTACCTTCTGTTTACCAAACTGAAATCTAACATGCGTGTTTGGCATTTTTTAGAATAATGATGAAGTCGAGGAGTTGAGGAGAATCTGGAGTCTCAAGATGAAGCTTTCTTCCGTGAAGGGATAGCAAAGCTTGAACATGGGTGGATCCAGGGAAATACCTCTGTATGAGGGCAGCAAAAAACCAAACCAAAACAAAACAAACAAGAAAATCACTCAGAGCGCAGTACTCTGCCAAGGCTGTTTATTCCCCCATATGGCATTGTCAGGAATGCAGCAATTTTTTCTGTAGAAATGCAGCATTTGTTTATTAGTTATTGATGATCAGAAATCACGGCAACATATAATGTGGCCATTTAATATAGATGTATCCACAAATAAAATGACCTTGCGCTGAGCACAGGCGTGTGTTATGCATGTGTACGTTATGTACGGATACCGAATCTTGCGACCTAAATATGCAGCAGGTGGTAGGAATTGATGGGACTCAGAAACACCCCCACAATTTAATCAATTGTTCCTTGTATCATTTCTGACGGATGAGTCCTGATAAGTCCACAGTGGTGGATTTGTAGTAGGATCACAATCATGTGATCATCAGCAGGCAGCCGACGTAGTGTTCAGTTGTTGTCATGGTTACAGTGACGCCGTCTTTCAATCTGTATTCTTCTTACAAGTCAGTTTTCTCACGTGAGTCCATGGTTCTATGATTGGACATGATGACATCACTACAGCCATCTAATCAGTGAGTTGGTTATCAGTCCATGTGACTAGATGTTCCCAGCTCTTGGTGTCTGTCATGTCCTCCGCCTCCAATTCTGCTTAGTGGCAGCCTTCCCTGTCCTCCTTCTCCCTCATTTCCCTCTTCGCTTTGTGTGTGTTGTGTAAGTGTACAGGTGCAGGCCAGTGGATGATCATTTGATCGAGGACACCTGTGACAGGGAGTGGTCCACCTGTTACTCATTTCCTCTTTCCATAAAAGCCAGACTCAGACCACTGCTCAACGCCGGACTGTCGAACAACTCTCGTTAGTCAACTCAGGCCATTACTCTGTGCTTTGTGCTACAGTAACCTGAACTCTCTTGTGCCTCAGCTCTGTAACCTTCCCTGCCTGCACCACCTGTCACCTGCCCAAGCCTTGGCTCCACCCTCAACCATCCGGATCCAGTTCTGCTCCTTGGATTCCCCACCTGGCGCCTGCACCCATGAAGCGATCCTCCCTGCCACACCACACACCTCTTCTGCCTACATTACCCCCTCAACCACTCTTCCCATTTCCACTGGAAGCTTACAGTTAGTTAGAATCTCTGTCACTTTAGCTTATTGGAGTTAGCCTGTGTCTTGTGCTTGTGTACACTGTTGTGTGTTACTTCACGTGTCATGAAGTCATTTAATGTTTTGCCGTGTTGACGTTAATTGTATTAAATAATCTGTTGTAGTGTAGTATTTCTGTAGCCATGCTGTGTTTCTGATCCTGTTCTGTCCCCGACACTTTCCTGGCTTGGTGTTACCAAGTTCTGGTTAGCTCCCAATCCTATAGATATTTTGCCTGCATTACAATTAATCTGTGTTGTTGCTCGTAGTTCCACAATTTATATTTTTGTCATTTCGGGGCATTCTAAGTTCAATTCAGTTTTATTTACATTACCTTTCAAAAATTTCGGGTCACTTTGAAATGTCCTTATTTTTGAAAGAAAATAATTTTTTTCAATGAAGATAACATTAAATGAATGATAAATCCAATCTAGACATTGTTAATGTGGTAGATGACTATTCTAGGTGGAAACGGCTGATTTTTAATGGAATATCTCCATAGAGGTACAGAGGAACATTTCCAGCAACCATCACTCCTGTGTTCTAATGCTACATTGTGTTAGCTAATGGTGTTGAAAGGCTCATTGATGATTAGAAAACCCTTGTGCACTTATGTTAGCACATGAATAAAAGTGTGAGTTTTCATGGAGGACATGAAATTGTCTGGATGATCCCAAACTTTTGAATAGTAGTGTATATAGTGCAGAGTCATAATGTATGTCATCAACCCAGTGCTTAGCATAGTAAGGTACAGACATTATGAATTATAAGCAGAGTCAGAATCAGAGTCATTTCCTCTTTGTTCCCTCATGGTCGCCCTTGGGAGAGCTCTGCCCAGTTGTGCACTTATGATGTCACTTCCCCTTCCCACAAGCTGTGCATTTTGTATTGTTATACTTATTATTATTACTCTGCCAAGAACTCGGCAGGGTGATGTGACGATCGGCGTACGTTTGTCTGTTAATCTGTCCTTCCATCTGTGCACAACATTACTTCAAAACCCAATAACGGATTTGGATAAAATTTTCAGGGAATGTCAGAAATGACACAAGGACCAAGTGATTAGATTTTTGCAGTGATGTGGATTATAGTCTGGATCCACGGATTTGTTCAAGATTTCTGTATCATTGCGAGATAGCGGCATGGCATCACTGTAACTATGACAACAAGTGAACACTACATCAGCTGCCTGCTGACGATCACATGATTGTGATCCTACTACAAATCGACTGCTGCGGACTAATCTGGACTTATCCGCTGGAAATCATACAACGACTGAGCAGCCTTGGCGGAGTACTGCTCTCTGAGTGCTTTTATTGTTGTAAATAAATTATTGTTGGAGTTCCTGGTCTGCTGTGTCTAGACTGTCTGCATCTGAGTCTCAGAATCCCTTGTAACAGTGTGTTTGTAACAGGTCAAAAAGACATTAAAGACTAACTAAAGGCATCACTTGTTTTGATTTCTTGGTCCACATGAACTAGAATGAGTGTGAAAACTCCCTAGACCCTGACAAACAGTGCAATTAATACTGATTCATAAAACCTGAGTCAAATTAAAGGAGGACTTTGAAGGTTTTCTCTTCTTATTTTCTGTCATATTATTACAATGTATGAAGTCATAAATAAACAGATAAATAATCCCTGTAGAGAAAAAAAGCTCAGGCCTCAAAAGGTTTTCAAAGTTTTCTTCAACTTCACATATATTTTGAATTTCAAGGGTTCATTTTGGAGTGTGAATCCATTCTAGTGACAAAACAAGACTAGCATACTAGTTGAATCTCAGTTCACATATTGTTTAATTCTAATAACCCGGCGCCTAAAGGTTTAAACTTAAAATGATATCTTCATTTGAACAGAGAGAGAGCAGAGAATCAGCAGCATCTTCTTTCAGTATGTTTGTGGATCATTCTCATGCAAGCTGTGTGTTCAGACAGCACAAAAGAAGTGTATAATTCATTATTTATAGTGGACAAATCATGTTCTTTGTACATGTGTGATGTATGTGGTTTGTACATTACCCATCTGGATAAAGATTAATTTTGTGCATGTGCATTAGTGTGTGCATGCATCAGCTATAAATGGTGACTGTCCTGAGGCTGCACATGCTCCATGTGGAGCTGGATGTGACCGTACTGCCATGGCTGCTCTGTGGGAGAGAGCATGAGGTCATCAAACACCGCTGACTGCATGGCTGTGGGGAAACAACCCACATCATGCTTCTTCCTCCTTATCCCGCTCTCTTTCTGACTCCCTCCATCTAACAGCCTGTGGTTATAGGAGTCACAGTGACTTCAGGAAGAGTAGAGCGGCTCGCTAGCACTGCACTCAGTAAAATCTAAGCAAGGGTCAGGTTCACTCACTTTGCTTTCATCAAACTGAGTGATGCAGGAGAAGGAGCTAAAGGACACTACTGTTCAAACGTTTGGAGTCACTTAGAATGTCCTTATTTTTGAAAGAAAAGCATTTTTTTTCAATGAAGAGAACATTGAATGAAGTATAAATACAGTCTAGACATTGTTAATGTGGTAAATGACTACTCTAGCTGGAAACAGCTGATTTTTAATGGAATATCTCCATAGGGGTACAGAGGAACATTTCCAGCAACCATCACTCGTGTGTTCTAATGCTACATTGTGTTAGCTAATGGTGTTGAAATGGTGATTAGAAAACCTTGTGCAATTGTATTAGCACATGAATAAAGTGTGAGTTTTCATTGAAAACATTGTCTGGGTGACCCCAAAGTTTTCAATGGTAGAGTATATCTGTTTTGATACATGTAAAGAAGACAGAAACGAATAAACTCCCTTCCTTCATTCTACAGAAGTGAACAAATCACTGCAGCAAAATGTCCCCTGTGCATGTTATGCTATTATATACTTAGAATATTATTATTCTGCTAAGGAGAACGGATGTGACGATCGCCGTTGGTTTGTCTGTCTGTTCGCAACATCACTCAAAAATGGACAGATTTGGATGAAATTTTCAGGGAAGGTCATAAATGACACAAGGACCAAGTGATTAGATTTTGGCAGTGATGCGGCTTATAGTCTGGATCCACAGATTTGTTAAAGATTTCTATATCATTGTGAGATATCGGCATGGCGTCACTGTTACTATGACTACAAGTGAACACTACGTCAGCTGCTGACGATCACTTGATTGTGATCCTACTACAAATCCACCACTGTGGACTTATCAGGACTTATCCATCAGAAATGATACAAGGAACAGTTGATTAAATTGTGGGGGTGTTTCTGAGTCCCATCAATTCCCGCCACCCGTTACATATTTAGACCCTCCGATTCAGTATCCGTACATAATGTACACATGCATAACACACGTCTGTGCTCAGCACAAGGTCATTTTGTTTGTGGGTACATCTATATTAAATGGACACATTCTATGTTGCCGTGATTTCTGATCATCAATAACTAATAAACAAATGCTGCATTTATTGTTAAAAAATAAAAATAAAAAATGCTGCATTTCTGACAATGCCATATGGGGGAATGAGCAGTCTTGGCGGAGTACTGCGCTCTCTGAGTGCTTTTCTCGTTTCTCATGTATTTATGTAAAATCAGGACTTTGACAGTGCAGTTAATTATGCTGGAGCTCATATTAAACTATTTTGTACCCACTTTTGACTAATGATTATTTTCAGTATAGACTAATCTGTTGATTATTTTTCTAATAATTAAACAAATTGGTTGTAAGAATTCAGAAAATAGTGAGACAATCAGCCACAAGCACTCTAAATTAATATCAATTTAGCTGTCAATACATTTGTTGTCAATAAACAAACTCATTAAATAACTAATAATTTCAGCTAGCATTCTGATATGATACATTTGATGTGTTTCTTTTAAATTACTACAAAGTGAATTGCATTCCAGCTGACACATAAGACAAAGAACTTTAAACACTGCATCATTATAATTGAGTGCACTTACACATAACTCTGCCTAAATCCATGTGCATTCTGAAAAACTTTTCAGAGATTTTCAGTCGGATTTAGGATTGCACTGTATTTCATTAGTCTCATAGCTTAATGGCTGTAGCAGCAGCAGCTAACAGTCAGTCACTTTTTTCAGCAGGGCTTCAGACTGCAGGGGCACTAATGAGCGTAGTGTTGCCACACATCTAAATAATTTAGCTGTTTCCAAGAAGACGAGGCAACGCCTGTGTCTTCTGCTGTGGCCACAACAAACTATCTCTCACATAAATAATCTGACTGCTTCTCCTCTGCTTTATGAAGGATGCAATCTGTATTCTTTAAAGCATAAAGGCTCTATTAAAGCACATTTTGCTTGTTGTACTACCAATAACAAATACATGAATAAATTACATATTTATTAAAATATTATCAGCTTCACCGCTCTTCTCTGCTTTTAGTATAACTGATGAGCATAGCTGACATACAGTGCTGAGTATTTGCCCCTCTACAGATATCTTCTGGTTTTACATATTCATCACGTCTCATAAATGTTTCAGATCATCAAACTGTTTTTAATATGAGACAAAGACAACCCAAGAAAAGACAAAATGCAGTTTTTAAATGAAGATTTTATTTATTGAAGGAAAAATGCTGTCCAGTCCATCTTGCTCTATATGAAAAAGTAATTGCCCCTTTAGCTACCAATCTTCCAAATGACCAAATTCATTTGGCAAATGGGTTCAGCTTCACCAGCCACACCCACATCTGATTAGATCCAGGCTTGTTGAATGTAAACATCGCTAAATACAACCTGTCTGGTATTGTGAAGTAGCTAAAGGGTTTGAAAAAGCAGCACATGATGCTACGTTCTAAAGATTCAAGAACCAATGAGAAACTAAATCACTGACATTTATCAGTCTGGAGGGTGACAAAGCCATTACTAAGGCTCTGGGACTCCAGAGACCCACACTGAGAGACATTATCCACAAATGGAGAAAACACGGAACAGTGGTGAACCTTCCCAGGAGTGGACCAATGACCAACATTTCTACAAGAGTGCTTCAATATCTCATCCAAAAGAACCCAGATGGACATCAGAAGAACTGCAGACCTCACTGGCCTCAGTTAAGGTTTGTCTAGATGATTCCACAATATGGAAAACACTGGGTGACAATGGCCTCCATGGGAGAGTTGCAAGGTGAAAACCACTACTGACCAAAGAGAACAAAAAGGTTAATCTAGCGCTTGAAAAAAAATATCTCAATGAGCCCCAAGATTTTTGGATAACATCCTGTAGACTGATGAGTCAAAGGTGGAACTTTATGGAAGACATGGGTCCTTTATATCTGGTGTAAAGCTAACATTGCATTCCACAAGAAGAACATGATACCAACAGTGAAACATGGTGGTGGTAGTGTGATGGTTTGAGGACCTGGATGACTTGTCATAAATGATGGAGCCATGAATTCTGCTCTCTATCAGAAAATCCTCCTGGAAATATCCGCCATCAGTTCATGGCCTAAAGCTCTGAGTGGTTCAAAAAGAACAAAATTAAGGTTTTGCAGTATCAGAGTCAAAGTCCAGACTTGAATCTAATAAAGATGCTGTGAAAAGATCTTAAAAGTGCATTTAATGCTGGAAAACCATCTAATGTGACTGAATTAAAACTATTCTGCAGAGAAGAGTGGACCAAAATTCCTCTATGGTGACATAAAGGACTGATCACAAGCAATCTGAACTGGGATTTAGAAACAGTTTTAAGTTGGAACCAGTTCTCAATGTCCACCTCTACTGCTTATATTACCCACAATGTAACTGAGCTGCTAATAGTTTGTTGTTTTACTATTTGAGATGAATACAGTCTGAAGTCTGCTGCTACAGTGTTCCAGGAAGTGAACTTACATCTACTACACAGATTTTCACTTTTCAAACTTGCAGGTGTCAGACCCAACCAAAACTGTATTTGTCATTTTGACTTCGAAATGTTTAGTACAGGTCTATAGTGAGAAGACAAATTGTTAAAAAAGAAAGTCATGTTTTGTTTAAGTGACACTAAATTTAAAACTCAAAGGCAAATGATGTTCTTCCAGCTAACCTGATAATCATCCAGCAGCATGTCAAATTAGAAGTGAAAGCAGCTTCCCACCTCCACCACTTCCATATGTCTATTAGATGAGTAGCTTTGCCAGAGGGCTCATTGGCAGGGAAACTATGAGCCACCTTTAGCATCCCGTAGAGTCTAATTTAACCCTCCCTATGATACGGCGCCCTGGAGAGCCAGGTAATCCAATCTGAGGTCTCTCTCTGTTCTTTCCGCTTGGACAGGAATGTGAATGTCTTGATCAGGACCAGAAAGGCCTTTTCCTCACAGTGCAATGACAGATGGCACAAGATGAGTAGGCTTCATTCCCCCACCCCCATCCCTCTCTATGTAATCCTCTCCTCTCCAGCACCCTGCTCTCCACTGCCATCCCCAGCTCTCCTGCTTTCTTTTTTCTCTTTCTTCTCATACTGTCTCAAACCACTTCGTAGCCCGATGTCTGCTGCTGCTGTTTTAAGTCCCTTTCCCTCTCCCAGGTTTTCCCTGTGACAGACAGAATGAGAGAGAGTGAGCAGCTCCTACAGCAGGATTTCACATATTGTGCCCAGTCAGAGCATCAGAGAGAAAGCTAACATATGGCAGCTGTTAGGATTATCAACATAAGTTGTATGGAATGAACACCAACAATTACATGCTGGTATGGACTGACCTATTTAGAGGGGAGGATGGACCCAAAACAGCTGAAGATCTCAAATGCAAAATTTATGTCCTGGAATGTACAATTATTCATTTCGGTTTTATATTATACATTTTGTATATGTATTATGTTGCTTTTGACAAGTAAAGCAATGGTTAATCAATCTACACTATCCAGGGTGTCTCTAAAGTCTGGACATATAGGAAATCTCATTAACTATATATATTTTTTAACTATATTTAGGGTTATGGTTAGGGTTAGGGAAGGGATTTTTTGGGGTTAGGGTTAATTTTGGACATAACAAATTCTTTAGTTTCGGCTGATACATTTGGTCATCCATAACGGGGTTTGTCCATGACACTGCCCATCACTTTAAACTTTTTAACCATATTCACTATCGAGGAAAAGTCAAGTGGAATCCTCCTTGGATGTCGAGCATTAAACTCATTAAACTCATCTGCTATCTTTCAATATGTCCGTCCCGTGAGAAGTACCAGTTCAACTCATTCTTCTTTCGACAAAGCTATAGCTAATCTGTGGAGGCAAAAAAAAAAAAAAAAATTAGTAAATGAGACTTCCTATGTGTCCAGACTTTAGGGACTTCCTGTACTTTATGGTCTCACTCACACAATATGTGATTAGATATTCCTACTGCCTTGAATTTATTGATCTTTTCAGGTGACATCACTTCTGCATATGCAATAAGTGATTATGTTTTGTGATAATGCTTATTCTATTGTCTTTCTTTACCTTATTGAATTGGATTTGTTTTCACTATGAGCAAGAAAACAAAACTTTTCTAAGTCTAATGTAAGGTCAGAGACAGTGCTAATGATCCGTTCCATGCTGAAGAAGCCAAGACTCGGACCCACCCTTTCTTCTGTCATTGCTGATGGCTATCAGATTTACCACAATGAATCCAAAAACAATTACTGAGAATAGAACTGACATCAACTCAGAAGGCCAAAGAAAAGATTTACATCAAATAAGCAAACTGTAAGATTAAAATAGGCAATGAACACAGAAAAGAGACACGGTGACCCAAAGAGTCAGGGGGCCCAGAACCATGTTGAGAATTGAAGGTTCAGAAGTGGAGATGTTCTCATCTCAGGTTTGCTAAAATCCTACTCCTAATCCCAGTCTTGATCCTTAAGTGTCTAAATATTTGCTCATAAAAATGTGATCAGGTTTTTTAACATATACATTTGTTTAAAAACAGGATCTATGTTTGAAGTTTATTTGAAGATTTCTCATAATATTTTGAATATTGCATGTAAGATTTTGTCCAAAGTAGTGCCAATGTGTATATTTAGAGGCTTTAACAGACTCTCATTCTCCAATGAAGTTATGGCCAGTGTGTTGTATTCTGGTTTTCAGTAAGCTTCATTAACATAAGATGTGTGATATGCATTCCAGGAATTTGTAAATTAATAAAACTGAATGAATTTATTATTGATGTCATGATTGATTTTAAAGAGGTTGCTACCCTTAACAAAAGACACAGCAGAGGACAGAAGAGTAAATCCAACCTGTATATGAGATGGATCAGCGAGTATATTAAATGAAAGTTGATCTGTAGGAGAACAACTACTCGAAAGCAAAAATGAACAAAAGGGGAAGAACATAACTAAATATTTCCACTATAAATTGGTACAAATGGCATAAATTGGTGCACAAGCATTGTAAATATTCACATTAACAAATCTAATGAAAAGATCAGAACCAACAAAGTGTTAGTCCGTCACCTAATACTCTCCAACATCCTTACACTGTAAATGGCTCTCAGCTCAGGAACGCTCATAAATTGAACTGACATTGCATTTCCTAGGACAAGAGGAAACTGTGAATCTGCTGGATACTACTTTCAGCCATGGCAGACTCAACATTTGATGCTCTACTGCAGTAGCTCCTGACTGTTTTTGTCAAATCTGACCTCTCAGTGTCATCAGATTAACTCAAGTATCTTCATTTAACACGATCACTCAAATTCAGAAAGTGTTCATTTGAATTCATTTTAAGATGGATTTTATTTTACTAAACCTAATGTTCAAGTCTACTCGATTCAAAGTTGCAATTTACATGTATTAGAGGTAATCTGTTCACATCCCCCACACCACTGCAGAAATTCATAGTGGGGTGCAAGTATTAATGGATGGAGTCTTTCATGATATTTATTGACAGTGACAAATCATTGGTCACTTTCTGATAACCCGTCCTACAACACTTCATCTTCACAAACTCAGACATTATCCTCTTGCTGTGACTGCTACTGTTGCTTCTCTCCCTCTCTCTGCACTGCTTCCATAAATCTAAGTAATTATGCGGTCAGTGATTATAGAAGATGCTGCACGATGAGGAGATGAATGGATGTTGCTGATCTGGCCAAACGCTAACAGCTGAGGCATCATTACTGTACAAGCCTGATAGATGGATAAGCATCAAAAGACTAGGTTCAAAATTGTTAAATATTAAGTTAAATGTGAAAGGGAATCAGAATTAATGTGTCTATAGCAATGTGAGTGCTTTCTGGTTATGATGCATTCCTTGCATATATAAACTGTCAATATCACACATATTTATAGAAAAAGCAGTCTTGTCTTATTCAAATTATATGTCTAATAACTACATTTATATATGCTGTCATTTCACAAGGTCCTAATATCTTAAGAGCACAGTGGGGAATATGGAGCAATGATGAAAGTAAAGGAGCTTGTGAATGCATAAATCAAGCTACATGTAAAGTAAAACAGGACGAGAGGGAAGGCTTTATGCTTTGCTCTGACTCTTGACCACTCTCCTCGCTTGGACAGTATGAGTCTAACAGCAACATCACAGTACACTAGGTTTACACTACTAAACATGACCTGTAGCAGCAGAAATAATGAGATTCTCACTCCAAAACACCCCCTCCAGGGAGGATTCTCACAGGATGCAAAGAGGAAAGTGTCCACTTAATATTCCTTTTTCTGATTTTTCATGAAGTAGCAATAGCAGAAGAAGTAGTAGCAGTGGAACCAAGAAAAGTATTCAGAGAGCACAGTACTCTGCCATGGCTGCTCAGTCATTGTATGATTTCCAAAAACTTGTGGTCTGCAGCAGTGGATTTGTAGTAGGATCACAATCATGTGATCATCAGCAGGCAGCTGACATAGTGTTCACTTGTTGTCAGTGACGCTGTGCCGCTACCTCGCAATGATACAGAAAACTTTAACAAATCCATGGATCCAGACTATAAGCCGCATTACTGCCAAAATTTAATCACTTGGTCCTTGAGTCATTTCTGACATTCTCTGAAAATTCCATCCAAATCCGTTAGTCCATTTTTTAGTGCTGTTGCGAATAAACAGACGAACCACCACCGATCATCACACAACTAACTCTGCTGCGTTCCTTCGCAGAGTAACAATAGTAGCTATAAGAGATGCAGCATTGTAGGAGCAGTAGCAGCAGCACCAGGAGGAGCAGTAATCACAGTAGAAATAGTACAGAATGGTTGTAGTGAGGATCGTAGTGGCAGTAGAAATGTCAGTAGCAATAGTAAGCAGCAGCAGAAGTAGCTGTAACAGGAGAAGTAAAAGTAGCAGCTGCAGTATCAGTAGCACTAGGAGCAGAAGTGGTTGTAGCAGCAGTAGTAGAGATACTGGCAACAGCAAAAGCAGTTTCAGTAGTAGCAGCAATAGTATTAGACTAAGGGCAACATCAATAGATGTAGAAGAGGAAGTGGCAGTAACACAAGTCGTAAGAGAAACGGTAGCAGTAGAGGTAGCAACAGCAACATTCAGACAGAGTATTAGTGGTAGAAGCATAAACTGTGGTGGCAGAAGCCATGGCAAAAAGAATATCAGCTGTAGCAGCAGTGAGAGCAGCAAAGGTGGAATGAACATGGGCAGTAGTGGCAGTGGTGGTAGATGAATTTATAGGATTAGTGTAACAGTGTATATATAGTAAATAATTCCACTTGCTGTAATTTGGTTTGCATTTATTGTTGTTGGCTCCATAGCCCCCTCTTTGGAGCTTTAGTGTGTAACTGGCGTTGGTGCCACGCTGTTAGTTCCTGAGAGGTGTGCACGACGTAGGTTGTGGAGCACAGCACAGGCTCATAAATGGTTGTTTTCTTGATGTCCTTTTGGGTATATGGATCATTCCAGAATTGGAGGACATCTGGGCTTCAAAATCTTCTGTGTTATAATTTTCTGCTCCATATTGATCAATAATAGGTAAGGACATAGCTTTGCGCTACCCGTTCTTTAGGAAAACTGTTAGATGATGTTAATTCCAGCGTTTCATGTGATTCACTGTTTTCTTCTTCTACCAGCTAAAACGGTTACGCTAACAGGGTTGCTGTGGGACATACATTCCATGCATAACAATTGTTATTTAAAATATTATGTTGATAAAAAAAAATGTTCCCACAATTACAAGAGACATCAATGAAAAAAAAATCAATAAAGGAGATTTAAATTTAATTTTAACTGTTTTATTTGACATTCAGTTTGGTCATCAGGGGGGTGGGACAAGAGAAAATTGACATTTTAGGGTGAACTCCAGACTTATTTGGTATTATTAAAAATATTTTCAAACATTCTTTTCCCCTATTTTTTTTTTTTTTTTTTTTTTTAAGATTTGGTCTCAGGACAACAACTGCATGTTTTAGTATTTTGTACATGGATTATTTAAAATTTGATGGGTGGGACGTAAAATGTCCTCCAGTTCTGGAATGACTCATGTACACTGTGATCTGTTTGGATGTTCACTGGAGTGTGTTGACATATACTTAATGTTTTAACTTGTTTCAACATGTATTTGGGGAGTGTGAGACACTCTGTGAGCTAGCTACCTAGTGTGCTGTGCACGAGACGGCCGACCCGCTCACCAGAGGTTTTCTTATATTTACCAGTTGCCAGAATAAACAGCACAAAGAAGAGACAGAAAATTAAGCAACTTCAAAATAGGTTTGTGTCTCTCTGAGTCTGGTTGTCCTCTGTAGGAGGACTAATGGCCTTTTACATGTCTGTGCCCAGTAGACTGTCGTCTCATGATCAATATGGCAGTAATTTCAGTAGTAGTAGCTGCAGGGGTAGATACAGGATAGGATCTCACTCCGTCACCATGCAGCTGCTGAATGTGAGCTGAATGTGCTGATGGGGGATCACACTGCTATACATGCAAAGTACACAGAGATATGGTCTTTCATCTCCATATCTCCACCCTTACTGACCCGTCAACATGAAGTTATTGTCAGATACATCAAGATGATGAACCACATTATTTTTCACAGAAATGGAACTGAGAAGTGAAATAGATCAGATCACTCTATGAAGGCATTCATCTGATCACTGAGCACACTGACTGTGGGTTGCCCATTACTGCAGATGGTGAGCCATCAAGGCCATTGAGGCATCCTCAAAGGAAGGCACAGCTGCAACACACACACACACGCACACACACACACACACACACACACACACACACAGCGAGAGAGAGAGAGAGAGTCTCTCTCTGGTTTCAGATTGGACTCAGACCAGTTCCCTCAATCAGAAACCACATCCTCTCTGTCTGAACACAGCCTTCCTGTGTAGCACTACCACTCGCAGGAACATAATGGACACTTGCATTTGAGTTTTGCATTTTACAACCACCATTATACCCGACAGTAGGTTTGGTGTTCTTGTGGTTAAGGGCCTCACCTTCTCTCCTCCAGACATAATTCTAGCCAGACAGCTACATTTTTGTTTTATCTGACCTTTCCTTCAAAAGGCCTTTTCTTTGTCCATGTGACCAGCAGCAAACTTCATTTGAATCTTTAGGGCTTACTTCTGGCACAGCAGCCTCTCAGCTCACGGCTATGTAAAACATGACTGACTGTGAACACTCACACCTCGGTTCCAGCACCTTCTAATTCATGGCAGACTTGCTTTTTGTGATTCTTACTGACTTTTGATCATCTTAACCAATCACCTCTCAGCAGCAGGTGATAATCTGTTTTCTTCCTGATCATGACAGTGACACAGCTTTGCCATGCACTTCATTCTTCAAAACAATTGTTTGCATGGTCGATTTAAGAACCTGTAGCTGCATTGAAATGGTTCCAGATGACTTTTCTGACTGAAGACAATGATTTCCTTTTTCAGATCTACTGAGCTCCTGACTTTCCCATTGTTGTATTTGTAGCTGAGTAAAATGAGTGTATCAAATGGGCCTATTTAAACTGGCTCAGGAGTCAGCAGCTGTAGCCAATAAACTTTTATATTATATATGTATATTTATTATCTATTTTTGCATATTTCTCACAGTTAAATGTTTATATTTATTGAATATTAGACAAAGATAACCCACAAAACAGAATATTTTTTTAAGTGATGATTTATTAAAGATGTATTGAAAACTTTTGCCCCCCTAAACCTAATAACTGATTGGTCCACCCTTGGTAGCAACAACAGCAGTTAAATGCTGGAAACTGAGGAAGCAGAGTGTAAAGTTCGTTGGTTACCATTCCTGGGGTCTATCTGTGGCCCTCAGTCGGCCCTTGGGCCTCCTTTGAGCAGGGTCCAAGTTGCTCCCATTGCTCAACATCATCAAAGATAAATGTATGTGATTTGATCATTTCACTCTCTTCATTCTGATTTTGGGCAAACAGACTTGACCAGAGCATCCATCCAGGGGTTGGTCACAGAGGGGCTGGAGTGTATCCCAGCTGATTTAGGATGAAGGCAGGGGACACCTGGACAGGTCACCAGTCTATCACAGGACTACACATAGAGATAATCACATTCACACCTATGGACAATTCAGCCAAAGCATGTTTTTGTGGGAGGGAGCTGGAGTACCTGAAGAAAACCCAAACATGCACAGGCAGAATGTGCAGAGATCCAAGAAAGATCCTGGGGAAACCAGGATGTGAACCTCGGATCTTCTAGCTGCAAGGCGACAGTGCTGACCACCAATCCACTGTGCAGCCCTGGGTAGAACATGTATGTGTTGATTTGTATTATTTTCATATGACTCATTTTGTTGGCCCTTCAGCCAGAAATCCCAGTAAAATTATATTTATAACCAAACAGCAATACATTTTTGCATTTAGTGAAATGCTGAGTATTAAGCAACCTGATTAAACGGCCCTCATTGGGTTGGGCCATGCTTTATTACAGTTATTAGACTGATTAAATGGTGTAAGAAGACTGCTCACACAAAACACTGTACCCCAGCCGAGACCTCTTCCTGCCTCATGAGTGCTCTGACTGGCTGAAATGATTATGTCATTATTTGCAGCAGCAGCAGCAGCAGCAGCAGCTCGGGCTAGCGCCACTTCAGGAGGCGACCAGAGACCTGAGAACACGCAGGACACGCACTGCCACGCAGCGTCATCATTAACATGCGCGCCTCTTCTGCAAAATAGCATGACAACAAGCAGTCTGCAGCCACAGGCCATCCATCCCCTCACACACACACACACACACACACACACACACACACACACACACACACACACACACACACACACACAGCTCAGCCTGGAACCAACATTTGCATCCATCAGACAAACGGCTCGGTGCTGTATTCGCCCTCTGCTCAGGTGCACAGGCAGCACCCAGCAGCCCGATTCATATTTAATGACAGTCAGAGCTACACAATGCCTGCCTTGTCCGTGTCTGAAATGCACACTGCTGTTTGAGCAAGAACTTTAGATCCAGTTCACTCTTACCTTTCCGGATGAGATCTTCGATTTCCTGGTCAAAACCCAGCCGATGGCATTTCCTCCACAGCCCCATGTTGGTTGAGTTATACTGCCGGTGACAGTCGTCCGCAGCGCTCATGGCGAACAGCTGCCGCCGGTTCCGGGCGAGCAGCAGCTTCTCCTCCCAGCGGGGCAGGCTGCTCCGGCTGGCCCGCAGCGGTAGGCTGTTGTTGGGGATGTAGATGAAGCCCGGGTCCTTGCGGCGGGTGGAGTAGCTTCGGCACCGGTCCCTGTACCTCCTGGCGTCAGTCTCGTACCAGTGATCGGAGCACATCGCCACGGCCAGCATTCCCAGGGCGCAAAGAGACAGAGAGAGCCCGGCGTAGAGCAGTAACTTCCCGGCAGCCATGCTCGCTCCTGTCACAGCCGCATCAGCACCTCGACACACGCACAGCTCCTCTGCGGCTCCACCGATGGCTCAGCTCACATCACCTCTGGAGAGCAGCGTCGGGACCATCGTCGAGGTGGCGATTATGTGCAAACAGAAGCTTTCCAATGGCACGGCTCACAGACAGAAGAATACGTCAAACCCGTGTATTCCAGTGTTCACGTCTTTCCTGCGTACGAGGCGCTGCAGCAGGTCGGAGACAGAGGACGCTTATCTCATCTCAGCCCTGATCCACAGCATTCATCTGAGCAAGGCGACACCAGCGAGCACAAAACACATCAGCACATGTCCTGCTTTTCAGTAAAGCATATAAAGCAAGCATATATTAGGCTATATTTTGCACAAAACAATATTGTCAAGGTATACCCACCCTCTGAAATAAACGACAGACAATGAAGGGGGCAGTAAAAGCTGTGGAAACCACAGACGGTAGAAATCTATGATGGAATCACAGAAAATCTACATTTAACCGAAGTCTAGTCTGCAAATAAAATATATCTCTCTATATATATACTAGGAAACACGTATCATTATTCAGTGCAAATGACGTGAGCCTCTTAGACTGAGTCAGTGTAGACGTACCTGATTGGTCCTCACAGAGGCCAGCAGCAGCAGGAGGAGAGAGGAGGATCAGCAGCAGTCAGCATCCCCAGCATCCCCAGCATCCCCAGCACGTCTGATGGGATGACGGCAGCTGCTACAGGGCAGGTCTGTCCACGGACCAATCAACAGCCGTCTGTCTGGACTTACACCGTGTTAGCTTCCAGGGTACATGGTATGTGATTGAGCAGTCGTAAACTACTACTGCTTCTGCTACTACAACAGCTATTTCTATTTATAACCCAAAACCTACAAGCCTGCTGCTGCTAGGTTTATGTCTCACTAGTGCTCTGATCCTCTATGCAAAAGCCATGACAAGGAACAGAACTTGATTTGTTCAGCATTGCAACTGTCCCTGCAGCCCAGTTCTTTGGTTTAGTGCAAAAAAGTACATTATGGAAATATTCACATTTAATGAATGACCGTTTTGTAAAATATTAACATCCTGAAATTTCTTAAGAAAAATAAATGAAATTTCAACGTTATGTCTCAGTTTATCGTTTGTGTATCACAACCTACAGATCATAGAGTTTTACAAAGGCACTAAACATTTAGTCGCTGAAACTGAACAATATAGTATTTCACTTTATGGTCAAAACAACTTGTCAAAGTGTAGAAATGATTTTACATTTACATTTATTCCACATCAGCGTAGTAATCCTGACCACCTGAACTGACACACCACACAAACTAAACAGGAACTATTAAGGAAAAGGTTACGTTATCCCCCTGTCTTGTAAATGTAGATAATTTATACAAAAGACATACATAAAATTTGTGGCAGTGCAGTGGACAAATTTAAAACAGCAGTAACTTTTATTACTCCACCAAGGAATGTGGCGGAGTTATGTGACAATCGCCATTGGTTTGTCCATCTGTTTGTCTGTCTTTCTGTTGGCAATATTACTCAAAAATGGACCAACGGATTTGGATGAAATTTGTAAGGAAGGTCAGAAATGACACAAGGCCCAAGTGATTAGATTCTGGCAGTGATGCAGCTTGAGTCTGGATCCACAGATTTGTTAAAGATTTCTGTATCATTGTGAGATAGTGGCACGGTGTCACTGTAACCATGACAAGTGAACACTGCGTCAGCTACCTGCTAATGGTCACATGATTGTGATCCTACTACAAATCTACCACTGAGGACTTATCAGGACTTATCCATCAGAAATGATACAAGGAACAATTGATTAAATTGTGAGGGTGTTTCTGAGTCCCATCAATTCCTGCCGCTCGCGACACATTTTAGTACACATGATTTGGTATCTATACATAACATACACATGCCTAACATACGCCTGTGCTCAACGCAATGTTATTTTGTTGGTGGGTACATCTATATTAAATGGCCACATTCTATGTTGCTGTGATTTGTAATCATCAATAACTAATAAACAAATGATACATTTATATATATAAAAAAAAAGCTGCATTTTTGACAATGCCATATGGGGGAATGAACAGCCCTGGCTGAGTACTGCGCTCTCTGAGTGCTTTTTGAAAGATTGCAGTTAGTCATCTCTGTAATTTTAACACTTTGCAAAGTCATACCACGGGTCGGATTGGACCCCCTGCCAGTTTTGGCCTGTGGGCCGTATGTTTGACACCCCAGGTCTAAAGACTGCAGGTCCACCAGCAGGGCTGCAGACAGTGACCAAAAGTCTGTCAGTCTAACTGTGAGCCAGTGTGCCTGTGTGTGTCAGAGGCAGGTACATAAAATCAGTTGCTTTAAATGGGGTAAATCTTACATTCGACGTTTTATTTTAGTTAGAATTTACAGATGTAAATTCTCAAAAAGGTTCTTGAACATAATAAGATAAATGACCTGGTGATAGCTCAGGAAAGTGTCACCAAACATCTAAGAAAGGTGAATGTCCATAAAGCTGCTGGCCCTGATTCCATCTGTGGCAGAACATTGTACAACTGTGCTGAACAGCTCAGTGGGGTCTTCACACAACTGTTTCAATTGTGTCTAAACAGTGGATATCTCCCTAAATTGTGGAAAACCTCCAACATCATTCCCCTGCCTAAATATAAACAGCCTAGAGAACTGAATGACTTCAGGCCCATAACTCTCACATCTCTTGTGATGAAAAACTTTGAGAAAATCCTTAAAGAAACGATTCTTGGCCTTATTGATGGCAAGCTGGATCCTTTGCAGTTTGCATATCAGGCAGGAAAAGGAGTGGATGAGGCCAAGATTTTTATTTTGGATAAAATTTATGAACATTTAGAAGAACCCCGGTCCCATGTCAGAATTTTATTCGCTGATTTTTCTTCTGCTTTTAATAAGATGCAACCACATATTTTAATTGAACGTTTAGCATCTTATTTTGATCTCTCAGAGCAGATTTTACTGTTGCTTTTAAACTTTTTAACATAGAATTCGGCGCGTTTTAGTGAATGGCCAAATGTCTGACTGTGTCACCTCCAGCACTGGTTCACCTCAGGGCTGTGTTCTCTTGCCCTTGCTGTACATCATGTATACAGACGCCTGCAGTCAGGAGGGCAGGTACCTGGTCAAGTTTTCAGATGACAGTGTTCTGTTGTCCCTTCTACAGGACTCTGAATCAGGGCATGGCAGAGCCCTGTCTGATTTTATCACATGGTGTGAAGACAATTATCTTGATCTTAACGTTACAAAAACAAAAGACATGATAATTGACTTCAGGAAAAAACCTGCAAAACAGGAAGTCAGCATCATAAACAAAGAAGAGGTCAAAATCGTAGACTCATACAGATACTTGGGCACAATGTTCGACTCCGACCTCAAGTTTGACAAAAACACGGAGGTCATTTCAATAAAAGGCCAACAACGTATTTACCTGCTGCAGAAACTGAACTCTTTTAATGTATCTAAACCCATTTCATCTGTCTTTTATCGTTCTTTTATTGAGAGTCTTTTAACCTTTTCTTTTATATCATGGTTTCATGGGCTGTCAGTAAAAAACAAAAACACGTTGTCCAGCATAGTTGGGACTTGTGCTAGAGTCATGGGTGTGCAGACTACCGACCTACACTCTCTATGGAGCAGGCAGGTGCTCCACAAAGCTAAGAGCATTATTGCACACCCTGACCATGTACTGACACACAGGTTTGTGTTGATGCCCTCTGGGAGGCGCTATCTCACTCCCAGGAGGAAAACAAACCGATACGGCAACTCTTTTATTCCTTCCGCCATTAGGCTTTTAAATGACAGTGACCGTGTTGTTTTGTAGTTTTACATGTAGTTTTAAAAGTAGTGAGGTATATATTGATATTGTTGCACTTTGTCACTGTTGCACTTTATTGCTGAACCCGGACTATTGACAGATCCAAGTCAAATGTATGTGGAATGTGTGTTTCATGTCCTGTCCTGCTGCGACCCATGTCTGCAAACTGAATTGCCCCTAGGGGAAAAATAAAGTTATCTGAATCTGAATTTAATACTGCCACCACCGTGTTTAACTGTGGGGACGGTGCTCTTTGGGTTCTACGCCTCTTCTTCTTTCTCCAAACATAAGCAGGGTCTCTAGTTTGGTCTCATCTGACCAAAGGACACACTTCCAGTCTTCATAATCTTTCTCCAAGTTGTCCTCAGCAGACTTCAGTCTGGCTTGAAGGTGTCTCTTCTGTAGAAGTGGAGGGTTAGGGTTCAGTCCATTTCTGTGTCTTCTTTGATCCTGACTTCTCTAAGTCATTAACCAGTGTTTTGGTGGTCGTTCTAACATCTTTAGACACATTTACATGTTTTCTTTCCAGAGTCTTTGAAATCTTTGTCTTCCTCCCTCTACCAGACTTGTTCTGTACTGTGTGCCTCTCCTTGAATTTCTTGATGAGACTTCTCATTCCACTTCTTGACACCTGGAAACGCTGTGATAACTTTGTAGACCCTTCTGCTGCTTTGTACGCATCAACAATTCTTTTTCTCTTTTTGTGTTTGTCATGAAGCTTTCTCAAGTGACAGCTCAAATCCATCAGGAAGTTTTTATACTGTGTGTAAAGTGCAGGACAACCCTCAGTTTTAACTTGATTGATTGATTGATTGATTGATTGATTGATTGATTGATTGATTGATTGATTGATTGATTGATTGATTGATTGATTGATTGATTGACTGATTGATTGATTAAAAGCTGTGTGTATTACAAAGTTAAAGCACATGATTGCACAACAGTGGTTTGTGTTTTGGCTCAATAAAAAGGTCAGTTCTTAAGAGGGCTAATAATTTTGACCCTGGTAGTTTTTGTTTTTTGTTGAATAATTTAGTTTTTTTTTGAGCAAAGCAAAATAATGCAAGCATCTAAAATACAACTAGGGTGTTTGGAAAAGCTGTGTTAAAAAACCCTTGATCTGTTTCACAGCATTTGGGAATTTTTTGGGAAAAAATGTAAAATTTCATAGGGGAGCTAATAATTTTGTCTTCAACTGTATTATACTTGTCTTCAACTGTATTATACTTTTAAAAAATAATTTGAGTTGTCTATCACTAAACATCTTTAAGGATGAAGTAAAAAAAATACTACAGGTCAAATACTTACTTGGAAAATTATTGAAATTGTTCCAGAAGAGAGAGCTGGGGGTCAATGGAAGACATGTTGTTTACAGAATTAATATTTTCCTGCCAAAAATATTTATTTGTTTTGCAGTTCAGTGTGGGGGGCTGGGAAATGTAGTGTTTGTCTACATTCAGTCAGAAATAGGTACAGCTAGGCAGCCTGAAAAAAAAAATGGTGCAATTTTACAACTGTGGGCCTCAGAGAGTTTAATGAATTGCAATACAGTGGTTATGGCGAATGTGACAGTTTCCTAAATGAAATGATGTTGATCTGAAGGTGGATGTTCATCAATGAAGAGATGACACAGGTAGATCAAGTTAAAGAGTACATTTAATACGGACGAGCTCGTGATTCAAGCATCATGCGGTGAATGAATGAAGAGAGTTACAATGACTAGATCTTTATAGGTTTCAACATCTGGCATACATTAGGATACATCGCGTGAGAAGAAGAAAGAGAGAAAGAGGGAGCCAGGAGGTCCCTAGTCCCTTTAGGTTACCCCACAGGTCAACCTGTGATGAATGATAGCTAAAGTAAACGTTTCAACATATGGTTTCATTCTGTTTAACATTCTTGAGCTAAAGAAAATATATGGAAAGCACGTATCCCAGAAAAACACATACTATCACTAAATAAGTGATAAAGCTGCCAGTGTGGAAAGGCTATCACATCCTAATGTACTTCTATTAACCCAATGCACATTTTAGTAACACTTAGGTTTGGTCACCTGAGGTGGTACCAATATCTGGTCTGGTCCATGGACTAATTGTGAATGTAATATTTGATGGCAACCCAGTCTCTGTCTTTTAGAGCTACTGGCTCTGCCTGGAGACAGGAGTCACAGTCTCTTTTGCCTGGGACTTTGCAGCTTGTTGTGATCTGCAGCTGTCTAACTAGCCTGTGCATGCTCCAATCTGCCTGAAATTTTACATGTATGATCAGAGTCCGGCCCTAATCACATCTATGTGCCACTTGGTGGCCATTTTGGATTTTTCGCCATGAAACAGGAAGTGCTGTGTCGGTAGCCTGTACATGGTCCAATCTGCCTGAAACTTTACTTTAGATGTCCAATGTTTCATCATCAAAACTTGAAAACTTCTGTTAATAACTGTGGTAATTTTTTTTAAACATATAACACAGAAAACTCCTTTTTAAATAATGTGGAAATAATTTGGTTGAAGAAAACTTCACAAGAAGTTGTTGTAAACTAAAAACTGTCTTCTTGTTGTTTAGCCAAAGCATTATTTTTTTTAGATTGTACTGAATGTTTGAAATAAAAATATTAATTTTACATTTTTTTTAAAAAATGTGTTTGGTGTAATTTTTAGTACGAATTGCTCTTATTTCACAGATTTTAACTGTTTTGCTAAAATGCAGAAAATATCAAGAAAAATCACATTTAAAAAACACATCAACTCACATATTAACCCTAAAAAACTGGACAAGACTCAAAATGATTCACTGTTATTTTACACATTTTCTCTTTTAGTTTTTTTCATCAAATAATTCCTATTTTGCACTGTTTAACTTTGACCACTTGTATTAAAAACAGATCTGGAATCATAATTTAAATCTGCACAGTTTAACTTGAGTAATTAATACAATTAAAATAGAATCTGAATCGCAATTTAATTTTGCATTGTTTAACTTAGATAATTATATATTTTTTCAAGTACGTTTTGACACGAATAATATGAATTTGCATTAACTTAAATAATTTTATTAAAAAATCTAATTTGAATCATAATTTGAATTCATATGGTTAAACTTCAATACTAATTATTATTACAATCCAATAAAAATGGAATCTGAATCATTTATTTTGCAGTTTAACTTGAATAATCATGTATTTTTTTAAAAATAATTTAAATCATGAATTGAAGTTGTATTGCTCCACTTAAAGAATTCTGTTTTAAAATTTTAATTTCAATCACATAATTTGAATTTGTGTTAAATGAAATATGTTTATTAAAACTGAAATTGAATAGAATAAAGAATGCGGAACAGAAGACTGAAACTAATTCAAGCTGAAAGTAAACTTCACATGAAAACAAAACAAGTCTATGAAAGTGGTTCAGAAGTGATTCAAAAGAAGGCAGCTCGTTAAACAGAGCTCACAATCAACAAGTTTGAATTTTTTTGCATTTTATTTCTTATTTATAAAAAACTTTTGCCCTTCATCGCTGCTTTAGTGCTTTTTTTGTTGATTTTTTTAACAGCAGCTCTGCTGAAGTATTCCTAGATACTAAACCTTCTAAACTAAACTTCTGGGCCCAGATGATGGTCGTATAAAGCCTGAGATCTACGACCATCATCATGTATCAGGAGATCAGGGGTAAACCACAGATCTGCTCCGCAGCTGTTGAAATGATGATCATCATCATCATCATCATCATCATCATCATCATCATCATCATCTTCTTCTACTCTTGCACAACCGAATGTAAACAACCTTACAAACCAGTTGGACTTCTTCTTTTTCTTCTCCCTGTCTGTCTTTTTCAGCTCTGGAAGCTCATCTTCTTCTTCTTTTTCTTCTACTCGGTTTTCAGAAGGAGCCTCGTTTGCTGTGGTTCCTCCAGTTGAGGAAAATCTGGTTTCCGTCTCCGTTACCTGGCCGGTCTGGGAGACGTCCACTTTATCCTCCTCTAACTTTTCTTCAGAATCATCAGCTTCATCTGAATCATCTGAAGACTCCACAATGCCTGGACTTTCAGGACCTTCTAGACGTTCTGCAGCAGCTGCTTGGAGTTCAAGACTCTGCAGACTTTCTGTAGGTTCTTCAGCTGCATTCAGGATCTCACAGCTTCTGTTTTCTGTCTCCACCTGTTGATCCTGTGCCTCCAGCAGCTTTTCGCTGAGTTCATCCAGAGAAGCCTTCCTGGAAGCCTGCTGCAGCTGTTTCTGGGCCTTCTGCAGTTCGGCCGTCAGCTCCTGGTTCTTCTCTTGTTCCTGCTGCAGTTTAGCCATCAGCTCCTGGTTATTCTCTTGTTCCTGCTGCAGTTTAGCTGTCAGCTCCTGGTTCTTGTCTTGTTCCTGCCGCAGTTTAGCTGTCAGCTCCTGCTGGTTCTTGTCTTGTTCCTGCCGCAGTTGAGCTGTCAGCTTATGATTCTTGTCTTGTTGCACCAGCAGCCTGGTCCGGTATTCGTTCAATTGGAGCTTCAGGTCTCGATGTATTTTCCGCTCAACTTCGAGACGATCGTTGGCCTCCTTCAGTTCGTTCTGGGACGCTGTGAACTCCATCCTCATAGAGATCTCATCATCCCTCTGATCCCTGGAGCCGTCCTTCACGTTTGTTTTCCTTCCGTGGAAGAAATCCAGGATGCCATTCTGGATCTCGATTTGTAGTTTGAGCTGAGCTCTTTCTGCTGAGCTCCGAGCCCTCATCAGCTCCAGTTTGTTCCGTCGGAGGCTCTCGGCAACCGACGCCTCCCACTCTTCGATCTGCCTCTTCACTCCGGCTTTCACTAGCTGTTTGCCTTCGTTCGCTCCCATCTTGGTTCTGTGTGCCTACAGTCAGTACTGGACCATAGCTTCTGCCCGGCTTTATATGCTTTTGGGTGCGTGACATCATAATGACACCTCTGTGACATCATCATCATGACACGTGTGTGACATCATCATGACACATGTGTGACATCATCAACAGAATGTGCCTTCCATCTTTTGACAGTGTGCGGATGCCACAGCAACAGCAGGCAAGTTTGAAAGTAAACAACCACTGAGCAGCTCTGACATCAGTGTTGCTGATGAACCCTGTAGCTCTGGCAGATTTTATAGCAGAAACTTGGTTTGAACTTTAAACGAGTCACGAGGCTTTCAGCATTATCCGTGGAAATCCGTGTTCTCATGTCTGTTACGGTTTTAAAACAGCCACAGTTTGTTTTATGAAGTTTTCTAAATTTTGGAATTTTCCTCCAACTAGAGTGGGTGACTGACTAGAACTATTTTGTTTTTTTTTAAATGAAGTGCAGCTAACCTTGTGTCTTTCTCACAGTTTCTCCTCTACACGAACAATTAAAACATAGATATGGTGGTATTTTTGTCCTCTTCCACCCAGCGTGAGTCTCACTGCTGTAGGATTTATAGTTTTTTCATAAATCTCCTCAGAGCTCAGTGTGTCGACCAAAACTCTCACTGACTCCCATTATATGTGAGCTCTAAAAGCAGAAACGGAGAGTGTCTCTAACCTGCCACCAAATCTGTAGAAAACACAGAACAGACACAAAAATACATCAGAATGTTCACAACTAGATTCTGCTTCTCACGGGAAAGAATTTTTAAACTACGACTTACAGTTTTTGAACTGTGATGGTTTGTTCGAGGGTCTAATCCGCTAACTGACGCTGGAATTCTGGAGTACATTTGGCAGCGAGCTAGTTAGCAGGACATGCTAATGTTAGCTGCTAACACTGGAGCACGTAAACACTGGAAAATTCTTGTGCTTTCATGCCAAGTTGTTTAAATATTAAGTATTCCCAATCGTTAGACTCCGCTATTGGTAAATTCTACTCAAAGAATAAAAAGGCTAAAATCAGTTTGACTACCCTCCAGAAGAATAAATCCGAAGGGGGCTGGAGGCTCCCAACTTCATATATTATTATTTATCCAACCAAATACAATATCTCACCAAATGGATACATCCACATGAAGAATATAACTCCTGGCTAGAACTAGAACAGTTAGATTGTAACCAGATCAAAATCTCTGACCTTCCCTGTATCACTTCTGCCCTTAAACATCACTCCTGCTTCAAGAACCCTATGATCGCTTCCACCTTGTCTGCTTGGTGGAAAGGACTGGAAATCACAGGCTCCCAATTAAAACCCAGTATACTCTCCCCAATCTGGCACAACCCTGACTTTGCAAACAACAAAATAGCTCTTTATTTCAGCACATGGGCAGAGAGAGGAGTCACTCACCTCCATCACCTTCTGGATGACAACACATTTAGGACATATATAAACTTATTCCAAACATTTGAAATAAGAAATGGAAATTTTCTCCAGTACCTACAGGTAAAGAAGACGATTACAAGTAGAATTCCATCGCTTCAGACTACTTTACAGCCAACGGATTTACAGCCACCCGAATTTGTCGAACACATTGTGAAACTGTCTCCAAGAAATAAAAAGAATCTCTCAAAAATTTATAGTTTACTCTCAAAGACACACTCTATACACCTACCAACTCAAAAATGGGAAAAAGACGTATCCAAATCTTTTGACTCTGATTTTTGGACCCAGATCTGTGAAAACACATTTAAAATGACTAAAAACACCAACTTACAATTGATCCAATTTAAGGTGCTTCACAGAACACATATAACACAATATAAACTGTATAAAATGGGCTTCTCACGCTCAGACACATGTACGCAATGCACCCAAAACATGACGGACACTTACTTTCACGCTCTGTGGCTTTGTACACCCGTCTATCAATTCTGGGTAACGATCACACAGAAACTCTCCAATATTTTGGACTGCGGGATTCCACATTCCCCGACCGTTTGCCTAATTGGTGATCTAACGCAAACAGCCCTTCCAGACATTCATATCCAACCCACACTTGCAGCTATCGCCATCGCCAAAAAAACTATTTTAGTTAACTGGAAAGATAAGAAAGCCCTCAACATCATCCATTGGCTGAACCTCCTCACAGAACACATCTCACTAGAGAGAATATCTGCTATCAGAAAAAACCAATTGGACTCCTTCAAAGAAAAATGGTCTGCATTTATTAAATCAATAAATATTAATCTATAGCCTCCGCTTGTATGTGGGCGTATGCCATTTCCCTCATAAAATTGTAATTATTATTCTGTCTGTGTGTATGGTCTGACTTCTGTCTGCTTTATTTCAGTTTATTAACCCTCTACCTTTTTAAGTAGGATGGCACCATGGACTTCAAGGCTGTGTGCATGCACTAATGGTGTCCCTTCCCTATTGCTCTTGGGGTCGCTCTCTGGCTCTGCGGGGCCTGCGTGGCTCGGGCCCCTCTGCCTGGGGGTGGGTGTCCCCGGTGTCTCTCCCTTCGAGCCCTGGGTCTGCTGGGTCTGTGCGCTCTCCCGGGGCCTTGGGGGTAGCGGCGGCTGGTCTCTTCTGGGGCGCCCTGGCTGGCCCTGGGGTTTGGGGTGGGTCGGCCCTCCGGTCGCTCCCCTGTCCTTTCCTGCTCTGCTTCCCTCCTCCTCCCTCCTCTCCTGCCTGGCCGCTCGTCCTCGTCCCTCTCCCTCCCCTGGGGGGGCTGGGGGCCCTCCGCTGCCTGGGGGTCTGGCATGGGGGCCGGGTGGTCTCTCTGGGGGGGTGGCTCTGCCTCATCTGGGCACAGGCCTTGGTACTTGCCTGTGTGCCGCCACTGGAGATCAGTTTCTGCTGGCTGGGGGCTTCTGTCCGGGCCCGGTGCGGTCCTGGGGTGTAGTGGGGTGGGTGGGGTCTCGGTGGTGCTGCGGGGTGGGCGCCCTGCATCCTGGACGTGCCGGCTTCGGGGTAGGCATGGGGGCTCGTGGCCCTTGCTCCCTGGTGGTGCGGCCTGGTCCTCCCTCCGGGGCGGGGTGCTGCATGCGGCTGGCCCGTGGTGGGGCTGCAGCGTCTGCCGGGGCGCTGGTCTAGCGCTCCGACTTCTCGGGGTTTTGGTGCTGGCCGGGCCGGTCGGGTTCGGGTGGGCCCACCTCGGCCTCTTGCCTCTGGGCTCTGGGGGCCCTCTGCATCAGTACCGGTGGTCTTACTACCTGTCTCCCCGCTGCTCTCTCCTCATGGGCCGGATCCACACCAGACTGCCTCTTACTGTGCACTTCACATACTTCACACATCACTGTATATAGTTACTCTTAGGCACATATAGGGACACAACAGTTAGGGCCCCGAGAGCAGGTGGGGGCAGGAACGATGGGCTCTGTGGTGGGGCAGATGGCAGGGCTCTACGGCCTTGTCTCTTCCCCATCACCCTCTTGCTTGCCTCCCCTGCTCTCTAATTTCTTTTTAATGCACCACACACACTCACAGCTTGGGGGTAGGTCTGGGACGGCTCGGGGAACTTGGGTCAGGGTAGGCTGCAGAGTAGCCATCCTCTGTGGTCCTCTGGCCTGCCCCCTGGACGCCTCGCCCAGCCTCCCCACTTTTAATGCACCACATGACACTCAGGGTTACACTATCACGGTGCAGGGATAATGTCTCCAGTCTGGGATCGGGAGACATGTTAATAGGGAGTAATGGGGGGGATTTCACCAATATGGCCTCGCTGGTGGGACCTGGCCCCCTTATGGCTATGGGGTGGCGGGGGTGGACCATCATCCGTGTTGTTGTGGCTGGGGGGTCCCCGGGACCTGGGGGCTGTGGTCGGGGGGGGGTTCTCCTGCGTGCCCGACGGGTCCAGGCTGGTGCGATGGCTCTTGGTGGGCTGCGGGGGCTGGATTGGCCGTCCTGGTGGGCGCTGTAGCTGTACTGCAGGCTGGTGGCATGTGGTGGCTCTGTCCTGGTGGGTTGTCAGGGCGCATTGCGGGGAGTGGGGGCCCTGGGTGTACTGCGCTCACCTGGGGCCTGGTGCGGGGGGTATGCGGGGTGCCTCCCTGTCGGCGTCGCCGGGCCCCACCACACTATCCATTTTTACCCTCTGGACTCGCATCGGGTCCCGGCTCCGATTTCCTCTGACCGGCTCCCGGTGGCGGCCTGCCTTGTGATGGGCTGGTTGCCGCCCCTTCGGTGGGCCGCTCGGCCCCTGTGTCTGGCTTCCTGGCTGTGTGGGGCCGTTGGCCCCCTCGGGGGAGGAAGGGGGGGTGGGGTTGGGCGGGTCGGGGGGGTGGGGTGGGGGGTTTGGTGGGGGCTGGGGTGGGCGGGGTTGGGGTTTGGGTGGCGGGTGGGTCCTCGTGCCCCGGGCCGCCTGGGTCGGTCTTGGCGCGCTGGGGGTGTCGGTAGCTGCTCCCTCTTGTTCTCCGGGTCCGCATTGTTCACGGTGGCCCCAGTGGCTCTCTGGGGGTGCCGCCCTGTGGCTCCTACGGCCCGGGGGGAGGATTGCCCTGTTGGCTTGGCCCTGCCTTGCCTTGATTGCTGTTCTGGGCTTCCGGGTCCTTCACACTTGCATGTTTGACCAGGTCTCGCCAGCTACTGCCGAGTCCCATTTCAGTGAATGATGGGACCCACCAGAATGTGCTGAGAATCTCTCCAGACTCTCTACCCTAAACTCATTCTCTCTTGCACTAGTATCCTCTTCTGGCCTGTTCTATTCTATTCTACACTATCAAGACATCCACAATTATGGTGCTCAGTACCGTTTGTTTAATTATTTATTTATTGTATCTCTTTTTCTTTTCTGCTGGTTTGGATTTCTTTTCTTTTTTCAAAATTTTTTTAAATTTTATTTATTTATGTTTTTTTAAATTGATTGACAGTTAGTAGTTGGGAATAACACACCACCTTACTATCTTTAATTGCAATAGCACCGCCTGTTAATTTCTATCCCTGTTCATCCTGTTCATCCTGTTCATCCTGTCAAGTCTTTGTTTCCCCCATACATCACTGAGGTGTAGCACTGCCCTCCCTGGCTTATAATAGGGAATTCTAATAAAGAATATCTGCTTTGCTTACAGGGAGGGCCGGTGATGGTCACACACACGCACTAAATATTAAAATATTTGGCTGCAAGACTAAAATATGCATCGATCTTATACAATGTTGACTCCCCTCTTGTGGAGTTAAACAATGAGAACAAATGCAGACAAAAAAATAAAAAATAAATAAAAAAATAAATAAAAAATAAATAAATAAATAAATATTAAGTATTCTCTATATTAAAATACATATATTATAGCATTTCGAATACAATGTTTAAATAATCTGTGTGAAATGTCGTGAGATTAACTAGTTTCAGGAGTGTTTTTACCTGATTAATTCATCCATTGAATTTATTTCATTTATGAGGTTATTTGTAATTTTTACTCCGCCAAGGAATGCGGTGGAGTAATGCGACAATCGGCATACAGTACGTTTGTCTTTCTGTGTGCAACATGACTCAAAAAAGGACGGATTTGGATGAAATTTTCAGGGAAGGTCAGAAATGACACAAGGACCAAGTGATTAGATTTTGGCAGTGATGTGGCTTATAGTCTGGATCCATGGATTTGTTAAAGATTTCTGTATCATTGTGAGATAGCAGCACGGCGTCACTGTAACCATGACAACGAGTGAACACTACATCAGCTGCCTGATGACGATCACATGATTGTGATCCTACTACAAATCCACCGTGATGGACTTATCGGGACTTATCCAGAAAACATGGAATAAAAATGCCACCATTGATGTGTAAGCTGAGCCAATCAATACCTATTATTGATGAATATGGAGCAGAAAACTGGAAAAGAGAAGGCTTATTTTCCAAAAAATTTGAAGTCCAAATGTGCATGGCCAAGAACATTTACACAACAACTGCATGTTTTAGTATTTTGTACATGGGTCATTTGAAATTTCATGGGTGGGACATAAAATGTCCTCCAATTCTGGAATGACCCGTATGTATATCTGTATGTATTTTGAGGTATCCAGGTCAAAGACTTCCGATGTTGGACCAGGATTCTGCTGGAGCTACTCTCCTAGTTAGAAGGTTACAGCCCCTAATGCTCCTAGTACCACTGTAGACTTCACCTTCCACATCTGCTCCAGCTGCTACTTCAGCTCCTGGTACTTCTGGATCTGGAACTTAAAGTCTAACAGGATCTTAGTTCTGTTGGTCTCATCCACTTTCAATGGAGCATTCAGTTTGGTGGCTTCTAGTCCAAACTCACCACAGACGTTCCTCTACAATCCCTTGGTTTTGCCTCTCAGTGTTTGCTATCTCATCCTACATCTTGTTACTGTATGATGGACAACCTCAGGAGCATCTTCTTTTTCTAATCAATTGTTCTTGATGTCATCCATCTCCCCTATCTGCTGATGGTACATCCTCATCATCTCTTCTTCTTCTTCTTCTTCTTCTTCTGCCTGAGGATCTCTGGGCAGGGGACCCCAGGAGGCTGTCTTCCTGATGCATTAACATTCTTTAATTCACTAATTAGCAAGATAAAGATTGTAAATTTCATTCAGTGTCACTCTTTTTCCTAAACATAACCACAATAAGCAAATATTTGTTCGTAATTTTGTGCTTTTACACACGGAATAATTACTGTAAGAAGAATATTTACTCGTAGATCTCACTGTAAATGACCTGTTTGGTATTTTCTGCTCCATTGTGACCGATGTTTACATTCTCTGGTTGCTATGATGGTTGCTGTGATGGTTGCCATGTATTCAGTAGTTTCCAAGAGTTACATTCTCTGGCACCAACTTATCTTTTGTTCATATAAATGGAAATTCCTTTATTGTTGTGCTTCTACACACTAAATAATTACAACTGCTAGCCAAAATTGTTGTTATATCATTAGGCAAACTAGGCCAATATTTGATTGACATCACTACAATGCATTGTCAGGTATTGATTGTATGGATTTAACCAAAAATGTAAGAGAGAAATTTCCTTGTAGATCTCGCTTTAACTCATTTCTGCTGGCTGCATTTGGTATTTCCTGATGGTTGCTGTGATGGTTGCCATGGATTCAATAGTTTTCCCTCACGCTGCCGTCTTTTCACTGCTCGTAGAGTCTCAGGAGGATGGATTTTGGGTGGAACTTTCATGCTTCATTCTTTTGAAGAATTTGAATGTCTTGATTAAAAAATTTAATCGAATTAATTACAGGCGTTGTAATTAATTAATCGCAATAATTGCAGTTCTGTCAAATAGCAATATTTAACACAGTAAGTGAAGTTTTTCAATTCAAATAAAATTGTGGTTGACAGATGAATCAATGAATACACATATACGTGTTTATAATTAAAAATTTATTTTAAAAAAGGAAAATGGGACATAAAGAAAAAAGTGATTTTGATGACTTAAAGCCTGAATTTAGTTGTTTTTTCCACTGTAGGGCACATAAAATCAGCATAAGTAGTTCAAGGGGCTTCAGAAAGTTGAAAATCCACAGATTCATTCTGTTTTCATCTTTTCTGGGTCTGATAAATGGTCTAATTTTGATGGTTCATTTTATAGGAATATCAATTTTTATTTATGTAATTTTTTTTATAAACAAAAAGTTTATAATGAAGTTATTAAAAGAGGTATTTTTGTTGTTTAGGTTATTCCTCCTCCAAGGAGGCAGAGCCTCGACAGAGTAAAAACTTAAACCACAAAAATGTTTCATTTCTATTTATCTGCATTTTTCATCTGTCTGCTACATTCACAGATTACTGCAAATCGAAGTGCAATTATAGCGATTTTATTCAACATTTTAAGACTTTCTGTAAACTCAAGCACTGTCTAGAAAAGTGGTCTAATATGGGATGGCTACACCGTTAGCCGTTAGCATGACTCGTAGCTAACGTTAGCTCTGGTGCTAACAGCAACATGTTTTACATTGAGGTGATACCGTCGGCTTGAAGTGTGACAGTAAATGAGAACTGTCTTATAGCGACACGCTGTGGCCGGAATATTGAATTACATACGCTTGGAATATTGTACAGTAAATGCTGTTAACGAAACTCTAGCTTTGTATTGCTTAGTCTTTTTCTACCATTACGATTAAACGCAGTTAGAGCTGATATCTTACATTATTATGATTGTCATTAAACTCTAGTATTCTTCTCATTCGTCATGACAGTTATGATCTATGTATTATCGACACGTTAAATAATTTTCAACGAGGAAAGTGCCATTTAAGGTTGAAATTATTTTGTAATTTTATTTTATCAGAGAGAATTAATAAAGTATATATCTATAACATTCCACGTTCTCCGGCTCGTGGTTTATTTGTCTTGTTTTGTGTCTTTTTTCAGCGGTTTTAAAGGGTCGTTCCAGATTTGGAGGACATTTTACGTCCCAAATTTCAAATAATCCATGTGCAAAACACTAAAACATGCAGTTGTGTAAATGTTCATGTCCTGAGACCATATCTAAAAAAAAAAAAAAAAAAAAAAAAAAGAAGAAAATAATATTTTTAAAACAAAAAACAAGGCTGGAGTTTCCCCTAAAATGACATTTTTCTCTTGTACCACCCCCCTGATGACCAAATTCAATCTCAAAAATACAATTAAAATGAAATTTAAATCTCCCTTTTTAGGTTCGGGAACCAAAGGAAACCCATGGAATTTTTTTTTTCGTCGGCCGGGAAATCAGCCTTTTTGATGCCCTAAACATACACGAAAACGCATGAAAATCGCCACACACACCAGGACTGGTGAAAAATTTGATATTTTAGGGGAATGGCATGCGTGCGTGCCAAAATGGCTCAATAGCGCCCCCTAGAAAACTAAGAAAATTCAGCCCCCGGACAGCGTTTGAACTCGAATTCTGAAATTCAGTACACATATGTAACTCATCAAGACGAACAAAAAAGCCTCTTGCATCACTACCCATAATCCAACAGGAAGTCGGCCATTTTGAGTTCTGAGTCATTTTGGACAATTTTTTGTCATTTTTGGACATTTTCAAAATCTATAAACTCAAACAGGGTAAGACCGACAGAGCTGAAATTTGGCCTGGATGTACTCCAGTCATGGGTGACTAAAACTTATCAAAACGCTCCACAAAAGTCTGAGGGCGTGGAAATGACGAGCCACGGAATGCGGCCATTTTGAATATGAGTCATATTTTGGACAATTTTGTCATTTTTGCACATTTTCAAAAACTATTAACTCAAACAGCTTAACCACGAGAGAGCTCAAATTTGGTCAGGATGGACACCAGTCATGGGTGATCAAACATTATCAAAATGCTCTGCAAAAGTCTGAGGGCGTGGCCATGGTGACCAGCGGAATGCAGCCATTTTGGATTCCTTGGCATGAAACAGGAAGTGCTGACTAACTAGCCTGTGCATGCTCCAATCTGCCTGAAATTTTACATGTATGATCAGAGTCCGGCCCTAATCACATCTATGTGCCACTTGGTGGCCATTTTGGATTTTTCGCCATGAAACAGGAAGTGCTGTGTCGGTAGCCTGTACATGGTCCAATCTGCCTGAAACTTTACTTTAGATGTCCAATGTTTCATCATCAAAACTTGAAAACTTCTGTTAATAACTGCGGTAATTTTTTTTTTACATATAACACATAAAACTCCTTTTTAAATAATGTGGAAATTGTTTGGTTGAAGATAACTTCACCAGAAGTTGTTGTAAACTAAAAACTGTTTTCTTGTTGTTTAGCCAAAGCATTATTTTTTTTAGATTGTACTGAATGTTTGAAATAAAAACATTAATTTTACATTTTTTTTAAAAAAAAATGTGTTTGGTGTAATTTTTAGTACGAATTGCTCTTATTTCACAGATTTTAACTGTTTTGCTAAAATGCAGAAAATATCAAGAAAAATCACATTTAAAAAACACATCAACTCACATATTAACCCTAAAAAACTGGACAAGACTCAAAATGATTCACTGTTATTTTACACATTTTCTCTTTTAGTTTTTTTCATCAAATAATTCCTATTTTGCACTGTTTAACTTTGACCACTTGTATTAAAAATAGATCTGGAATCATAATTTAAATCTGCACAGTTTAACTTGAGTAATTAATGCAATGAAAATAGAATTTGAATCGCAATTTAATTTTGCATTGTTTAACTTAGACAATTATATATTTTTTCAAGTAAGTTTTGACACGAATAATTTGAATTTGCATTAACTTAAATAATTTTTATTAAAAAATCTAATTTGAATCATAATTTGAATTCATATGGTTAAACTTCAATAATAATCATTATTACAATCCAATAAAAATGGAATCTGAATCATTTATTTTGCAGTTTAACGTGAATAATCATGTATTTTTTTAAAATAATTTAAATCATGAATTGAAGTTGTATTGCTCCACTTAAAGAATTCTGTTTTAAAATTTTAATTTCAATCACATAATTTGAATTTGTGTTAAATGAAATATGTTTATTAAAACTGAAATTGAATAGAATAAAGAATGCGGAACAGAAGACTGAAACTAATTCAAGCTGAAAGTAAACTTCACATGAAAACAAAACAAGTCTATGAAAGTGGTTCAGAAGTGATTCAAAAGAAGGCAGTTCGTTAAACAGAGCTCACAATCAACAAGTTTGAATTTTTTTGCATTTTATTTCTTATTTATAAAAAACTTTTGCCCTTCATCGCTGCTTTAGTGCTTTTTTTGTTGATTTTTTTAACAGCAGCTCTGCTGAAGTATTCCTAGATACTAAACCTTCTAAACTAAACTTCTGGGCCCAGATGATGGTCGTATAAAGCCTGAGATCTACGACCATCATCATGTATCAGGAGATCTGGGGTAGACCACAGATCTGCTCGCAGCTGTTGAAATGATGATGATCATCATCATCTTCTTCTTCTACTCTTGCACAACCGAATGTAAACAACCTTACAAACCAGTTGGACTTCTTCTTTTTCTTCTCCCTGTCTGTCTTTTTCAGCTCTGGAAGCTCATCTTCTTCTTCTTTTTCTTCTACTCGGTTTTCAGAAGGAGCCTCGTTTGCTGTGGTTCCTCCAGTTGAGGAAAATCTGGTTTCCGTCTCCGTTACCTGGCCGGTCTGGGAGACGTCCACTTTATCCTCCTCTAACTTTTCTTCAGAATCATCAGCTTCATCTGAATCATCTGAAGACTCCACAATGCCTGGACTTTCAGGACCTTCTAGACGTTCTGCAGCAGCTGCTTGGAGTTCAAGACTCTGCAGACTTTCTGTAGGTTCTTCAGCTGCATTCAGGATCTCACAGCTTCTGTTTTCTGTCTCCACCTGTTCATCCTGTGCCTCCAGCAGCTTTTCGCTGAGTTCATCCAGAGAAGCCTTCCTGGAAGCCTGCTGCAGCTGTTTCTGGGCCTTCTGCAGTTCGGCCGTCAGCTCCTGGTTCTTCTCTTGTTCCTGCTGCAGTTTAGCCATCAGCTCCTGGTTATTCTCTTGTTCCTGCTGCAGTTTAGCTGTCAGCTCCTGGTTATTCTCTTGTTCCTGCTGCAGTTTAGCTGTCAGCTCCTGCTGGTTCTTGTCTTGTTCCTGCCGCAGTTTAGCCGTCAGCTCCTGCTGGTTCTTGTCTTGTTCCTGCCGCAGTTGAGCTGTCAGCTTATGATTCTTGTCTTGTTCCACCAGCAGCCTGGTCCGGTATTCGTTCAATTGGAGCTTCAGGTCTCGATGTATTTTCTTCTCAACTTCGAGACGATCGCTGGCCTCCTTCAGATCGATCAGGGACGCTCTGAACTCCATCCTCATAGAGATCTCATCATCCCTCTGATCCCTGGAGCCGTCCTTCACGTTTGTTTTCCTTCCGTGGAAGAAATCCAGGATGCCATTCTGGATCTCGATTTGTAGTTTGAGCTGAGCTCTTTTTGCTGAGCTCCGAGCCCTCATCAGCTCCAGTTTGTTCCGTTGGAGGCTCTCGGCAACCGACGCCTCCCACTGTTGGATCTGCATCTTCACTCCGGCTTCCACTAGCTGTTTGCCTTCGTTCGCTCCCATCTTGGTTCTGTGTGCCTACAGTCAGTACTGGACCATAGCTTCTGCCCGGCTTTATATGCTTTTGGGTGCGTGACATCATAATGACACCTCTGTGACATCATCATCATGACACGTGTGTGACATCATCATGACACATGTGTGACATCATCAACAGAATGTGCCTTCCATCTTTTGACAGTGTGCGGATGCCACAGCAACAGCAGGCAAGTTTGAAAGTAAACAACCACTGAGCAGCTCTGACATCAGTGTTGCTGATGAACCCTGTAGCTCTGGCAGATTTTATAGCAGAAACTTGGTTTGAACTTTAAACGAGTCACGAGGCTTTCAGCATTATCCGTGGAAATCCGTGTTCTCATGTCTGTTACGGTTTTAAAACAGCCACAGTTTGTTTTATGAAGTTTTCTAAATTTTGAAATTTTCCTCCAACTAGAGTGGGTGACTGACTAGAACTATTTTGTTTTTTTTTTTAAATAAAGTGCAGCTAACCTTGTGTCTTTCTCACAGTTTCTCCTCTACACAAACAATTAAAACATAGATATGGAGGTATTTTTGTCCTCTTCCACCCAGCGTGAGTCTCACTGCTGTAGGATTTATAGTTTTTTCATAAATCTCCTCAGAGCTCAGTGTGTCGACCAAAACTCTCACTGACTCCCATTATATGTGAGCTCTAAAAGCAGAAACGGAGAGTGTCTCTAACCTGCCACCAAATCTGTAGAAAACACAGAACAGACACAAAAATACATCAGAATGTTCACAACTAGATTCTGCTTCTCACGGGAAAGAATTTTTAAACTACGACTTACAGTTTTTGAACTGTGATGGTTTGTTCGAGGGTCTAATCCGCTAACTGACGCTGGAATTCTGGAGTACATTTGGCAGCGAGCTAGTTAGCAGGACATGCTAATGTTAGCTGCTAACACTGGAGCACGTGAACACTGGAAAATTCTTGTGCTTTCATGCCAAGTTGTTTAAATATTAAGTATTCTCTATATTAAAATACATGTATTATAGCATTTCGAATACAATGTTTAAATAATCTGTGTGAAATGTCGTGAGATTAACTAGTTTCAGGAGTGTTTTTACCTGATTAATTCATCCATTCAATTTATTTCATTTATGAGGTTATTTGTAATTTTTACTCCGCCAAGGAATGCGGTGGAGTAATGCGACAATCGGCATACAGTACGTTTGTCTTTCTGTGTGCAACATGACTCAAAAAAGGACGGATTTGGATGAAATTTTCAGGGAAGGTCAGAAATGACACAATGACCAAGTGATTAGATTTTGGCAGTGATGTGGCTTATAGTCTGGATCCATGGATTTGTTAAAGATTTCTGTATCATTGTGAGATAGCAGCACGGCGTCACTGTAACCATGACAACGAGTGAACACTACATCAGCTGCCTGATGACGATCACATGATTGTGATCCTACTACAAATCCACCGTGATGGACTTATCGGGACTTATCCAGAAAACATGGAATAAAAATGGTACCATTGATGTGTAAGCTGAGCCAATCAATACCTATTATTGATGAATATGGAGCAGAAAACTGGAAAAGAGAAGGCTTATTTTCCAAAAAATTTGAAGTCCAAATGTGCATGGCCAAGAACATTTACACAACAACTGCATGTTTTAGTATTTTGTACATGGGTCATTTGAAATTTCATGGGTGGGACATAAAATGTCCTCCAATTCTGGAATGACCCGTATGTATATCTGTATGTATTTTGAGGTATCCAGGTCAAAGACTTCCGATGTTGGACCAGGATTCTGCTGGAGCTACTCTCCTAGTTAGAAGGTTACAGCCCCTAATGCTCCTAGTACCACTGTAGACTTCACCTTCCACATCTGCTCCAGCTGCTACTTCAGCTCCTGGTACTTCTGGATCTGGAACTTAAAGTCTAACAGGATCTTAGTTCTGTTGGTCTCATCCACTTTCAATGGAGCATTCAGTTTGGTGGCTTCTAGTCCAAACTCACCACAGACGTTCCTCTACAATCCCTTGGTTTTGCCTCTCAGTGTTTGCTATCTCATCCTACATCTTGTTACTGTATGATGGACAACCTCAGGAGCATCTTCTTTTTCTAATCAATTGTTCTTGATGTCATCCATCTCCCCTATCTGCTGATGGTACATCCTCATCATCTCTTCTTCTTCTTCTTCTTCTTCTTCTGCCTGAGGATCTCTGGGCAGGGGACCCCAGGAGGCTGTCTTCCTGATGCATTAACATTCTTTAATTCACTAATTAGCAAGATAAAGATTGTAAATTTCATTCAGTGTCACTCTTTTTCCTAAACATAACCACAATAAGCAAATATTTGTTCGTAATTTTGTGCTTTTACACACGGAATAATTACTGTAAGAAGAATATTTACTCGTAGATCTCACTGTAAATGACCTGTTTGGTATTTTCTGCTCCATTGTGACCGATGTTTACATTCTCTGGTTGCTATGATGGTTGCTGTGATGGTTGCCATGTATTCAGTAGTTTCCAAGAGTTACATTCTCTGGCACCAACTTATCTTTTGTTCATATAAATGGAAATTCCTTTATTGTTGTGCTTCTACACACTAAATAATTACAACTGCTAGCCAAAATTGTTGTTATATCATTAGGCAAACTAGGCCAATATTTGATTGACATCACTACAATGCATTGTCAGGTATTGATTGTATGGATTTAACCAAAAATGTAAGAGAGAAATTTCCTTGTAGATCTCGCTTTAACTCATTTCTGCTGGCTGCATTTGGTATTTCCTGATGGTTGCTGTGATGGTTGCCATGGATTCAATAGTTTTCCCTAACGCTGCCGTCTTTTCACTGCTCGTAGAGTCTCAGGAGGATGGATTTTGGGTGGAACTTTCATGCTTCATTCTTTTGAAGAATTTGAATGTCTTGATTAAAAAATTTAATCGAATTAATTACAGGCATTGTAATTAATTAATCGCAATAATTGCAGTTCTGTCAAATAGCAATATTTAACACAGTAAGTGAAGTTTTTCAATTCAAATAAAATTGTGGTTGACAGATGAATCAATGAATAGACATATACGTGTTTATAATTAAAAATTTATTTTAAAAAAGGAAAATGGGACATATAGAAAAAAGTGATTTTGATGACTTAAAGCCTGAATTTAGTTGTTTTTTCCACTGTAGGGCACATAAAATCAGCATAAGTAGTTCAAGGGGCTTCAGAAAGTTGAAAATCCACAGATTCATTCTGTTTTCATCTTTTCTGGGTCTGATAAATGGTCTAATTTTGATGGTTCATTTTATAGGAATATCAATTTTTATTTATGTAATTTTTTTATAAACAAAAAGTTTATAATGAAGTTATTAAAAGAGGTATTTTTGTTGTTTAGGTTATTCCTCCTCCAAGGAGGCAGAGCCTCGACAGAGTAAAAACTTAAACCACAAAAATGTTTCATTTCTATTTATCTGCATTTTTCATCTGTCTGCTACATTCACAGATTACTGCAAATCGAAGTGCAATTATAGCGATTTTATTCAACATTTTAAGACTTTCTGTAAACTCAAGCACTGTCTAGAAAAGTGGTCTATTATGGGATGGCTACACCGTTAGCCGTTAGCATGACTCGTAGCTAACGTTAGCTCTGGTGCTAACAGCAACATGTTTTACATTGAGGTGATACCGTCGGCTTGAAGTGTGACAGTAAATGAGAACTGTCTTATAGCGACACGCTGTGGCCGGAATATTGAATTACATACGCTTGGAATATTGTACAGTAAATGCTGTTAACGAAACTCTAGCTTTGTATTGCTTAGTCTTTTTCTACCATTACGATTAAACGCAGTTAGAGCTGATATCTTACATTATTATGATTGTCATTAAACTCTAGTATTCTTCTCATTCGTCATGACAGTTATGATCTATGTATTATCGACACGTTAAATAATTTTCAACGAGGAAAGTGCCATTTAAGGTTGAAATTATTTTGTAATTTTATTTTATCAGAGAGAATTAATAAAGTATATATCTATAACATTCCACGTTCTCCGGCTCGTGGTTTATTTGTCTTGTTTTGTGTCTTTTTTCAGCGGTTTTAAAGGGTCGTTCCAGATTTGGAGGACATTTTACGTCCCAAATTTCAAATAATCCATGTGCAAAACACTAAAACATGCAGTTGTGTAAATGTTCATGTCCTGAGACCATATCTAAAAAAAAAAAAAAAAAAAAAAAAAAAGAAGAAAATAATATTTTTAAAACAAAAAACAAGGCTGGAGTTTCCCCTAAAATGACATTTTTCTCTTGTACCACCCCCCTGATGACCAAATTCAATCTCAAAAATACAATTAAAATGAAATTTAAATCTCCCTTTTTAGGTTCGGGAACCAAAGGAAACCCATGGAATTTTTTTTTTCGTCGGCCGGGAAATCAGCCTTTTTGATGCCCTAAACATACACGAAAACGCATGAAAATCGCCACACACACCAGGACTGGTGAAAAATTTGATATTTTAGGGGAATGGCATGCGTGCGTGCCAAAATGGCTCAATAGCGCCCCCTAGAAAACTAAGAAAATTCAGCCCCCGGACAGCGTTTGAACTCGAATTCTGAAATTCAGTACACATATGTAACTCATCAAGACGAACAAAAAAGCCTCTTGCATCACTACCCATAATCCAACAGGAAGTCGGCCATTTTGAGTTCTGAGTCATTTTGGACAATTTTTTGTCATTTTTGGACATTTTCAAAATCTATAAACTCAAACAGGGTAAGACCGACAGAGCTGAAATTTGGCCTGGATGTACTCCAGTCATGGGTGACTAAAACTTATCAAAACGCTCCACAAAAGTCTGAGGGCGTGGAAATGACGAGCCACGGAATGCGGCCATTTTGAATATGAGTCATATTTTGGACAATTTTGTCATTTTTGCACATTTTCAAAAACTATTAACTCAAACAGCTTAACCACGAGAGAGCTCAAATTTGGTCAGGATGGACACCAGTCATGGGTGATCAAACATTATCAAAATGCTCTGCAAAAGTCTGAGGGCGTGGCCATGGTGACCAGCGGAATGCAGCCATTTTGGATTCCTTGGCATGAAACAGGAAGTGCTGACTAACTAGCCTGTGCATGCTCCAATCTGCCTGAAATTTTACATGTATGATCAGAGTCCGGCCCTAATCACATCTATGTGCCACTTGGTGGCCATTTTGGATTTTTCGCCATGAAACAGGAAGTGCTGTGTCGGTAGCCTGTACATGGTCCAATCTGCCTGAAACTTTACTTTAGATGTCCAATGTTTCATCATCAAAACTTGAAAACTTCTGTTAATAACTGCGGTAATTTTTTTTTTACATATAACACATAAAACTCCTTTTTAAATAATGTGGAAATTGTTTGGTTGAAGATAACTTCACCAGAAGTTGTTGTAAACTAAAAACTGTTTTCTTGTTGTTTAGCCAAAGCATTATTTTTTTTAGATTGTACTGAATGTTTGAAATAAAAACATTAATTTTACATTTTTTTTAAAAAAAAATGTGTTTGGTGTAATTTTTAGTACGAATTGCTCTTATTTCACAGATTTTAACTGTTTTGCTAAAATGCAGAAAATATCAAGAAAAATCACATTTAAAAAACACATCAACTCACATATTAACCCTAAAAAACTGGACAAGACTCAAAATGATTCACTGTTATTTTACACATTTTCTCTTTTAGTTTTTTTCATCAAATAATTCCTATTTTGCACTGTTTAACTTTGACCACTTGTATTAAAAATAGATCTGGAATCATAATTTAAATCTGCACAGTTTAACTTGAGTAATTAATGCAATGAAAATAGAATTTGAATCGCAATTTAATTTTGCATTGTTTAACTTAGACAATTATATATTTTTTCAAGTAAGTTTTGACACGAATAATTTGAATTTGCATTAACTTAAATAATTTTTATTAAAAAATCTAATTTGAATCATAATTTGAATTCATATGGTTAAACTTCAATAATAATCATTATTACAATCCAATAAAAATGGAATCTGAATCATTTATTTTGCAGTTTAACGTGAATAATCATGTATTTTTTTAAAATAATTTAAATCATGAATTGAAGTTGTATTGCTCCACTTAAAGAATTCTGTTTTAAAATTTTAATTTCAATCACATAATTTGAATTTGTGTTAAATGAAATATGTTTATTAAAACTGAAATTGAATAGAATAAAGAATGCGGAACAGAAGACTGAAACTAATTCAAGCTGAAAGTAAACTTCACATGAAAACAAAACAAGTCTATGAAAGTGGTTCAGAAGTGATTCAAAAGAAGGCAGTTCGTTAAACAGAGCTCACAATCAACAAGTTTGAATTTTTTTGCATTTTATTTCTTATTTATAAAAAACTTTTGCCCTTCATCGCTGCTTTAGTGCTTTTTTTGTTGATTTTTTTAACAGCAGCTCTGCTGAAGTATTCCTAGATACTAAACCTTCTAAACTAAACTTCTGGGCCCAGATGATGGTCGTATAAAGCCTGAGATCTACGACCATCATCATGTATCAGGAGATCTGGGGTAGACCACAGATCTGCTCGCAGCTGTTGAAATGATGATGATCATCATCATCTTCTTCTTCTACTCTTGCACAACCGAATGTAAACAACCTTACAAACCAGTTGGACTTCTTCTTTTTCTTCTCCCTGTCTGTCTTTTTCAGCTCTGGAAGCTCATCTTCTTCTTCTTTTTCTTCTACTCGGTTTTCAGAAGGAGCCTCGTTTGCTGTGGTTCCTCCAGTTGAGGAAAATCTGGTTTCCGTCTCCGTTACCTGGCCGGTCTGGGAGACGTCCACTTTATCCTCCTCTAACTTTTCTTCAGAATCATCAGCTTCATCTGAATCATCTGAAGACTCCACAATGCCTGGACTTTCAGGACCTTCTAGACGTTCTGCAGCAGCTGCTTGGAGTTCAAGACTCTGCAGACTTTCTGTAGGTTCTTCAGCTGCATTCAGGATCTCACAGCTTCTGTTTTCTGTCTCCACCTGTTCATCCTGTGCCTCCAGCAGCTTTTCGCTGAGTTCATCCAGAGAAGCCTTCCTGGAAGCCTGCTGCAGCTGTTTCTGGGCCTTCTGCAGTTCGGCCGTCAGCTCCTGGTTCTTCTCTTGTTCCTGCTGCAGTTTAGCCATCAGCTCCTGGTTATTCTCTTGTTCCTGCTGCAGTTTAGCTGTCAGCTCCTGGTTATTCTCTTGTTCCTGCTGCAGTTTAGCTGTCAGCTCCTGGTTTTTGTCTTGTTCCTGCCGCAGTTGAGCTGTCAGCTTATGATTCTTGTCTTGTTCCACCAGCAGCCTGGTCCGGTATTCGTTCAATTGGAGCTTCAGGTCTCGATGTATTTTCTTCTCAACTTCGAGACGATCGCTGGCCTCCTTCAGTTCGATCAGGGACGCTCTGAACTCCATCCTCATAGAGATCTCATCATCCCTCTGATCCCTGGAGCCGTCCTTCACGTTTGTTTTCCTTCCGTGGAAGAAATCCAGGATGCCATTCTGGATCTCGATTTGTAGTTTGAGCTGAGCTCTTTTTGCTGAGCTCCGAGCCCTCATCAGCTCCAGTTTGTTCCGTTGGAGGCTCTCGGCAACCGACGCCTCCCACTGTTGGATCTGCATCTTCACTCCGGCTTCCACTAGCTGTTTGCCTTCGTTCGCTCCCATCTTGGTTCTGTGTGCCTACAGTCAGTACTGGACCATAGCTTCTGCCCGGCTTTATATGCTTTTGGGTGCGTGACATCATAATGACACCTCTGTGACATCATCATCATGACACGTGTGTGACATCATCATGACACATGTGTGACATCATCAACAGAATGTGCCTTCCATCTTTTGACAGTGTGCGGATGCCACAGCAACAGCAGGCAAGTTTGAAAGTAAACAACCACTGAGCAGCTCTGACATCAGTGTTGCTGATGAACCCTGTAGCTCTGGCAGATTTTATAGCAGAAACTTGGTTTGAACTTTAAACGAGTCACGAGGCTTTCAGCATTATCCGTGGAAATCCGTGTTCTCATGTCTGTTACGGTTTTAAAACAGCCACAGTTTGTTTTATGAAGTTTTCTAAATTTTGAAATTTTCCTCCAACTAGAGTGGGTGACTGACTAGAACTATTTTGTTTTTTTTTTAAATAAAGTGCAGCTAACCTTGTGTCTTTCTCACAGTTTCTCCTCTACACAAACAATTAAAACATAGATATGGAGGTATTTTTGTCCTCTTCCACCCAGCGTGAGTCTCACTGCTGTAGGATTTATAGTTTTTTCATAAATCTCCTCAGAGCTCAGTGTGTCGACCAAAACTCTCACTGACTCCCATTATATGTGAGCTCTAAAAGCAGAAACGGAGAGTGTCTCTAACCTGCCACCAAATCTGTAGAAAACACAGAACAGACACAAAAATACATCAGAATGTTCACAACTAGATTCTGCTTCTCACGGGAAAGAATTTTTAAACTACGACTTACAGTTTTTGAACTGTGATGGTTTGTTCGAGGGTCTAATCCGCTAACTGACGCTGGAATTCTGGAGTACATTTGGCAGCGAGCTAGTTAGCAGGACATGCTAATGTTAGCTGCTAACACTGGAGCACGTGAACACTGGAAAATTCTTGTGCTTTCATGCCAAGTTGTTTAAATATTAAGTATTCTCTATATTAAAATACATGTATTATAGCATTTCGAATACAATGTTTAAATAATCTGTGTGAAATGTCGTGAGATTAACTAGTTTCAGGAGTGTTTTTACCTGATTAATTCATCCATTCAATTTATTTCATTTATGAGGTTATTTGTAATTTTTACTCCGCCAAGGAATGCGGTGGAGTAATGCGACAATCGGCATACAGTACGTTTGTCTTTCTGTGTGCAACATGACTCAAAAAAGGACGGATTTGGATGAAATTTTCAGGGAAGGTCAGAAATGACACAATGACCAAGTGATTAGATTTTGGCAGTGATGTGGCTTATAGTCTGGATCCATGGATTTGTTAAAGATTTCTGTATCATTGTGAGATAGCAGCACGGCGTCACTGTAACCATGACAACGAGTGAACACTACATCAGCTGCCTGATGACGATCACATGATTGTGATCCTACTACAAATCCACCGTGATGGACTTATCGGGACTTATCCAGAAAACATGGAATAAAAATGGTACCATTGATGTGTAAGCTGAGCCAATCAATACCTATTATTGATGAATATGGAGCAGAAAACTGGAAAAGAGAAGGCTTATTTTCCAAAAAATTTGAAGTCCAAATGTGCATGGCCAAGAACATTTACACAACAACTGCATGTTTTAGTATTTTGTACATGGGTCATTTGAAATTTCATGGGTGGGACATAAAATGTCCTCCAATTCTGGAATGACCCGTATGTATATCTGTATGTATTTTGAGGTATCCAGGTCAAAGACTTCCGATGTTGGACCAGGATTCTGCTGGAGCTACTCTCCTAGTTAGAAGGTTACAGCCCCTAATGCTCCTAGTACCACTGTAGACTTCACCTTCCACATCTGCTCCAGCTGCTACTTCAGCTCCTGGTACTTCTGGATCTGGAACTTAAAGTCTAACAGGATCTTAGTTCTGTTGGTCTCATCCACTTTCAATGGAGCATTCAGTTTGGTGGCTTCTAGTCCAAACTCACCACAGACGTTCCTCTACAATCCCTTGGTTTTGCCTCTCAGTGTTTGCTATCTCATCCTACATCTTGTTACTGTATGATGGACAACCTCAGGAGCATCTTCTTTTTCTAATCAATTGTTCTTGATGTCATCCATCTCCCCTATCTGCTGATGGTACATCCTCATCATCTCTTCTTCTTCTTCTTCTTCTTCTTCTGCCTGAGGATCTCTGGGCAGGGGACCCCAGGAGGCTGTCTTCCTGATGCATTAACATTCTTTAATTCACTAATTAGCAAGATAAAGATTGTAAATTTCATTCAGTGTCACTCTTTTTCCTAAACATAACCACAATAAGCAAATATTTGTTCGTAATTTTGTGCTTTTACACACGGAATAATTACTGTAAGAAGAATATTTACTCGTAGATCTCACTGTAAATGACCTGTTTGGTATTTTCTGCTCCATTGTGACCGATGTTTACATTCTCTGGTTGCTATGATGGTTGCTGTGATGGTTGCCATGTATTCAGTAGTTTCCAAGAGTTACATTCTCTGGCACCAACTTATCTTTTGTTCATATAAATGGAAATTCCTTTATTGTTGTGCTTCTACACACTAAATAATTACAACTGCTAGCCAAAATTGTTGTTATATCATTAGGCAAACTAGGCCAATATTTGATTGACATCACTACAATGCATTGTCAGGTATTGATTGTATGGATTTAACCAAAAATGTAAGAGAGAAATTTCCTTGTAGATCTCGCTTTAACTCATTTCTGCTGGCTGCATTTGGTATTTCCTGATGGTTGCTGTGATGGTTGCCATGGATTCAATAGTTTTCCCTAACGCTGCCGTCTTTTCACTGCTCGTAGAGTCTCAGGAGGATGGATTTTGGGTGGAACTTTCATGCTTCATTCTTTTGAAGAATTTGAATGTCTTGATTAAAAAATTTAATCGAATTAATTACAGGCATTGTAATTAATTAATCGCAATAATTGCAGTTCTGTCAAATAGCAATATTTAACACAGTAAGTGAAGTTTTTCAATTCAAATAAAATTGTGGTTGACAGATGAATCAATGAATAGACATATACGTGTTTATAATTAAAAATTTATTTTAAAAAAGGAAAATGGGACATATAGAAAAAAGTGATTTTGATGACTTAAAGCCTGAATTTAGTTGTTTTTTCCACTGTAGGGCACATAAAATCAGCATAAGTAGTTCAAGGGGCTTCAGAAAGTTGAAAATCCACAGATTCATTCTGTTTTCATCTTTTCTGGGTCTGATAAATGGTCTAATTTTGATGGTTCATTTTATAGGAATATCAATTTTTATTTATGTAATTTTTTTATAAACAAAAAGTTTATAATGAAGTTATTAAAAGAGGTATTTTTGTTGTTTAGGTTATTCCTCCTCCAAGGAGGCAGAGCCTCGACAGAGTAAAAACTTAAACCACAAAAATGTTTCATTTCTATTTATCTGCATTTTTCATCTGTCTGCTACATTCACAGATTACTGCAAATCGAAGTGCAATTATAGCGATTTTATTCAACATTTTAAGACTTTCTGTAAACTCAAGCACTGTCTAGAAAAGTGGTCTATTATGGGATGGCTACACCGTTAGCCGTTAGCATGACTCGTAGCTAACGTTAGCTCTGGTGCTAACAGCAACATGTTTTACATTGAGGTGATACCGTCGGCTTGAAGTGTGACAGTAAATGAGAACTGTCTTATAGCGACACGCTGTGGCCGGAATATTGAATTACATACGCTTGGAATATTGTACAGTAAATGCTGTTAACGAAACTCTAGCTTTGTATTGCTTAGTCTTTTTCTACCATTACGATTAAACGCAGTTAGAGCTGATATCTTACATTATTATGATTATCATTAAACTCTAGTATTCTTCTCATTCGTCATGACAGTTATGATCTATGTATTATCGACACGTTAAATAATTTTCAACGAGGAAAGTGCCATTTAAGGTTGAAATTATTTTGTAATTTTATTTTATCAGAGAGAATTAATAAAGTATATATCTATAATATCTATCTATCTATCTATATATTCCACGTTCTCCGGCTCGTGGTTTATTTGTCTTGTTTTGTGTCTTTTTTCAGCGGTTTTAAAGGGTCGTTCCAGATTTGGAGGACATTTTACGTCCCAAATTTCAAATAATCCATGTGCAAAACACTAAAACATGCAGTTGTGTAAATGTTCATGTCCTGAGACCATATCTAAAAAAAAAAAAAAAAAAAAAAAAGAAGAAAATAATATTTTTAAAACAAAAAACAAGGCTGGAGTTTCCCCTAAAATGACATTTTTCTCTTGTACCACCCCCCTGATGACCAAATTCAATCTCAAAAATACAATTAAAATGAAATTTAAATCTCCCTTTTTAGGTTCGGGAACCAAAGGAAACCCATGGAATTTTTTTTTTTTCGTCGGCCGGGAAATCAGCCTTTTTGATGCCCTAAACATACACGAAAACACATGAAAATCGCCACACACACCAGGACTGGTGAAAAATTTGATATTTTAGGGGAATGGCATGCGTGCGTGCCAAAATGGCTCAATAGCGCCCCCTAGAAAACTAAGAAAATTCAGCCCCCGGACAGCGTTTGAACTCGAATTCTGAAATTCAGTACACATATGTAACTCATCAAGACGAACAAAAAAGCCTCTTGCATCACTACCCATAATCCAACAGGAAGTCGGCCATTTTGAGTTCTGAGTCATTTTGGACAATTTTTTGTCATTTTTGGACATTTTCAAAATCTATAAACTCAAACAGGGTAAGACCGACAGAGCTGAAATTTGGCCTGGATGTACTCCAGTCATGGGTGACTAAAACTTATCAAAACGCTCCACAAAAGTCTCAGGGCGTGGAAATGACGAGCCACGGAATGCGGCCATTTTGAATATGAGTCATATTTTGGACAATTTTGTCATTTTTGCACATTTTCAAAAACTATTAACTCAAACAGCTTAACCACGAGAGAGCTCAAATTTGGTCAGGATGGACACCAGTCATGGGTGATCAAACATTATCAAAATGCTCTGCAAAAGTCTGAGGGCGTGGCCATGGTGACCAGCGGAATGCAGCCATTTTGGATTCCTTGGCATGAAACAGGAAGTGCTGTCTAACTAGCCTGTGCATGCTCCAATCTGCCTGAAATTTTACATGTATGATCAGAGTCCGGCCCTAATCACATCTATGTGCCACTTGGTGGCCATTTTGGATTTCCCGCCATGAAACAGGAAGTGTTGTTTAACCAGCATGTACATGCTCCAATCTGCCTCAAACTTGACATGTGTGATCGCAGTCAGGCCTTGATCACATCTATGCGCCACCTGGCGGCCATTTTAGATTTCCCGCCATGAACCAGGAAGTGCTGTGTAACTGGCCTGTACATGCTCCAATCCGCCTCAAATTTTACCTGTGTGATCAGAGTCCACAATCACATCCACAGGCCGATATACACTCTCAGTTGCAGTGCCACCTGGTGGATATGCATGGGACAGCTGGGCTGCTCGGATGCGAGGACCCGACCAACGCTGCTTGTAGCTTTAATATTGATGTTAGCCATCAAAAACGATTACATGGAAAAAAATCTATTTTTTATGCCAAATAGGACATTTATTTTATATTACTGTCTCCTGCAGTCAAACATATTTAATGACATGCAATTTTTTTACTTTGCTTATCATATTAATATGTGAATAATTTGATTTCAAGACAAAAAGTACAAGAGCATACAGCTTCACATGGAACACAAAAAACATTCTTTCCATGTGTCCATATATATGATCAATGTCTGTGGCTAAATCCAGCACCTCAATGACCTTAAAGCACTCCCTCTGTGCGTTTACTCCTTCACACTACCAAAGCAGTCATGACCAGGGTGACCAGTACTGGCACTGCGATGAATGGGGCGAGGACACTGATCGCTGGGTCATGGAGGAGCCGGCCGGTCAGAGCGCAGTCTTGGAAGTAGGTTTGGTGAATCTGCATGAAGAATCGGTCGACTATTTGATTGGGCCAGAAGCAATCCATCCTCATGGCCACCTGGTAAGTGCAGTTTGTCAGACCCTCGTAGATCCTGCAGAGGGCGATAATGCACAGACAAATCAACATATCTAATAAATTCATTGAGTAAAACGGAATCAAACTTAAAAAGGAGACAATAAAAGGGAGAGAGAAGAGGGAGAGAAACAATTGATGCTATTAAGTTAAGACCCCATATCTTCCTGATGAACTTAAAAACAACAATTTCCACTCTTCCTATTTATATTCTATTCCTGCTTATAGTAAAGAACTAAAAAGGCAAAGGACTGTCTAGAATTACCAGTGGGCTTAACGCAGCTAAATATAACTGCTAGGTAGGAGAGGGCAGGAGAAATGGAGATGCATACCAACAGAGTAGTGGCCTCTGTTCAGCATTGCACCATACCAGGACAGATTGTATTCCAAATGGCCACTGTGCTTAATCGCATTACTGGAAGCCAAGTGGACAAGTAGTTAGAAAATCCAGTACCTTAAAAGTATGCCCAACTTTCATTAACTCCATTTGTAATTTACTTTGTGCGTTTTATTTATTTTGAAAACTAATGAAGAAGTACCCATTTTGAATGACTGATAATCAAGCCTAGACTATATGTGAATATAAAAAGACAAATTAAATTATGATATAGTGCAAGTACCTCCTATAAAACCTAGCAAAATATTACTGCAAATGTTGCTGTATGAATTTCTTGAGCCTAAGTCACTTTGGATCAAAGCGTGAATTCCTCGACTGGTATCTAGTAGTGTTGCATGTCTGTATTTGTGCAAATGTCTGTGTGTATTGTATTTCAAATGCTTTCCATCTTCACCTTAATGCTTCAGTTGTCATTGCCAAATGCTCTTCCAGCTCTAAAACTGAGGATTAGGATTAAGTTCAGAGGAAAGGGTAAAGATGAGTAATACTTTAAGACTTATGCTTGTAGCTGTGGTTTTTATCTGGACTCCCTTTGGGTTAAGGTTAGGACTTACTCACATATTCCAATACTAAAAATGTTTTGGTCCTCAGGCAAGATGAGACAACAGATCTGAAAATGTTTTATGCATTTTGCTATGCTGCTCTTTCCTAAGTTCAACAGCTAAAAAGATCATTTGAGAGGAAATCAGTTGAGAGGGAAGCTGCAGACACATTTACACCACACTGAGTGATGCGCAAGCACTTGCCTTAATAAACACACAGATATGGGGATTGATGAATTCTATAATACAAGATTTTAACAGTCAGATTTTGGCAATTAAATCTAAATTCTTTAAACACACTCACACAAACACACCACACACACACACACACACACACACACACACACACACACACACACACACACACACACATCATTTATACAGTATAACTCATACATGATAATAAGTGTTGTTTGGGCACCAATTCCCACAAGACACTGGGAGATGATGAGGCTGAACCAGGAAAAGATAATACATCAGTGTTTCTTTGCTTACCCGAGGCTAAACAGAAGATGTCCTGCTGTCCTTAAAGGACAAGAATATCATATCATTTACATAAAAAATAAAAGCATTAAAGTCAAGAGGGATGGGATGACATTTCAGAATCACCATCCCACATTACTTTACAATTTTTCTTTTCTGACATTCCCTCTTTTTCTTTTCACTTAAGTGCAATCAAAAAGATGAATGTTGAGTGGGAAATCTCAGGAGCCTGTCAGCTTTAGGGCAACTGACTTCACAATTTATGATGATACATTGGTTTAAAAGTCTGCAAGTCCGTTACAAATACCAGTGAACTTCATTTGGGATAAATGGTATTGAAAACTGTCACAACAGTGAAAGTAACATTAAGTTTAGAAGGAAGGAAATACTGTTAGAAGAAACAGACAGACAGACAGACACACACACACACACACACACACACACACACACACACTCTCTCTCTCTCTCTCTCTCTCTCTCTCTCTTCTCTCTCTCTCTCTCTCTCTCTCTCTCTCTCTCTCACCCCAGGATCTGTTTAATTAGTCCAAAGCCATCATCTTTGAGTCCTATGGTTACGCCTCTTCTTGAGTCATCCAAAAACATTTTTGGATGATCTTTCCCTAAGTCTGTCAACAAAACATTGGCGGTAACTTTGTTTCAATATTGACTTTGTTAGCACCACCTGGATTTAGCAAACATACTCCAAATATGGGGCTGCACAGTGGTGTAGTGGTTAGCACTTTCGCCTTGCAGCGAGAAGGTCCCTGGTTCGCGTCCCGGCTTTCCCGGGATCTTTCTGCATGGAGTTTGCATGTTCTCCCTGTGCATGCGTGGGTTTTCTCCGGGTACTCCGGCTTCCTCCCACAGTCCAAAAATATGTTGAGGTTAATTGATCATTCTAAATTGCCTGTAGGTGTGAATGTGAGAGTGATTGTTTGTCTTTGTATGTAGCCCTGCGACAGACTGGTGACCTGTCTAGGGTGTCCCCTGCCTTCACCTGAGTCAGCTGGGATAGACTCCAGCCCCCCCGCGACCCTAGTGAGGATTAAGCGGTGTATAGATAATGGATGGATGGATGGACTCCAAATATGTTGAGCATTTTCTGTTTTGCATGATCTTTCCTCTAGCATCACCCCTCGAGCAAAATGCCCTCTCTGTGTATAAACTATTGTATAATTCGGGTAAAAACACCCTTTGTGATTAGAAAAGTGTAAAGACAATATGAATAATGGTTTAAATTCCTAATGTGTAATTTGAAAGTGTCACTCATAGTCATGAATACAGAGGATTATCACTCATTCATCTTGTTTCCAGGAGCAGTAGATAGCTGTTTTTATTGAAAAGCTCTAAAACCTTAGTCGCAGACAGGCACCACATATTTTCTTTTAGAGTTGACAGAGAACAGAACTAAAGGAAGCCTTTATTGGACACATATTAAATAGGTGCACACAGGTACCTTTCAAAATGCATGCTCATGTCGCTGTCAGTCTGACATTTTAGTGTTGCGGGCTGCAGTTAATACTGTCTCACGATCAGGCTCCAATGTATATTTCCTGTTGATACAGTTAAAAGGCTAAAATAATCTAAAACTGAGCATAAGAAACCTTCTATTTTACATGAGTGGGCGCATACACTACACTTGTCACTGGCGAGTCTGACTGTGAGATATCTCCCTAGAAATAGAGTGCAATGTTATTTCATAAGATAAATTAGGCATTGTTGTCTCAGCAGCTGGTCTGGTCTAAACCAGGGGCAGAAACCCACACACTAACACTGTTTTTTAATTCATTTCCACACCTAAGTGTATGTTAATGGGCTATTTTTTCTCAAGCGTTTCCTGTTGTGCAGTGACATTTCATTGCAGAAGTGAAGCTTTCAAAACATAAGAATCTGTGCAGTTTATTGTTTCTTCATATCTGGCGCCCTCTTCTGTCAGTAAGGTGTAAAGGCACAATATGAGTAGACTGCTGCCATATAAACATGCCACTAACAGGTAGGTTTGAAATGAATTAGAGAAACACTTTATTAATTTAGATATACACTACTGTTCGAAAGTTTGGGGTCACCCAGACAATTTCATGTTTTCCATGAAAACTCCCACTTTCATTCATATGCTAACATAATAAAGGGTTTTCTAATCACCAACTAGGCTTTCAACACCATTAGCAAACACAATGTAACATTAGAACATAGGAATGATGGTTGCTGGAAATGTTCCTCTGTACCCCATGTAGATATTTCATTAAAAATCAGCTTTCCAGCTAGAATAGTCATTTACCACATTAACAATGTCTAGACTGGATTTATCATTCATTTAATGTTATCTTCATTGGGGGGGGAAAATGCTTTTCTTTCAACAATAAGGACATTTCTAAGTGACCCCAAACTTTTGAATGGTAGTGTATGAAAAATGCATGCCAAGCTTTTTGGTTTTAGTAGAGAAATGCAAGGAAGAAAACAAATAACATTTGCTCAGCTTCATCCACAATGTTTAAAATTGTTAAAATGTTTAAAAATTACTGACAAGTCAAGTGAAGAAGCACCAAAAAAAAAAAAAGAATAAAACCACTTACAGCATTTTCTCTCCTAATTAACTGTCACTTAAAAGAGCCAAGAGTTCAGAACAGACATGCTCTTCATAGGATAAAACTACTTTATCATTCCAGAGAGTGATTCTTGGGGGCTAAAGTCCCAACACTGCCAAATTGCCACTGTTGGGCCACTGAAAGGCCCTCAACCCTAGTGGCTCTAGTGGCATTGTAATGTGGCCCATCCTACTTGTCAGGAAGCTAGAGTCAGAATGCAAGGGAAAAAACTTCCGCTTGTGTGATCAAATAAGAGTTGTTTTTTTTTTTTTTTTTTTTTTTTTTTTAAGTTTACTTCTGCCATTCCTCCAGCCCCCACAGCTAAATATCCTGTCAGATTTACAGGTAAGTAAGCTTTTTATTAAGCTGCTATGGAACCACTGAGCCACCTATGAATCTGCCTCAAACTATACATCATTCTGCCCATATGACCAAATGTAATTGCGTGTCACAATAAGGGCTCATTCCACCTCAGTTCACTGAATGCACCTTGACTGGTCAACTTCAAATTGACAATTTTAATTTTTTTTTTAAATGTGGTGAATATTGATTGATTTGACCATGTGTAAAGTCTGTCACTTACACTGAACACTTCCTCTGTACAGTACTACCAGATCTATGTCCTTTCTGCAGATGGCACTTTGGGTTGTCTTATCAGCTTCTTCATTCATCCATAAAACCCCTACAGTATTCCCTAGCTGACCTGAATGTATGATTTAAATCAGTCAGACTTCTGATGATTAGATCTGGTCTAGCCTGACTTTCCCCCTCTTGCAGTGCCTTAAGTGCTGCAGTAATATCTATGCATGCAGTTATCTCCAATGGACTCATTTACTCCACCCACCCAGGTATTCACAGGGTCACCACAAACCCCATGTCAAATGGTTACATGATTGGATAGCCGTATCAATCAATATATTCATTCCTATTACAGTTTTTCTATAAGTTAGATCTTGGAATCATCGGTGTACATCTGTATGAAACTCAGACACCGGAGTACATCTGAATGCCATACAGCTGTACACCGATGTGAAAAAGTCTTTATCACGTTTTGGCCAAAGCCACAGAAACCAGCTGACTTATAAGCGGAACTTCATGCAAAACCTAATACAACCACGGACCTATTAAAAACGACGGACTTCCGGCCGGCGCTTGATCGTATAAACAAAAAATCTGACTACATTGACCAGGACGCACTATCTGATGGTAATTATGATGAAAGTCGATGGATGCATTTATGTGAGATGAGATTAATACAACTGAAAAATAAAACAGTATTTTATCAGGAAGCAGGAAGTAAAAGCAGCCAACCAATCAGATTCTTTGAAATGTGTCATGCGCTGTACAGCGTTTGATGGCAGTGTGAAGGTTAACGATAGCTACAACGTGAGTGGATTTAACGTAACTAGAATTGTAATTCATCCAGAATACGTTTTTTTAAAAATTATTATTTCTTTCCAAACGGCTTTAGTGTGTTAGACCAAACAGTGTAGCAACCTCACAGGCTTCAGACTCGGGTAAGAACCATGTTATCACTGATAAGAATATTTGACTACAAGAAGCGTGTCAGTTGAGATTTTCAGTAAATCTGCTCTAATATGACGACACTAAAACACATTTATTCCAGTGAGCTTCCAGTGCTCAGCCTGTGTGGTAAATGGTCTTATACAGTAGACTACGTATGTGCCTGTGAATTGTAATGTCAGAAATATGTTCACTGCCTATAGTCCTACTATAACACAGGCACAAGCTGCCATCTTAATAACAAGCCTCAAAAACAAATGATTGCCTTACAGTAAACTGTTGAACAAAGCATGGGCATTGCCATGTTGGGAGTTAAGGACTTACTGAAACAGATGGAATATAACGTTGTGTAGTTTTGTTCGCTGAACCATTCCTTACAGTTGTGAACATAAAGCTGTAAGGATCATGCATATCACAGTACTCTTAAGTTTCCAATGACTTCTATAGTTCTCTGTTTTTGTCACTAAAAGCAACCATAGCAGTTTCATATATTCATTATAGGTCTTGTGGAAATGTGACAGAATCTGCTGAGTTAAAAATCTGCATACAGCAACTTGAATGATCAGTTTTAATGATGTAGAAAGTTGTGTTAATCAGAATTCCTTAGTGGCATGATCTCTTCACTTCTTGTAAGCGATTACAATTGATTACAGCTGCTGACTCCTCTGAGCCAATTTAAGTAGGGCCCATCTGATACACTGATTCGGCTCAGCCCCAAACACTTCAATGGGAAAATGTTGAAACTGCTGACAAAACACTTGGTCACGATGGTTAAGAGCCAACCAAGAATCACAAGAAAGCAGGTCTGCAATCAGTTAATAGAATTAGACTAGGACACATAATGACAAAGAACTTAGAAACAGTGAATGTCCAAAACCTTGTTAAAATCTCCCTCAGTGACTCTGCCTGAATGACTGACCTCTCTATCTGCTTTTGGAGAACTTGTCAGTCACTAATCAATCAATGCACCCGTTGTACTCAATGTATGTCTTTTACATTAGTTTAATCAGGATTTGATGTCTGATGTCATGCTCTGAAGCCACCTTGGATTAAGATCACCTTGGTTATATCATCATGTCAGATAGGTGATTGGTCAAAACAAGTTATGCATATGAGAGTTCTCATTTTTTCTGAAATTATGAAACCATTAACACCTTCTAGCCATTATCTGTGTCAAAAGTGTTTCTAATACTCACAGAAGACTCCAGACTTGTATTTATCGATGTGATTTGTCCAACTATAAAACACGTGAACAGTGAACACCAATGTTGTTTGTTGATTTTACAGGCATGAGACACAATTGTGAGTGTAAAAATATGCCTTTATATAGCATATATTTAGAACTGGTTTTAGATTTTGACACCAGTGGATGTAAAATTTAGTTGTAACAAATCTCAGATGTGTTTTTTTATCATTAAAATGTTCATATGGCTATCTGTTATACATATGAAATTATGATTGTTCAAAATGCTGGGACAAATTACAGAAATTCCAAAGTTAGAAATTGTCACCTGTTCTTATGTACTTCAAGGTCCTTTATCTTGGAAAAAGCATAGTATGCAGGTACAGTTTTGTACTAATGTAGTTGTTGTACAAAAGGAGTCAGATGAGTGGTATGAATGCATGGAATGACCAGAGTAAGAGGAAAAGAAGTTCAGTGAACCTACTCCTGGCTCTTCTCCCAGCCTACAAAGTAGACACTGGCTGTTGTGGGGTTGCTACTCAGAACCACCTCCTTTGTTGATGTTTTACATCATGCAGGAACGCAGCCCTTCGTGTTTTTTATTTCAGTGAATTAGCCCTGCGTAGGGCTGCACAATGGCTTGGTGGTTAGCACTGCCACCTTGCAGCTAGAAGATCCCCGGTTCACGTCCCGACCTTCCTGGGATCTTACTGCATGGAGTTTGCATGTTCTCTCTGTGCATGCGTGGGTTTTCTCCGGGTACTCTGGCTTCCTCCCACAGTCCAAAAACATGCTGAGGTTAACTGGTGATTCTAAATTGTCTGTAAGTGTGAATGTGAGTGTGGTTGTTTGTCTCTATGTGTAGTCCTGTGATAGACTGGTGACTTTCACCCTAAGTCAGCTGATAGACTTCAGCCTCCAGCAACCCTGATGAGGATTAAGCAGTGTATAGATAGTGGATGGATAGATAGCCTTTCGTGCAAATGTTCCAGAGACAATTCACCCATCACTATTTTGCAGCAGCACTGTTCCTGAATCCTAAACTTAGCTCCGCCCAAGACGATTGTGATTGGTTTAAAAAAATACTAGTGTTTTTTTTTTTGTTTGTTTGTTTTTTTTACATTTTTTTTTAATCATAAATCAGACAGATAATGAGATGCAGCCACTTCTTGAACACTGACACCTCTAGGGAGATGGGTCTGGCTATGCTAGACTTCACACAGACAGACCTGGTGATTGTCACCGGAGCAACCAGTTGTGGATTTTTGATCACATGTGCAACCAAAATGATCAGAGTCTGAAGCTCTGTCATTGTATAAAGGATTCTGTTATGTATGCAAACAGTATTTATTCCATGCTTGTCCCATACATGTCATAATGAACTTGTATTCCTTCTGTCTCATCAGTCATGGCCGGTCTGTCCAACTATGCATTGCGCATGGCCAGACTGAGTTCACAGATCTTTGGGGAGGTTGCACGTCCAACAGACTCCAGATCTATGAGGGTGGTCCAGCTGTTCCAGGAGCCTCCTATAGCCAAGAGGAAGGAGGTTTATGACTGGTATCCACAGCACAAGGTTTACTATGCTATGACCCAGAAGCTGAGGTTCATGGGACTGTTCAGGTACTTTTTAATGTTTTGTTTTTTGTGTGTCTTGCTTGATTGTCCTTTTTAAGCTGCTTGTATGCCCTTTCAAATTGCCCCTTCGGAACAAATAAAGTTATTTAAATTGAATTGAAGTATTGTATAAACCAAAACACATTGTTAACACAGGTTGTCACTTGTGACAAAGGTTCGATCTGTGCCTTGTTAAAATGACATGAAATTGGGTAATTTCCACACAGCCACGCTCCCAACAGCCAAGAACGTTTAACAGGGTTACAGCTATGGAAGTTAATGGCTGCTTATGTTAAAAGTGCAATATGTGAGAGTTTGAATCTAAATACAGCATTAATTAAGCAGCATACAACTAATACTTAGTGTGCAAAAATATTGAAACAATTAAAAAAACAAAATACACTATTTTATTTATGTTATTTGCCTAACTTTTCTAAATTAGTTTCATTTTAGCTCCATGTGAGAGTCTCTATTGCTGTTTTGAGTTTCTTCACTGCTTTTTCTTCTCTGCTATATCTGTTCTGTGCCAGTCTGTGTATGTCTCTCCAATCCATATGTTACTAAACACATGTACCTCTACTATAAATGCTTGCATGGAATATTCAGTATGCTATTTATTTTCACAGCACTATGTCCACTTGTACAAGAGTTGTTGTGTTTTTTTAAAACAATTACTTTATAATAAATATTTGTTTTGATCCATGATAAGCTTCTGCTAGTGAAATTCACCACTGCTGCAGGTATTTCACAATAAAAGCCTACAAGTTCAAGCATCATGCTCTACTGGGAAGGATTTTAATGTGAAACATTTATGCAATTAAAAGTGATGAGCCTGACTGGTGGTAGCTCAGTCAATGTGGTAAATGTTTTGACAGTCTTTTCTTCTTGTTCAGAGACGAGCATGAAGACTTTAAGGAGGAGATGCGCCGCCTGAGGAAATTAAGAGGAAAAGGGACACCAAAGAAAGGAGAGGGGAAGAGAGCGGGAAAGAAGAAATGAACTGTAATATTACTACTCTGTTATCATTACACAGGACTTCAGTTTGGAGGCAGACAGAATAAGACTATGTCCACTGTCACCATGGGGAGATTTCAATCCTGAATGTATTCCATTGGTCAGATCAGGGCTGTTTTCCTCTGCTGGCTAGAAGAATTCCTTTAGGCAACATCACACATAAATGCTCACATCTGTGTCTTCTGTACTGAACTGAATTTGCTCCTTTTTTATTTAACATTGTATTACATGTAGGTCACAAAGAGCTACTCAAATGCTAACATATGACTTTCTGTTAGGTACCACTGAAACAAGCAGCTCATTATCATCATTCAGGAGTAGATAGAACAGTAAGAAGCCTATGCTCATGTATTTTTAGGATTCACAGAGTTAAAACAAATGCTGTTATGTTGCAGCTACATTGTTGCTAAAATCAACTAACCAATAAATGTTAGCTGGTGTTAGCTTGACTGTTGCTGGAAATTATGTCCAGAACAAGACAAAAGTTTGTGTTTTCCAAATATAATAAATGTGAGGAATGTGTAATGTTGTGAAGCTTCCTCTGTATGCTGTTCAAAGTAATGAGAAGCCACAATAAAACCACGACACTTCACATGTTGGCAGAATTCTTTATTCAACATGATATCCTATGCGTTTTTGTTTGTTTTTTAAATAGCCATGCATTGATGAATGGGACATTGTATGTACAGTGTGTCAACTCTTAACATTGGAACACTGTATCTCCCATGCTTAAGATTTTGGAATTATCTTCTGACCTGCCAAATAGTGGGCCAATTTCACAATTCCAAATGTATCTTCAAGTCTGGATGATAAACAGCCTGTCAACCTCACTTCCCCAGAAGTCCCAAAAGTCCCAATACGTGTTGGTAAGATCTGGTAATTACACATTCTCCAAGTTTGTCAGAGAAACTTCAGCACTAAAGCCCAAACTATTAACTAAGACAGGTCCCTCAATAGCACTTTATGTGAGGGGCTTGTCCTCTGTCCTCTTGACAGTATCTGTTAGAAGGGGCTGGATGACATAGTGAATGAACAAACTTTTGCTCAATGACTGGAACTAAATAAATAAATGGTCTCAAAGTGTCCATAAAATTTGTTGATTTAAAACTTTCCATGGACTTTTCCAGTATAACGTAAATATTAGTGATGCCCTGTGCATGTGTGAATATGAATATTAGTGATGTATATTACTAATATTTACACACTATTATATATATATTAGTGATATATTGTAAATATGAGTGATGACCAGTTGGACCTGGTGGGTCGGACTCGAACCCATGACCACTTGGGGACTATAGTCCCGGTTTATATCAGTACACACACAAAAAACTTCCAGTGATGCAGGTTGAGGCTCATACATGCCGTCATTCGTTGCAATCCTAAAAACATTCCCCAGACCAACATCTTCCACCGTACTAATCAGAATGCAGTCTGTAGCTAACTACTTAACTGTGACATTTCTTACCTTGTCTTGTTTTAGTTTATGTCTCCCACATGCTGCATCCAACCAGTCTAAAGCCTCCCTCCACTCTTAGTTTGGGTGAGACGTGATGACGCCCATCCCAAGTCCTGATCAACATCCAGGCCTCCTGTGAGCCATGGTTTGTCTGTGGATTCAGAGCCCGTCAGCAACGGACTTTCACAATAATGCTAATAATAATATAAATCTGCATTAATGTGCGATAAAATAATTGTCAGCGTTAATGCGTTATTAACACGATAACGATATATTAGGCAGAAAGTGAACATTTTGTCTTCAAAGTTGATGTGTCAGAAACAGGAAAAATGGGCAAGCGTAAAGATTTGAGTGAGTTTGACAAGGGCCAAATTATGATGGCAAGACAACTGGGTCAGAGCATCTCGGGAACTGCAGCTCTTGTGGGTTGTTTCCAGTCTGTAGTGGTCAGTATCTATCAAAAGTGGTCCAAGGAAGGAGCATTGGTGAACCAGTGACAGGGTCTTGGATCCAAGGCTCATTGATGCATGTGGGGAGTGAAGGCTGCCCTGTGTGGTCAGATCCAACAGACGAGCTACTGTTGCTCAGATTGCTGAAGAAGTTAATGCTGGTTCTGATAGAAAGGTGTCAGAATACACAGTGCATCACGGTTTGTTGCGTATGGAGCTGCATAGCTGCAGACCAGTCATAGTACCCATACTGACCCCTGTGCACCAACAATGGGCATGTGAACATCAGAACTGGAGCATGGAGCAATGGAAAAAGGTGGCCTGGTCTGATGAATCACATTTTCTTTTACATCACGTGCATGGCCGGGTGTGTGTGTGCATCACTTACCTGGGAACATATGGCACCAGGATGCACTATGAGAAGAAGGCAAGCTGGCAGAGGCAGTGTGATGCTTTGGCTAATGTTCTGCTGGGAAACCTTGGATCCTGCCATCCATGTGGATGTTACTTTGGCACATACCGCCTAAGCATTGTTGCAGACCATGCACACTCTTTCATGGAAACAGTATTCCCTGATGGCTGTGGCCTCTTTCAACAGGATAATGCACCGTGCCATAAAGCAGAAATGGTTCAGGAATTGTTTGAGGAGCAAACAACGAGTTTGAGGTGTTGACTTGGCCTCTAAATTCCCCAGATCTCAATCCAATCCAGCATCTGTGGGATGTGCTGGACAAAGAAGTCTGATCTATGGAGGCCCCACCTCACAACTTCCAGGACTTAAAGGACCTGCTGCTAACATCTTGGTGCCAGATACCACAGCACACCTTCAGGGGTCTAATGGAGTCTATACCTTGATGGGTCAGGGCTGTTTTGGCAGCAAAAGGGGGACTGATCAATATTAGGCAGGTGGTTATGACTGATCTGTTTATGTATATGCATTTATGTTTTAGAAAAATATTGGAACAGATAGACTTAAAATAGATCCTTTGATATATATAATAGATCCAACTGCATCAAACCTGTGACCCACTGACATCAACAACTTTTGCATTCTGCTTTTGTTATGCTTTTCCAGGCTTTTACTGCAGGCTCTTCAGGTGTTGTTTGTTTTGGAAGGTTACTCCCTTCCATCTCCTCTTTAGCAGGTAAAATGCTGCTCTATAGGGTTTAAGTCTGGAGACTGACTTGGCCAGTCTAAAACCTTCCACTTTTTGCCCCTGGTGAACTCCTTTGTTGTTTTGCCAGTGTGTTTTTGGTCATTATCTTGCTGTACGATGAAGGATCTCCCAATCAGTTTGGTTGCATCTTTCTTTAAATTGTCGGACAAAATGTTTCTGTAGACTTCTGAGATCATTGTGCTGCTGCCATCATGTGTTCCATCATCAATGAAGATTAATAATCCCGTCCCAGAAGAAGATATGCAAGCCCAAGCCATGACATTACCTTCACTGTGTTTCACAGACGAGCTGGTATGTTTGAGATCATGAGCAGATCTTTTCTTTCTCCAAACTTTAGCCTTTCCATCACTTTGGTAAAGGTTCATCTTTGTCTCATCAGTCCATAAAACTTCCTTCCTATTCTTCTTGCTAATGAGTGGTTAGCATCTTCTGGTGTAGCCTCTGTACTCTTGTTCAGGAAGTCTTCTGTGAACAGTAGATTGTGATACCTTCACTCCTGCCCTCTGCAGGTTGTTGCTGATATCACTAACACTTGTTTTATATAATATATAAATAAATAAATAAATAAATATATAAAGCTCTTCACAACCACTCTCCATCATATCTTAAAGACCTGATAGTACCATATTATCCTAGCAGAACTCTTCACTCTCAGACTGCAGGCTTACTTGTTGTTCCTAGAATCTCTAAAAGTAGAATGGGAGGCAGAGCCTTCAGTTATCAGGCGCCTCTCCTGTGGAACCAGCTCCCAGTTTGGGTTCGGGAGGCGGACACCCTCTCTATTTTTAAGACCAGGCTTAAAACCTTCCTTTTTGACAAAGCTCACAGTTAGGGCTGACTGGGGGACCCTGAGGGGGTCAGCTGGAGTCTTCGTTTGCACAACTGACTTCCCCTCTTGACGTCCTTTAGTTTGTCCCTAGTTATGCGGCTATAGGCCTAGGCTGCTGGGGAACCTCTCTTGATGCACTGAGCCCTTCTCTATCTACCTTTATATTTAATATATATACCGATATTGCATTACATTCACTCTGTTTCTCCCTGTGTCATCTCTCTGAGTGTCCCTGGTCCCAGAGCTGGATGCTTCAGATGTGTGGTTGTTCTTCCACCAACTGGCCTAATCTCCATCTGTGGGATGCTGCTGCTGCTGCTGCTGACCTTCCTCCAGCCCACTGCTTCCAGCTGCCAATTTCCACCAATCTACTCTGCATTGCCCTTACTATACTTGATTTGCTCATCTACATATTTTTGAATTTTACCACCAGCTATATATGTAGTATATTTAATGACAGAGTCGTACACCATAGCAGTAAACTATAATCAGTTTCCATGTCAGTTGTACTTTGCATGTATCATCTGTCTTATCATGCATGTATCAAATTGTGTGTTTAATGTCCATTAAACACACAATTTCACAATTTCATAATTGCTTGTTTTTCACCCATAGACAGCTCTCTGATTTTCATGTTGTAAAAACCTCTAACTAGGGCAACAAAACACATCTGTCAGTCACATGTTTCATTACTTTTGCTCACATGAAAAATGGGTGGATTCAAACTAAAGGTGCTATCTTCTAAGATGTGTATCGGATCCAGATGTAAATACCTGGAAATAAAACATGAAACGTTGATCTCTTTTCTCATATTCATCATTGATGTCAAACCCAAATGTTTTCAGTCTACAGCAAAAATAAAGGAATTGGCCTCAAAAAGTTCCAATACTTTTGGAGGTATGCGTGTGTGTGTATGCATGTGTCATCCTCATCAGCCGCTCTGAGGTGAACAGCCTCAGTGGATTGGTGGAAATCACACTTTGACCACACAACAATCGACCAAAGTGCTAAGTTTCAAAGTGGTTCTCCAAATATAACTGACAAAATATTTTTCTTTAAAATGGGATATTTTTCATTATCCTACCCTACTTTGCAGGCTGGAGAAACAAAGTGAATTGCTAACTTATCCATTATATTTACTGAATTTGTATACTTATTGGAAGAGATGCTTGAAGATAAACTTAAGCAGTATTCACTCTTCCTGCAGTCTTTAAGACAAAGTTTACTCCCAATGGGACACGCAGCAAAAGAATCCATTATGAAAAACACTCTGTAACAGCACAGACAGTGTAAATCACAGCGTATAACAACCTCAATGGATGGTGTGCACTTTAGAACAACAACTGCACAGGACTGCAAGATAAAACTTGAAACTTTGTTAAAGAACATGAAAAGAAGCCTAATGAATGATGATAAGACGTTCTTTGGTCAGTTGAGACTATGATAAATCTGTTTGGCTCTCATGGGTTCCAGCGTGTTTGGTGTTTACCTGACCTGGACTACCACAGTGGATGCATAGTCCTGACAGTGAAGCGGGAAGGCGGGATAGATCTACAGCCATTAATACCTATGGATATACAAAAACACTGGCTGAAAAAATGACTCCCAGTCTGGAGAAGCTTGGCAGAAAAGGAATATTCCAGCTTCATAATGATCCAAGGCACACTGCCAAAATTACTAAACAGAAAAAAACTAAACAAAAAAACTATGACCTGGCCAAGTATGTCACCAGAGTTGAATCCAGCAGAATATCTTGCGGTTTTTTAAAGACAAAGATAGAGCAACACCACCCCTCCAGCAAAGAGCAGCTGAAAAAAAATATCTGGAGAATAGCAGAGCATCTTTCCAGAAATTGTGCAACAGTGGTATCCTCCATGTGGAAGAGGACTGAGTCTGTCATCAAAAATAAAGGTGCACATATTAAGCGTAGAATGAAGAAATGGTTTTAATATCAGTATGTTGAACTGCTTTGTACTGCATAGAGTTCCTGCTATGGGGTCTGTATTTGTACTGTTAGTTACTAATTTGACACCAGAGCAAAGACCTAACTGTTCGACTTGATGCACATGACGGAATTGACTAAATTTTGAATTTTGAGTGAAATTGCCCAGGAGTGTTCCCACCTCTATTGTGCCCTGTATTTGAATAGAAATATGGACCAGAATTCAGGAGAAGTGTCCATGGGTCATTCCAGAATTGGAGGACATTTTACATCCCATCCATCAGATTTCCAACAATCTATTACAAAATATTAAAACATGCAGTTATTCTGCAAATGTACTTGTCCTGAGACCGAATCTAAAAAAAACTAGAAAAGAATGTTTGAAAATATTTTTAAAAATACCAAATAAGTCTGGAGTTCCTCCTAAAATGTAATTTTTCTCTTGTCGTCCCCCCATGGCCAAACTGAATCTCAAATAAAACAGTTAAAATCTAATTTAAATCTCATTTTTTGGAATTACTTTTTTCATTGATGTCTCTAGTAATTGTGGGAACATTTTTTTTTCAATCAACGTAATATTTAAATAATAATACATTTATATATATATATATATATATATATATATATATATATATATATATATATATATATATATAGTAATTGTTATGCATGCAACATGTGTCCCACAACATGTTAGCATAAACTTTTTAGCCAGTAGAAGAAAAAGAAAACAGTGAATCACATGAAACACTGGAATTACTACCATCTAACAGTTTTCCTAAAGAATGGGTAGAGCAAAGCATTGTCCTTTCTTCTATTTTTCATATTTTCATAACATTGTCAGCCTTGATTGAATGTCTCACTCTACCTCTCATTATCAGGATCAGACTAATTCTTTGGACTGTTTTCCATCAGTCAGTTTGTCCTCTTGGTCAGCAGTAACAGCTAGCTAAATATCTAGCTTCTACTGCTGAGAAAAAGCTAACATTAGCATGGATTAGCAACCCTGTTACTGTGATTAGAGTAGGGTTAGCAAACAACACATAAAACATGGGAAAATGGTACCACTGATGTGTAAGCTGCGCCAAGCAAGCTTTTGATAGTTTAATACCTATTATTGATGAATATGGAGCAGAAAATTGTTAAAGAGAAGGTTTATTTTTCAAAAATGTTGAAGCCCAAATGTTCTCCAAATCTGGAATGACCCCATGGGATCATGGCCTAAACTTTCTTACCAGTTTGTTTGATTTTTCATTATTCCGAATGTTCAGGTCTGTCATTTGTAGTCTGTGTTCATTGGACTGACTCGGCACTAACACACAGAGGGCCAGCACAGATTTTGTACCATCATAATAAAAATTTATTTTTATTATGTTTTTTTAAAAATTATTATTATTGTTGTGTTCCAGGTTAACAATAGTAGCTGGGGGGCCACCGTCAGGTCCAGAGGTTCTCTGTCGTGCCGTTCTGTGTCTCTGTCTCCCCCTCCTGTCCTCAGCACCAGCCTGCGTTTCCCTCTATTATTTTCCACTCAGTTTCTCGCAGTTTAAAATGGCGGCGTTGAGCAGCGCCGAGTCCCCACCGCCCGTCTTTAACGGAGAAACCACGGAGCGGGAGCCGGGCAGGGAGCGGGGCCTGGAGGAGCTGGGCGCCGGGCTAGACCGCTCCTGCTCGTCGGAGATCCCTGGAGGTCCGCAGGATGAGGAGGTAAGCGCTGCGGCGGTGGGGTAGCGGCTCTAAGCTGGCCAGGGGACACGGGCTCCGACGGAGGTAATTGGATGTAAATGTTCAGGAAACACCGGCTGTATCACGGATCGTGGGGGATGCGGTGCAGGGGGCAAGACGATGTAGAAAATGTGGACGACTCGGTCCTCGGCTTCTACTGAACACAAAAATGCGACAGGAAAATGCTAGCAGGATGGGAAGCTTCTCCTCGGCGGAGCCTGTGTTTATTTCGGGCCTGCTTTATGCCACTCGCTCCTGGCTTCGTTTTTCAGGCTCACTGCAGCTGCAGCCTGGTGCGCCAACACACACACACACACACACACACACACACACACACACACACACACACACACACACACACACACACACACACACACACATACACACACACGCACGCACACACGCACGCACACACACACACACACACACACACCGCTGTTGACACAACAAAGACGCGCAATTACAGCGCTTTGGATTAGGTTGTGGTGGATTGTTGTGTGGCCGAAGTTTGATTTCCACAAACCCACTGAGGCTGTTCACCTCAGAGCGGCTGATGAGGATGATGATGCTGGAGGTGGAGGCTAGCTTCAGTCGTGCTTGTGATTTTTAGGTGTAACTTTGCCACACTGGCTACTTTTCGAAATATTCCACATTTTACAGTCACCGCCTCCTCCTTGTCTACACACAAACACACCAACACTGAGCAGAGCGCCAGGCTGTGTCCTGTCTGTCAGTGTCCATGTAGCCTAGCCTCCAGTCTGCAGGTCAGAGGCCTCACTACTGGACTCTGATAGCAGCCTGAACCACACAGGACACTTTTTTACAAGTTTACAATGTGGAATCTTTAACCAATAACAGATATTCTAACAGAGATGCATGTGTTCCCTATACACAAAATGTCTGTCCCATCTGTCAGACTTCTTTCTGACCCTGACCCCATTTTAGGGTCCAAACATGTAATTCTCATAACCACAGCAGTAAAGAGCTTTCTTATTAACATTGCCTTTTAATTCAGTTGAATGCAGTCCAGCTTAGTTTCATTTATATAGCATCGGTTTAATGTTATCTCAAACAACAAATCCAAAGTTTCCTTTGGACTTTCTTTGACAGAACACTTATCAACAGTAGATTGAAAAAATCCTCCTTCCAGCAGAACCAGGTTCAGGGACTCCAGGCCTATAGCAGCATAACTAAGAGAGAGTTCCTCTGAGCCATCCCGAATTTTGCCTCTTTCTTTAACCATTCCAGTTTTTGCTAGACCCCTCGTGTCTGGTCAGTGGTCACACAAGTCCAAACTGAGATAACCCTAATGATGCCTGATGTGATGTCACTCATCGTCTCACACTTTCCTCAGAAGACATTAAACAACCATGTTTGCTGATTAGCTGCCCTCATAAAATTGTTGTACTGTATTTTAGTTTTAAGATAGATCTGTTTTTTTTTCTAAATGCCCGATTAAACATTCTATCATAACAGCAGCTGCTTCATTAAACCTACAGGGCCGGACTATCCTACCAGCATGTGGCTAGATGACACCTACTGGAGGTGGTGCTGTACCATAAGAAAACAGTTTTAACTTATTGTCCACATTGCTCCGCTCTTTAGCGTAACATTGAAGGATGATACTCAAGGTATTGCATGTTTCAATGTTTTACTTCCTCAAATCTTTAGTTTGCCAAGGAACACAAGATATATTCACAGTGGCGAGTGTTTGCTGTTTTTATTCAAGAACATAATTCAGGAAAGCTGCCGGTTTTTGTCTGTGCATTGTCTAATTAATTGATGGATTTTTGTCCAGCTATCTAGGGTTTTTGCAGGGTTTTGGACTAGTAGTTGTAGTCCAGGAACTTTTGCAACAACTGAGACATGACGCTTGACTTCCTGCATTTCACAGCACTAGGCCAGGGCCTGTTCAATGCCTGCTGATTGCTTGGCCTGCAGTATTGTTGTTTGCAGCTTTGTCAATATCAATCGCAAACCATTTATCCAATCTGCTTCACACTGAACACAGACTGCACTGGGTTGTTGAAACAGCTACGTTAAAACTAAATTAGCTGACACTTTGTTGGGTATCAGTGTTGTTGAGAAAGGGGGTTAAACCTAACCTCTCTATATACGATTCTGAGTTTGATGTAGTCCAATGCTGCACCTAATGATATATTTTATAAAATAATCTAACAATTGTTTTTTAGACTGTTAAAATTAGTTTTTTTCAAATATTGTAATTATTAAGTAATTCCCTCAGAATAAATAATACAAACATTTCAGCTCATTTATGCTTTAAACTAATTTTTTCACTCATGCATAGCCATGAAAGTAAACACATGCATGATATGGTGGATGGCATAGCTCACAGTATTACGATATACAACCATTATCTGTACATCAGTTAATCCTCATTCGTGGTGGGAGGCTGGAGTCTATCCCTGCTGACTTAGGGTGAAGGCAGTGGAAACCCTGGACAGGTCACCAGTCTATCACAGGACTACATATAGAGACAAACAATCACTCACATTCACACCTACAGACAATTTAGAATCACCAATTAACCTCAGCATGGTTTTGGACTGTGGGAAGAAGCTGAAGAACCTGGTGAGAACATGTAAACAGCACACAAATATGCACCCAGGACCTTCTGTCTGCGAGGTGACAGTGCTAACCACTGCACCCTGTATTATAATATTATTACCGTAATTTCCGGACTATTGAGCGCACCTGAATATAAGCTGCACCCACTAAATTTATAAAGAAAAAAATTTTTGTACATATATAAGCCGCACCTGTCTATAAGCCACAGGTGTCCACGTTGTAATATGAGATATTTACACAGAAAGATTTTTTTAAACTTTTAATTAAATAAATGCTTTTTTTCCAAACAGTGCCTGTAATACGGCAGTAACACGGCAGTACCACACATTGAGTCAGTTCACACTGCCGACTCCAGCGTCTCTCCATGGATTCATTGATGCCAAGTTTACGTGCAACAGCTCTATTTCCCTCTTCGACAGGCAGATCGATTGTCTTTAACTTAACAACTGCATCATATGCATTTCTTTGTGGGTTTTCCATGATGAGGGTGTGTGCATGAAACGCAAAAAGACTGATCTGAAGAATTTAGTGTGAGTGCGTTTTGATTTAATTTGAACAGTTTCATTGGTCCACTGCGACCTGTCCAGTAATTTCATTGGTCTGATGTGACGAGGCTAAACGTATTGACGGCATGAAGCTCGCCCGTAAAAATCTATACATTAGCTGCATCGTTGTATAAGCCGCAGGGTTCAAAGCGTGTGAAAAAAGTAGCAGCTTATAGTCCGGAAAATACGGTAATAATAATAGAGCCTATTTGTCAGAGTCCTGATCAGGATAATAATGGACTTCAAGTTCAAAAGAATACATTGTAGATTCATTTCTATGTCTGTCATAGCAAGTCTGTCCCTGAACTGGAGAATCAATATTTTTACTAACGTATCGGACTAAAAATCTGAAAATGGTTATGACATGGATTCATTTAATTATCGGAGTAGTATGTAGTTACAATAATCACATACTTTTGCATCACTGGTGGTGCGGGGTTTAGCACTGTCGCCTCACAGCTCAGAGATCTTTCTGCATGGAGTTTGCATGTTCTCCCTGTGAATGCGTGACTTTTCTCCGGGTTCTTCAGCTTCCTCCGGCAGTCCAGTTGGTAACTCTAAATTGTCCATAGGTGTGAATGTGAGTGTGTTTGTCTCTGTATGTAGCCCTGTGATAGACTGGTGACCTGTCCAGGGTGTCCCCTGAGTTCACCCTAAGTCAGCTGGGATAGACTCCAGCTCCCTAATGAGGCTTAAGCGATGTATAGATAGTGGATGGATGGATATTTTTGCATATGAAAGTAACTGAAATGACTTACACACTGTGACAACGGTCTGCCATGTTAGTTTCAAGCATCTTTTCATTCATGCATTAGCTCTTAGGGTCACCAGAAAATCTAAAATGTCTGAATAATCATCTAAGATGATTTTGATGTGATTATCATTATAATATTGGTATTGTAGGTATGCTACTTTGTGGTCCCCTTGGAGGACTCTGTTCCACACATGTGCTATTACTCATGTAGCGTAGTCTCTGTGCAGACACAAATTTTGGGTTGTGCGAACTTTCTCGTTCTGGGGAGGAGTCTGCGTCGGCTCTCACATACTGGAGACTGGCATACTTGGGGAGATGAAAAAGTGTATGACCTGCAGACCACCTTGAACTTGTGGACGCAGAAAACATCACACTGGCCTTACATTACCAGCAGTGGCACAGGAATGGAGCTGTACATAGGGGGCACATTTTTAAACATTTAAAAATTGTTTAAAATGTAAAACGATACTACTTCCAGAACTTTCTCTGTTTGTTGGTATTATTACCAACCTGTGTCATGTTTGGCTCTGTACAAAAAAAAACAAAACAATAATGGTGCTGTCTGTCACTGATATCTCCACCAACACCCTCTGGGATGCCTACCCTTCAAGTGCTAGAGCAGCAGTTGCATTGTGCTGATCAGCCATTTTCAGTTTTCACTGCTTACACAGCTTGATGTTTTTTGAGAACTGCTCGTCCAAATGACTATAAACTAGACACTGCTCTTCTTTAGGTTGGCAGAACTACATGTGCCAGGTTTGGAGTAGATCAGGCAAATGTTTGTTGTGTCCAGCTAACAACAGATACACACACATTCAGAGGTTTTTTTTTTTAAAATTCAGTAGTGAGATGTCTTGAGCCCTGTCAACATTAGCCAATCATTTGTACAGTCAGTAGATCTGGTTTGCTTGTTTACAGCAATTTTTTAAAAAAGGCAGACTTTTAAATTTTGTGTGCAATTGTTTTTGACCAAGTGTTGGATGCTCAGTGTAGCAAACTCCACCCTGACAGTCGTTGGGCCATTGGAGCTTTATGGGACAAAAACTACATTCTAAACCTGGTAAATGCAGTTAAAACCAGAAAGCACTCAGAGAGTACAGTACTCCGCCAAAGCTGTTCATTCCTCCATATGGCATTATCAGAAATGCAGCATTTATTTCTTTATTTTTTTTAGAAATGCAGCATTTGTTTATTAGTTATTGATGATCAGAAATTACGGCAACATAGAATGTGTCCATTTAATATAGATGTACCCACAAACAAAATGACCTTGTGTTGAGCACAGGTGTGTCTTATGCATGTGTACGTTATGTACGGATATCGAATTGCGTGACCTAAATATGTAGTGGGTGGCGGGAATTGATGGGATTCAGAAACACCCCCACAGTTTAATCAATTGTTCCTTGTATCATTTTGGTGGATTTGTAGTGGGCTCACAATCATGTGATCGTCAGCAGGCAGCTGACATAGTGTTCACTTGTTGTCATAGTTACAGTGACGCCGTGCCGCTATCTCGCAATGATACAGAAATGTTTGACAAATCCGTGGATCCAGACTGAAAGCCGCATCACTGTCAAAATCTAATCACTTGGTCCTTGTGTCATTTCTGACCTTCCCTGAGCATTTCATCCAAATCCATTGGTCCGTTTTTGAGTAATATAGCGAACAGACAGACAGACAAACCAGCGTTGATCGTCACATAACTCCACTGCGTTCCTTGGCGGAGTAACTAGACAAAGCTACCGAGTTCTTCTGATTAGCGCTGAACTGAGACTGGTTGTGTTATTGCATATCTGCTGTCAAAGGTGTTTTATTTAACGTTGTCAGTAAATCAAATACAGAAGACACAGAAAAAGTATCATGTTAACAGTTTTATTTATTTATTTAACCTTTATTTTACCATTTAAGTTAGTTGAGAACTAGTTCTCAACAAAAAATAAACAGTTTTGTGGATTCTTGAGGAATTTCTGCTTGTTGGAGTATCTGTGGGAGGATTTTCCAGAACGCAATCACAAGAATGTTACAGTTTCATTTAGCAGACACTTTTATCCAAAGCGACACACATCTGAGACGTAAATACAACATGAGGTAGGCAGGCAGGCAGCACTGAGGACTTTGCCTGAGGGTCCTCACTGGATATCTGCACCCTGACAGGGTTTTGAACCACCAATCTCCTGTGTCCAAGTCAAGGATGTTAGCCACTGAGCTATCCAATAGTCTATAACTGAGAGGATGAAATGAAAGGTGACTATAATGACTTGTTTGATAGATTACTTGATTGTAAACAGTGGCTGCCAATGTTGAATTAATAGCTCTGAATTGTATGGTTTGCTTTAGAAAATCCTGACTTTTTTTCTTATTCTAAATAACTGGAACAAAGCCCATAATCCAGTTACATCCATAAATTCAATCATTTCTTCATATAGTGAGTCAGATTACTAGCACAGTGTGTTTATACACACACTAGTATCTCTGTTTTGCCTGTTATCCAGGTTTTGATAATTTTCAAGATATAACATTTACATGAAAACTTGGTTATTCATGTTTCTGTATACATGATCACTAGGGCTGCAACCAGCATTCTAAAATATGAGAAACAACAGCAAAGAAATGAAAATAAAAACAAAAAAACACCAACATTCAAAGACAAAAAAACAACATTACTGCAACTGTGTGCCTCCTGAGTTCTGTAGTGGGCCTGAGCCACTGCACTAAATGCACTGCATGATGGCTAGTAGTCACACAAAGCCACTTTTCAAAGCTACTGAAAATAAGATCTAGGCCAAGGTGAAAACAGCAAATAATTCAACAGTGACCATGTGATAATGTTGGCAGAGAGTTCACCACCTTACTCAGCACACAGAGTGATTTGCTCTTGAGGCAATCTACGAGGCACCAGTTGGAAATACAACAGATTTTGGTCAATAGATGGCAAAACTGTGGAACCAAAATATGTTAATACGAGCTATGTAAACTGCAGTTAGTCTGCAATTCCAGCAATCCTGTTTTAAAGGCACCTTCTGAAATAGTGGTGGGCATCGGAGGCTGCTTCCATCTTACTGGTTCCAAAGTTCCATTTCCAAAGGAAGTTTCATTACTCTGCCAAGGATGTATTCCTAACCAGGCAGCCCTCCTATACATGCACGCTATGACCTTCTCCCATATCTCATACTGTCTTGACAGTTTGGGCTCAAGCAGCCCCATCTCCAGTAAAACACATAGGTTCATTATACAATCAAGCTCTGAAAATTATGAATCAAAAAACAATTTGGTGGCATCCCTGTCTTATTTTAAAAAAATACAATCTATTTAGTTTTGAAAGCTTCATCGATCTTTGCTTCATCAAATTAATCTTTAAATACCTCAATAAATCAGCGCCACAGCCATTCTGTGGATTCATCCAAAGACAGGACGGCAGCAGGGTCACCAGAAGCTCCTCCAACAACAGCTGCAAAATATCTTACCACAGAACTACATCTGGACAGACAGCCTTTTCAATCAAAGTCTGTCACATCTGGAACATTTACCAAATGAAATTAATATGTTAGCAGATGTTAAAACTTTTACAGAAAAAGTTAATTGGCTTAAAGAAAAACAAGAATGTACCCATGTATGACATCTATGCAGTCTGACTTTGGATTGTGTCATTATGTGTGTGTGGGGAGGGGGTTGTAATGTTGTCTGCGCTGTTTTTATTGGTGTTGTTGGTCCTCTTTGTCTACTTTGACTGAAAAGCCCAACCAGGGACAGGCATTGAAAATTAGCTTAATGCTATACACAATATATGCAATATATCAGATGTTTTCTATGTTAATTGCATAGTCCCCAAAAAGCAAGAGAAAAAACTGAGAGAGCCTTGGCAGAGGTATGTGAAAATCAGCATTGGTTTGTCTGTCTGTTAACAAAATTACTCAAAAACTGATTTGGATGAAATTTTCAGGGAAGGTCAGAAATGACACAACGATCAAGTGATTAGAATTTGACAATGATGCGGCTGTTAGCCTGGATCCATGGATTTTTAAAAAGATTTCAGCTGTTAGAAATGATGCAGTGACTGAGCAGCATTGGCGGAGTACTCCGCTCTCTGAGTGCTTTTGTAGTTTTGATTCTGTTCATTGGTTCCTAAGGAAATGTCAGTCATGCTAGCTTATGAACGGTGTACTGCAAACACCTACTGTATATCCAAAGCTGTCTACTTGAGCCATTAGTCATATGAGTTGAAGGCCTGTGTGTCTTCCCTGCTTCCATCTATACGTGTTAAGAAGTGTTACGCATGTAAAAGAACACAGATAGATGGCATATTAACATTACATGAACAGGGACTCTTTATCTCTCAGCTGAGCACACAGACATGAAATAACTATTCTGCTTACTGATGCTTATTCCAGCTGCCAACTTTGCTGCCCTTATAGCAACACTTCACTGTTGACTGGAACAGTGTGCTGCTACTTTCAACACACACACACGCGCACACACACATGCGCGCACACACACACACACACACACACACACACACACACACACACACACACACACAACAAACCTACTATTCAACATATCCACCTTCCTTAAAGGGGATGTTCCTGTGCTAATCTCACAAGTTAAAAAATAAGGTAACTATATTAATTCATATAATTATTAAGTGTTTATTTGACGTGATAGACAAAGATGGGCAGTTCTAGAGGAAGTACTCAGATCCTTAAGTAATAGTATAAATGCCACACTGTGAAAGTTCTGTATCAAAAACGTTACCTCAAGTAAAAGTATGTAAATATAATCAGAAAAATGTACAATGGTATTAAAAGTAAAAGTTCTCCTGTGGGTGTTACACTACAGTACAGCGTGCTATATTATATTACTCATGCATTGATGTAAAAGCAGGATTTTATGGTTGAAGTAATCTTAACCAGCTGCTCCTCAAAGAATCCGAGCTTAAAATTTAAAATCTAAAATGTAAACAATACCCAACCAATCCAATATCACACCCTGTCTCAAAAGTATGCACCCAAATGAGCCTTAGATATGTCTGTTAGATGGATTCTGCTCTATCTGTAAGGCTGGTCGCACCTCCAGGTAAAGACTCTTACTGTTTAATGAGATGGAAGATGGCAGCTTGTTTGTGTTTAATGCTGTAGTGACTTGAGGAGGTGGTCACTCAGGCTTCGGCCAGTTCTGTGTTGGCAAGCAGAGAGCGTTACTGGGCTTTAGTGAGTGATGGGCCACCATGATATAGATTTCTTTCACAATTAATGAGTTCCAAGCCAATGGGATCAGGCTAATTTGCTGCTAAAGTTATGTATCCGTGATTAAAAAGTAGCAAATGATCAGCCTATGTAAACACTTAATGTTAATGGTTCATATATTCATTGATTCATAGCCCACTATCAGTTAAGACATTTTTTTTATTTACACCCCAAAGGACAACAAAGCAGGAAAATTCTTTGTTCATTCATGAGTAAGTCAGGGTGATCAGTATCACAGCCCGATCATTGAGGCATGAGTATATCTAACAATAGTTACTATTGTGCACTCCATTTCTGTAATGTGTTGCATAGATGTATTCCTATGTCAGACACAGATGTATTGTCCTATGACGATCTCAAGACAATTTTAGTTTTATTGTTTTAGTTACAACTGCAACTGAATCTCTCCTTCGTCTTGTACACACATTGGAGCGGGCCATTTGCTTTTTGCTGTCGGAATTTGTTATGGTTTTGACGCTTTATGTATTCAAAGATATTGTTACTCTACTCCGTGTCACAACTTCTTCACTTGTGAAATATAATGGATCCTATTTATTAGGCTGGTGATGTGGCAAGAGCATTAAAAAATATTTAACATGAAATTAATTCAAATGCATATGATGTTCTATTATGCTGACCAACATTAAAGTGTCAGTCACAGCAGCTAATGAACGCTAACCCTTGGCTAGAGTAATCAGTCAAGCATTGGTGCTTCCAAAGTGAACCTGCACCAGAACAGGTAGGGTGTGCCACGTAAGTTGCCATGGTGATCTTCAGCAGTCAACAGAGAGCAGGCTTTTAGGTAAGCTTTAAAGGTCAAAGATGGCTGTGTAACCAGCTAGTCTCTTGTAAAAATCCCAGGATTCCTCAAAAACATAGTTATGACCAGAATACCAGTGCACCTATAAACACCCAAATTCATACATATAGCTTGGTCTAAAAGGGTTTAATTAATAATAGACATACTTTGCAAACGTTTTGAAACATTTTTGTCTTTGCTCTGTTGTGCAGTATACCACTGTTATAATGGCATAAATCATCTGATGAAATATCTATCTATATATTTCTAAAATGTCACTTTTTTAAGTGCTGCTAGAGCTAGTGTATTGCACAGAGGTGATTTCACACATTCATCTGTGTTTGGGAACATAGGCTGAGGGAGAGGACGAGGCCAGTCCCTGGCAGTGTGTGACTGTCTGCATGCTTTCTGTGGATAGGAGCACGTTTGGTGGATGACTTCCACCTTTTGGATCACCGTAGCTACCAAGTTTGTGGCTAGCTGTTTGAATTCAGGCAAAGCTTGGTTTTCTCTGTTGTCCTTTTGTTAGAAAAACAGCTTCAGCCAGGTCTTTAATTTAAAGAGTTCCTAAATCCTTTGCTTAGCTCATGGTTCTGCCTTCCCATCTTCTTCGAACATGTAACATGTTTATTATTGCTTCCTCTCTTTCCTTGGATTCTCTAGGAAACATTACAATGATCAAGAAAAGCAGCAGCTTAAGTCAGAGGATATTGGGTATTTTTGCTTAAAAAAATTAGCAGAGTTAATTGGCAATGACTTTTCTATCAATCAGCTAAGTGTTTCCGACAGTAAGCAGACATTATTTTTATTATTAATTCATCTGATTTTATCATTATTTATTATTTTTTACGTTTTGTTATTATTATTACTTTTAGACTAAATGATAAATAGATGGATTTTAATAATCAAGGTAAACTTTTTATAAAACCAGTATAAAAATAATCCTTGTCACTATGAAATACACTGACGCACCGTTTGGGGCTCTTATTCAGGGTGGTAGAATGGATGAGTCTCTGGCAGCTTCTTGGCCTTCACAGTTTTTTCATTTTGTATTGTGTGCTAACCAATTTTCACGAGCTCTGTCAGAGATTTAGTTGTTCCTCCTAAAGTATTTTCCCTCATAATGGTACTCTTGTTTTATTATAGTGCACATGAGATTATTTTTTGTCTCTGCTGGTAAACTTCATGTAGTGTAATGCAGTATTATTATTTAATGCTGCGCCACAGTGTCACATGATTGACTGTGATTGATCATCTAGTTGTCGTGTGTTATTCTTTGAACAGAACGGCACTGTGATTGAGGCCAACTATTGGTTAACCATGGCTAGGTGATGTAGTATTTAATGAGTCATTCCACGTTCACCACTTTGTTGCTCTCAGTTTCTACGTTTATTGTAAATATTGCAGCATATTGTTTTTTTGCAACACCATCTGCACACATTTCAGAGTAAGAGTTCTAACCATTCTAATGTCCTAATTCTCTCATTTATTAAAAGTGTTGAGGTTTACTGACAGAAGCTATAATTATATCTGGCTGTAATGAATTAAAGAGTTTTATTTGTCACATTCTCATACAGTATGTGAAGTGAAATGCAAAGTGACGGTTCTCAAGGCAGTGCAATAACAGGACATTATATATGATCAATCTATAAAAAACTGTAGAAATATGGATAAAAGTCACGTCATAAATAATGAAGAGGTCGAAATTGTGCTAAAGAGTGCAGTTGCGTGTGTGTTTGTGTGTGCACACACCTACATGCTATTTACATATTTACATTAGTTCAGTGTGCTACAGTAGACAGATGTGTGCTGTTTGAATTTTGATTTTGAATTGAGGTCAAAGTTCAGCTTTTCCTGGGTCTCTCTGTGTTCGCCTTGGTGTTCCTCAGGCACCGGCCACAGCGTAGCCACTCAGTCAATTGCTGCAGTAGTGGGGGTCCTCAATGATCCTGTTTGCCCTGACCATGCTCCTCCTTGTATAGACGTCCTCCAGGGTGGGGATCTTATGGTACGCTCCACTGACCTTAGCATCCTCTGCAGGGCTCTCTGGTTGCTGGCAGTGCTGTTGGCGTACCTCTCGTTAGCTTCAAACCATGCATGGCAGTCAGGTTGTTAGCCCGAGCAGTGTCTGCATTTACCATGACGGGGGACCTCCACATGTAGTCCATGATTTCCTGTACTTGTTGCCACGAGTTTCTGGAGTCGCACTGTTAAAATTGTGTTTCCACTTTCCTGTTGTAGCTTCCAGAGCTGGACTGGAACATGTCCCAGTCGGCATCACTCACAGCGCCCTATTGCATGGTATCTGGTTGGTCACACCAGTGCCTCACCTGAAAGAGACACATATGTTTACATGATTCCATCATAGAAAATTAAGAGTTATAGGAGTCATTGGAAACCAAACATTGCCATGATATACATGGAGCTCTTAGCCTCTTCCAAATACCACGTGTCTTCTGTGCTTTATTTTTCTTGGTTTCTGTGATGTGTCGCTATTGTTGTTCTTTTCCTGAGGGTTGTGAAGGAGCTGGCCACTTCTCATCTTTATGAAAAAAGTTGTAAAATTCATCTTACACAAGCCTTTTTCATGCATACAAGTGTGCTACAGACATATGGTAATCTTCCTGAAAAAAAACAAAGCTACAGATGTGAAATTAAAAACATACACACACAGCAGTCACGACAGCATCTGAAAACGACTGAGCCATCTTGGCAACAGCAGCAGCGTGGCAGCCTCAGCCCCCACTGTCCTGCCTCTGTCTGGGGCATCAGCCACTGACTACCATACACCCACTGGACAATGTTGTGCTGCTTAGCGTGACATCTAAAATGTGTTGTAGTTTGATGTGAAACATCTTGGTCACATATAGACTGCATTTCAAATTGCGTACTTTTTCTTTTTGCTTAAGGACATATAGTACTTTTATTTTTTTTATTCATTTATGTATTTGATAGGGACAGTGCTCATTAATGAGCGTCTATTTAGACAACAATAGATGCAAATATGCCAGATTATAGCAACATTGCTAATTTACATCCACAGTCCCCAGGCAGGTTAAAAAAAACACAAAAAAAACCTAACAGTGAAACATACGACAATAGGTCACAATAAAAGCACATAACAAAATGTAAACAAAGAAGTTAAGGGTGCATGCTCCCAGTGGCTCCAGCTTGTTTATACTGAAGCAGAACACTGTGACATATGTGATGCTACTACGCAGAGGATTGTGTGTCAGAATGTCCTGAAAAACATGCTGGCTTGCACACTGCAATGTCTGATAAGTGTGTGAAACAACATTTCAAAGGGGGAGAAACGAGACAAACAAAAGACCCAAGAAGGACCCTATGACCCTGACAAGGCCAACACAAAATCCAACTCCTCTATGCACTCTGTAAATGTGTGTTGACCCCAAACTGTACCCAAATAAAGCATTGTGTTGGAAAGAGCTCTGCCAGGAAGTTTATCTGTCAATGGCAGCATCTGGCTGCTCACTGTGGTGGTTATTTAATTCACCTGATCAGAGCATTTGTATGTTCAGTGGAATGTCTGCATAGATATACAGATGTTTTGCCTTTTGTAACTTTTGATAAAGTGTATCAACACATCACAAGACGTACTGTCACAAACAGGAAATGTTACGATATGCCCCCCCCCCCCCGGACATTATGAACCGAACGGAATATTCGGATATTCGTCATTAATCGGGGCCGAATATCCGGAGCCCAGAAACCGCTATTCGGCCCAGCCCTACTGCCAAGAATTTTATTCCCACTAATGTGACACAGTGGTTTTGAAAAGCAAGCATATTGTGTAGTCTGACCCTGGATAATTACTGGAAAAAGAGCATTTTGGACATGATCAGTGCCCTGTCACACTGTCTGGGAGGAGCCAGGTCATGGGAAAAGTCATTTTATACACTTCTGAACTCTGATAGTTGTTCATTTACTGAATTGTGTCACTATGTTAATGCTCACAATGTTGTTGTGTTTCCATACAGATCTGGAACATCAAACAGATGATAAAGCTGACACAAGAACATTTAGAGGCTCTTCTGGACAAGTTTGGGGGAGAACACAATCCTCCCTCCATATATCTAGAGGTAAGGGTGATATGCAGTAGTTGGTATCACTTTGCAGAAAACTGCATTTGGTGAATGTCATTGGTGGTATCAAAGCCGCTGAGTCAGTGCTTTCTTGTGTGTCATTCCTGCCAGGCCTATGAGGAGTACACCAGTAAACTAGACGCACTGCAACAGAGGGAACAGCAGCTGCTGGAGGCCATGGGCAACGGTGCAGACTTCTCCTGTTCTCCTTCTCCTGTGCCAGCTCTTTTGGAGGTCAAGATGGGAGGTTGTGGGATAGGAGGTGGGGCTCAGACCTTTCCCTCTGCCCCCAACACCTTGGCTGTCCTGCAGACTCCCACCGACGCCAGCCGAGCCAACCCTCGCTCCCCTCAGAAGCCCATTGTCAGGGTCTTCCTGCCTAACAAACAGAGAACCGTGGTAGGTTAGACGTCCTCTCTGAGGGAGTATATGGACAGAACAGGATTTTAAATTTGGTTGTCATGGATCAAAAGAAACCAAAATCACACTTTAATTTGGAAATGATACAAGTAAATAATTGCTCCTTTAGATGAATGAATGCCTCTTATTGTCCATGGTATCAGTCAGGCCACAGAGGTATGTACCTCAACTTGCATAAAGACCTGATTTGGAGTTAAAAATTACACAAAGGCTTATATAACACATTCTAGAAAAGTGCCATCTGACTGATACTGGTTTCTAAGGGTTAGCTGTTTAGGATGTCCCTATTTAAAACAACTTCAGTTCTCCTTGGTACACACTGTTACACTGTTATTCAAGGTACTTGGCAGGAAGATTGTTCAACATCTTGAAGAACTTGCTAGAGTTTTTTCTGTAGATTCAGTCTGTCTCAGTGTCTTCTGTCTCTTCAATCCCAAACTGGGCCCAAAATGTTGAGATCAAGGCACTGTGGGGGTCAGACCACCTGTAGCAGGACTCCTTGTTCTAGTGGCTGAAGGTAGTTCTGGATGACTGACTGGATGTATGGGCTGTTATGCTACAGAATGAATTTGAGATGATCAGATAACACCCAAATGTGTTGCGTGGTCACTGTAGCTGTGGAGAAGACATCTGAAAGCTAGCAGCTTAATTACTCTTTTTTCTTTTTGGTTCTTGAGAGTTATCAGTAACAGAGACAGACAGGTCTGACATGCTTAAGGCCTCTTTATACTGTATTGACTATCACAGACTAAATGTGACAGATGGTATTAGCTTGACCTACATAGGCATAGAATGGTCACATTTAGGGGAAACATGTCAGTTTAGAAAATGCTAGAATTTCCTTTGAATCTTTTGCATATTTCCATCTTGGGGTTAACACAATGTGAAAACAAAGCATGCTGATGACTGCCTACAGATTTCATGTTGAACACAGCCCAGATGTGATTGTAAATGATCAGTCAGCATCAAAACAAAATGACTACAAACACTGTGGTTTGATCTGCAGAAAACTGTTTACTCAGGGTCCATGTGAGTTAAGTGAGTGGTGCTGTTTCCAGGTCCCAGCTCGCTGTGGGATGACTGTGAGAGACTCCCTGAAGAAAGCTCTGATGATGCGAGGACTCATTCCGGAGTGCTGTGCAGTATACAGGATACAGGATGGGTAAGTGTCTCATTGTCATACTGTACTTGACAGAGGAGTGCAGGAGCCATTTTATCAGGCTTCTAAGGATTACACTGTGTGAACAATCAGACACTTTTATCATGTTACTTCCTCTTACCTATAGACAAGTGTAGAGTCACTTTGAAGAGCAACACACACGACCACATGATTGATCACACGTATGCTCAGAGCAGGAATAGTTGGTCAGCGATATAGATTGATCCTACATTTACCCTATTTTTCAAAAAAACTATCATTTAGTGGGGGGGTTTCTGCAAGAGCGTGCATAACTACCATGTTTGTAAAAATAATTTCACATGCAATCTACGATAGATGTGAGTGCTCACGTGCAGTATCCTTTAAATGTCAAATGATTTAAAATGATATCACCTCTTAATGATTGCATATATTAAGTAGAGTATTTCTTCTTAAGAACAGTCAAAAATAGATACTTTAGAAATCAAATAGCATGAGCAGTACACAGACACTCCTTTGACCAGTGCCTTAAAAAGACCACCTTAAAATGTAGCCACATGGAAATGAATTGCCAGGGGAATTGGAGAATGTTATGTTGAGAATGGAAAATGGTACAGGCAGATTAGTGAACAACTACAAATCAGTAGAAACACAGTTGCAGCAGTAGTTACGAGGTATAGAACAAGCCATAGTATTATTAATCAGACCTGCAGTGGCCATGCTCCTAACATGATGCCATGGACAGTGTCCTACTTATGCAAACTAGCTTTGAAAAACAGATGAACAAGTTCCTCAGACATATTTTAAATTTAAAAAGATACAAGTAATTAATTGCTCCTCTAGATGAATGAACACCTCTTATTGTCTACAACAGACCAGATAAAAACTATACATGCAAAAAAGAGGCAGTTACAGAGAATAAATAGTCTTGAACAAGTGAGTTTTGAGTCTGGATTTTAAGAGAGGCAGAAAGCCCTGCTCCCCATGGTGCTGAGGTGGATGGAGGAAGAGGATCCGAGAGAGCAGGTGGAGGAGGAGGTGAGAAGTAGATCCAATAGATAGGGAGGAGCGAGGTTATGCATGTCCTTAAATGTATACAGGATGATTTTTTAATTCAATTCTGGGTTTGACAGGGAGCCAGTGGAGCTGCTGTAGGACAGGGGTGATGTGATGAAATGAGGGGGTTTTGGAGATGATGCGAGCGGCTGAGTTCATTACCAGTTGAAGCTTATGGAGTTTGATGAACCCTACACAATAACATTGAAGTTTGGGGGAAAACGAAAAAGTTGCATTTGATAAGAAGACCGTATATTTAAAACCTTAACAGTAAATGTCGAACCTCAGTTTCGCAGCACATGAACAGCTATACTATGAGCACGATAACATTTGTCACACTGGTTCATGTGAAATGCATGCCTGGACGTCTGCATCATAAATAGGGAGTAAAAGGACCTTGCCCTACTACTGTTTTAAATTGAAGCAGTTGTTAGTAATTGATTGGGAAGAATACAAATGCTGGAAGACTGTGTTTTGACCTTTAAACACATTTTGTTGGATTTTGTTGTGAATTCTAAATATGAACTAAATGTTGAAAAATCACTGATTTCCTGTTATTGAAAGGAGTTGCATTATGTTTAAAATATCACCAAATGTCAAATCAAAGCCTTTGTGTCAAATTCCTTGCTTAAGTTCACACCTGTTACCTAGACACTGCTGTGCATTGGAGCTGTGAATGGTCTTACTGGAGACTGCAGATTTACACATTGTATGATGTTCTGCAGAACTGCTGGTATCATTGTTTTGGTTTAATAAAGCCACAGATGTGCCACATTAGCATCCTACATGATGTGTGAGCTGTATCTGTCTACTGATAAATGAAACTTTTTCATGTGGAACCGCCATGGTTAGGTTTCCATGGGCTTTGGTGTGTGCAGTGTGAGATGTAGACAGTTCGACAGACTCTTCACTATCTGTTTCAGAGAGAAGAAGCCTATTGGCTGGGACACGGATATCTCCTGGCTAACAGGAGAAGAGTTGCATGTAGAGGTGCTGGAGAATGTGCCGCTTACCACACACAACTTTGTAAGTACTATTAGACCAAATCTCACAGTATGGCTTATATGACAGACTGTAACCGCTATCCTCTATCCCTCAGGCCTGCTTGGTGCTGATTGTGTCTGTGTTTGATTTACAGGTGAGGAAGACGTTCTTCACACTGGCCTTCTGTGACTTCTGCAGGAAGCTGTTGTTCCAGGGTTTCCGCTGTCAGACCTGTGGCTACAAGTTCCACCAGCGCTGCAGCACTGAAGTTCCACTCATGTGTGTCAACTACGACCAGCTAGAGTAAGTCCCACACAGGAAGAACCAGTCTAATTATTTATGGCACACATGATGCTCCTGTTGTGTGTCATAGGCAGAAATGACCTTTTTCTGTGACTACTCACTTCGGCTTTTTACCAGGCAGATGAAGCCTTAAAAACACATTTCCTTTAGTCCTTTTAGACTTGATTATTAACAACAGACACACAAAATACTTTTTGTCATTTATCGATTCCATCATTTTTAGGTGTCAGAAAAATGTGTTCTTCAGTTCAATTCAAAACTTGCACATCTCTCATAGAGTGACTTTTATACCAGTCAAATCGCCCAGCACAGGAATCACAGATCACACATTCATGCTTGTGGTTATTGCTGCCTCGTTACTGAACAAAGTGTATACTGCTTAACTCTTTAGTGGTCAAGCGTGGATGGACAGATGAGGCAGGAGTTGTTCAGCTGAAGCATTTCTGATTCTTGACAGGAGATTGTCGATGTACCTTGACTGTTGTGCTGTTCTGACTGTGCTTATTGTCTAAGCTAGCTGTGTTGATATTGTAGTTGGGTTCTGCTTTTAAATTACTTGATTCGAGAATGGGACAAGAAATCCCCTTTATCATCAGCAGCCTTAGGTACATCTTCATCTGCTGAACTTTGTCATCAAAACCTTTTAATATCAAAGAAAATGGTGCTCAGAATAAAACCTGTAACCAGATGATGGGCCATCATGTCACTGTGATGATACACTAATAATCTTTGTGTGTTGTGGCTTTAAGGCAACAATGCCATAATGAGGTTAAACTGAAAATCAGTGAGCCACTGTCATTTGCATCAGTTGTGCTGAGAAAAATAACCAGAATATTACAGTAATAATTGATCTCACTGATGTGTGTTCTGTAGCTTGTTGCTAGTGTCCAAGTTCTTTGAGCATCACCCATTCACCCAGGAGGAGGTCTCCTCAGAGGGAACCACACCTGTGTCTGAGGTCTGTCCGTCACTCCCTCCATCTGACTCCACCGGGTGAGTCTTCCACCTTAACACTCCTCAGTTGAAGAGGAGTCATTTTCCTCCATTTCCGCTTCTTTATATTTTCTTTCAGCAAAACAAGTCATGGGACAGCTGTGAATGTTTTTGTGTTTTTACAGAGCAAACAGACATTAAAATGAGTAGAAACATGTTAAGTACATGTCCTAAAAGTCTATTACAGCTCCTTTTCACGAACGGATCATCTCTCCAGGTCCATATGCCACACCACTGTGTCCCCATCCAAGTCCATACCCATCCCGCCCAGTTTCCGTCCCAATGAGGAGGAACACCGCAACCAGTTTGGCCAGAGGGATCGTTCGTCCTCCGCCCCCAACGTCCATATCAACACCATTGAACCTGTCAATATCGATGTGAGTCTGCTGTCTCTTTACTGAACTGATTGATACATGAGGATAATGAGAATGAATTAAATTTCTGTTATGAACATGTAAATGGAAACATATATGTTCTGTGGTCCCCTAGACATTGGTGGACTTGCACCTGAGAGCTGGCATTGCTATGAGATGGTCCAACAACTCCACTTGTACGCTATTGCCTTAATTACATCATAGGCCTGTACAGCCTTCAAAGTAGTTTTGGTTGTTTTCAGTCAGCCCACATAGCTTTGGATATTTTTCGGTTTACAGCTACATGTGTTACATTTGTATTTCTGTGAGAAAATACAACCTGGTTAGCCTAGCCTGCTCACAATAGCTGTCCATGTCATTTTTACACTTGCTGGCAGTTCCTGCATCTACAGAGTGGTGTTAGCTAGTGTTAGCTGGGTCTTTAGTGTGTCAGTTGTCCAAACATGACATGTCATAGTCCTGAGAGCATGGACACACGAGTTGGCACGATGTCAACAGTGATGCAAGGGTTGTACCAGACCATCATGGAGAAGAAGGAGCTGAGTCAGACAGGCTTTCGATTTACTGGTTGATCCACGCTCCAGCCCTCACTTATGGTCATAGCCACTGGGTAGTGTGAGAAAGAATGAGTTCGCAGATATAAGCAGCCGAAATGAGTTTTCTCTGTTGGGTGGTTAAGCTCAGAGAGAGCTTGGCCATGCAGAGGGATGCTGAATAAAGTCATTACTTGTTCTCTTCAAAAGGATCCACCTGTGGTAGTTTGTGCATCTGATTAGGATGCTTCCTTCTTGAGGTTTTAAATGTATGTCGGACAAGGAGGAATGCCCTGCTCAGTCTGTTTCCACCAGTACCCAACTTTGGAAGAGCGAAAGAAAATGGTTTGATGTCTGGACAACTGTAGTAGAAAAGCCTGTCCAGTCATAGCATTCAGTGTGTGCATGAGATGATTGGATGAACTACCCAGCAAGCAAGCAGATAGCACAAGAATAGGAGCCATATTTTACAGTTCTACTTAAACCTACAACACTGCTCACTGCAGTCTCCATCCTCATCAGGTTTCACACTGATGTTTTGTATATATTTGATGCCTGTCGCTGCTTGTGATTAAGTGCCGTTTGATGGTATTTATTTACAGAGTATTTCCAAGTGTGGTGTTGAAGCCTTTTTTGTGTGTTTTAGATGTGGAGTAGTTTTAATGCACTGTGCTCCTCTCTCCACCAGTGCTCTGTCTAGTGGATTAATCCTCCAGCTGTACCTAGACAACATGCATTCATGTGGTTTGGAGGGGAGGCTGTGGGGAAAGCCTTGAAGAGAGGGGGTCGGTTTTTTGACTGTATGCTTTTAAAATCTAGCTTACTCTTAGGCTTTATAGTGTAGCTGGTGTCTCTAGCTTTAACTGAACACGAGTTCCACAGCACAGCTTACAATAAAGACACATGTTTTGCGTACAAGTGAACTAAAATAGTTTATCTGTTCTCATTTGTTTGAAAAAGTGGCATCTCTAGTCTGTGACCCAACAGAGGAGGATCTTCATTTCAGTTGTTTCTGGTCATCCAGTACTCTTTGTTGTTTAGTCTCTGGATGTAGATGAATTGGAGCCATGAAAAGGTTTTCAGCTAGTATAGATACTCCTCATTTTGCACCATCTAGATCAAATTCACATCTATCTATGTCTCAGTGTGGAACCTCCGGACCGACTGAATGTGTCCATATTTAATTTCCTTTCTTTCTTCTTTTCAGGACCTGATTCGAGATCAGGGCTTGCCGAGGTCAGATGGAGGTAAGAATTAAATTGGGAGACTTCAGGGTCTACTGTGGCTTTTTTTCCACCATCCTGCGTCTGTGTGCTCTTGGTCTTTTGTGTGTGTGTGAAGTTCAGACCCGAAAGAAAGAGTCAGTCATGTTGCGTCGTGCACCCTACTCGTCACTGCCACCAGTAGCTGAAAATCCCTCCGATTTGTGGACCAGTGTATCTGGAAGAAAAGAGCCTCCACTTGAGCAGAGGCTGTTTTTATTCTCAGTGCACTGCCAGGCCGAGCTCCTCTGGACATTTAGGAAGAACGTATGTAGCTAATGAATTTTTCAATTTCATCCAACAGGTTCAGTGACAATAAAATCACCTAGAAGTAAGTCAGAGACCCACTGCAATCTTCATGGTCTAAACATTATTGACTTGGATTCTTGCCCTAGATAAGCTAGGTTTACAAACTGTGGTCCAATGGTATTTCCAGAACGTTCTACAAGCAAACAAACCCTCTACCAAGGCTGCACATTCTTCAAAATATATTAATATTATTAACGACTTGTTTCCACCTAAATCTGGAATGACATTAAAATACAAAAAAATAGGGTTGGGCATCAGGAAATTTCAGATTCCAAAGGAATCATAATGAAATTTCAATTTCTATTTGACTTACTAGTTACTAAACAAATTCCAGTTGGTGTAGTTCATGTCAGTTGAAAGCCTGAATGTCTTCATATCTCCCAATGCATTTGTCCAAATACACCTTAATTTAGCAAAATCTGCTAGAAAACGCTTTTACATGGCCAATTGGACTCCACCATTGTTAAAGTACAGTAGCTGAAGGAAACAGCAGAATATTAAAAATATCCAAAAATACATACCAGCGCCCTCCTTAAAGCAGATGTGCCTTCAGGCTGTGGGTGTGCTTGATTAAAAAAAAATCATACTATATGAATGAATATGGTCACTGTTTGTTTATCTTGTAGACAGAGATGTGTGATGGAAGTAAGCAGATCCTTCATTTAAGTAACAGCCCTAATGCCAAACTGTAAAAGTATTGCATTACTTAAAGTTAAAACGTGTGTATAATCACAATGTGGTATCAAAAGTACTCAATGCAGAAAATAATCTCCTGTGACTGTGACTATATTGCAGTTTGTTCTATGAATAGATTGTTTACACATGCATTATTGTAATAGCAGGATTTCACTATTGTGTTAACTCTAACCACCTGCAAGTTAAAGAATCGGAATCAAGAATTGTTAGAATATAAATGATACCCAACCCTGCACATAATAGTACATACCTATGACATACTACATTTTAGTCAAACTAATGTTGACATTTAGATTTATTAAATGCAGTACTGTGTACCAGCTTTAGGCTCTAAAAGTAAAGTGAGGATTTTTTCAAAAATGATGCAGTATATAGTTTTTTATTTATCAGCTTACAAGGTGGAGTATAAAGAAAACAACTACACTAAATCTATATTTGGTGTGAGCATCCTGTCAAAGCCAGTCTCATCATCTAAAGTGTCTAAGACTTTTACACAGTACTGTATATGTCAGAGTAAAAGTTAGCAGTGTGAGACCTGCAGACGCCCTGACTGACGGCTAACAGAGCTGTAGCTGTAGTTAGAGGCTAGTTAGTTGGAGCGGGGCAGGGTGAGTAGCAGTGATGGTCTGTCTGTCTCTCTTTACCCTGCAGCCCCCCCGACCCACCCCGCCCGCTGCTTGAGGAAGCACCGAACACGGACCTCAAGCCCCCTCCTATACTCCTACCCCAATGACATAGTGTTTGATTTTGAGCCCGAACCTGTTTTCCGAGGTAGTTAGGCCTATGTGTGTTCCTTTTGTTCTTCAACCCCCACACATATACCCACACACCAACCTCAGCCCTGTGTCACATCCACTGTGTGTTTCACCCTCCCTCTCTCTACTGCACACCTCACAGGTTATATCTCACTGCTGCTATGATCAGACACTGCTCATTCTATGGATGGTGGTTTCTTTGATTAGAAATGCTCCTTTGTTCAATTATTTGTTAAATATGGTGAAGAATAATCAGACAGTTTTTCTGGACAGTGGACTAGTAAACATTGAAGCAGTACTTGACATAACTTCAGCCTTTAGCTGCATATAAAATACATTGAAATGAAATATTACCACAGCGTGAAACCATTTTCTTAGATTGACAGTTGAAGTATTTAAAGGGCAAGTTCACCAAAAAAGAGAGAAAAAAAGTTTTTTCCTCTGATTGGTTAGGTGATTGCAAACTTATGATCATGGTCTATACATATAGCTCTATTTCTGGAGTTTGGGGCCCACATAGTTGTAAACCAGACATGCTCTGACCTAAATCGTATGGATAAAACAAGAAAAGCGCTCAGAGCGCAGTACTCTATCAAGGCTGCTCAGTCATTGTATGATTTCCCATTGATGAAATCGTTTAACAATTTGTGGTCTGCAGTGGTGAATTTGTAGTAGACTCAGTGACACCATGCTGCTATCTCACAATGATACAGAAGTCTTTAACAAATCCATGGATCCAGACTATAAGCTGCATCACTGCCAAAATCTAATCACTTGGTCATTGTGTCATTTCTGACCTTCCCTGAAAATTTCATCCAAATCCGTTAGTCCATTTTTGAGTAATGTTTCAGAGAGACAGACAAACCAACGCCAATCATCACATCACTCCGCACCGTTCCTTGGCAGAGCAATAATGTAGTCTCCTTCAGAAAGCCAACAGCATATTAGTGGCAGTCTTTTTCTAAATAATAGCCAGAAAACACCATGACATTCAAAGTGGTGCTGTTAGTAATAATAATAATAATAATAATAATAATAATAATAATGGGACCTGGTTGTTTTTTAAAGTGTATGTTACTTTATGATTTGTTATAACCAAACATACATAGCAAAGTCAGTGTTTGATATCTGACTGATCACCCCAGTCATATATTAGACCGCTCTGTGCTGTAGCTATATAGGGTAAAAGTAAATATTGAGATGTTTTCAGACTTTAAACTCTTAATCCAACAAGTGCCAACCAGCTGTCTGTTATTTATACTCAGCGTGCTACATGCTAGCTGCCTGTTCTGGTCTTGGTCTTTTTAGAGCAACAAAGACACAGAACCCCCATCAGCTTGGAAAGATTGACATCAGAGAAATTTCTCCTTTGACAGAAACATCTTAGGCTGAGAGTAAAATCTACAGATAGAATGAGTTAGTCAGTGCATGCAGAGAGTTAAAGAACCAAACAACAGAACTCATGTTAGCTACAACCACGATTACACGCTGTTAACTGTACGGTTAAGAATTAGAATTGAAGCTCGTGGTTAGTAAATTTTGCTCTGTTAAGTAGTTGACCTTCTGACCCCGAAACCCAGTGGCGCCTTTCAAACATGTTATCTTTTAAAAAATGTCCAAAGTTGACCAGAAATAAACCATTTGTTTTTTGAGATGCTGTTTCATATGCAGTGATGTTAATTCAGGTACAGCTTACCTGAGGAGCAGCCAGTCCACAGAAAAACGGGTAATCACAGATACATTACCCAAACAGGCTCCAGACAGGTCTAAAGCCACCGCTCATTTATCAGAATCTAAGGGTTAAGACATCATAATATGCTTTATGATCATGACAGACTCAAAGTCAACTTTATTAAACCATCAACTGCCATCCAACCAAGCACCCCCTCACTTCTTTGCATGTGACCAAATACTCACACAAAACTGATACAGAAGCCTCAGTCCCTGTCCTCTTCCAAGCTTTTTCTTTCTTTCTTGCTTTCTCTCACCTTCTTTTTGACTGGTCGCTTCCACTCTCCTAACCTCTCTACTTTTGCTGTCTCTCGTCTTCACTAGGCTCCACCACAGGGCTGTCAGCCACACCTCCCGCCTCTCTGCCTGGCTCTCTGACCAGTGTCAAGGTCCCACAGAAGTCACCATGCCAACAGAGGGAACGCAAGTCGTCCTCCTCATCCGAGGACCGCAATAAGATGGTGAGGGACTGTCAGTGACACCAGTATAGTACTGCACCTCATTGTGTGCTTGTGTTGACTGAGTGTCCTGTGGAACAGAAAACTCTGGGGAGAAGGGACTCCAGTGACGACTGGGAAATCCCAGAGGGCCAGATCACCCTGGGTCAGAGGATAGGCTCTGGATCCTTTGGAACTGTCTTCAAGGGCAAGTGGCATGGTAAGAGACTGAACAAGGCATTTTTGAACTGATTGGTATTGACACAAACCTAAGCATTGTTCTTTGTTTATGCTCACTGTCGCACAGGTGTTGGAAATTAGAATGCTTTTCTTAACAACTGCAGCATTATTAGTCCGTAATTGATTATTTAACTACACAAAGTGGACCCAGCGGTCATTTGTCCTGTGCCGATATTGATGTTTTAGCCTATGGACACAAGATATGGGCCATATGCGCACTTCTGTTAATTGTACCACTTGGTTGTAGGGATGCTGCTCTAGTCAGCTTTGGCCTGTGTTTGACTGATCTGTCCTCCACCCAGGTGATGTGGCAGTGAAGATGCTGAATGTCACTGCTCCCACGCCGCAGCAGCTTCAGGCCTTCAAGAATGAAGTTGGAGTCCTCAGGTAACTTCACATTAACACTAATGACCATCATATTAAATATATGTTCTCCTTTGTCAGAGTTCTTTTGAACTGCTGCTGTTCTGTAGTTTGATCAAGCTGTGTGTGTTTGCACCAGGAAAACACGTCACGTAAACATCCTGCTCTTCATGGGCTACACCACCAAGCCTCAGCTGGCCATTGTGACCCAGTGGTGTGAAGGCTCCAGTCTATACCACCACCTGCACATCATTGAGACCAAGTTTGAGATGATCAAGTTGATTGACATCGCCCGGCAGACTGCTCAGGGCATGGAGTGAGTTCCCCCACAGACACAAACGGAGTCACATTTGACCTGTTGGTCTATCTAATAACCTTTCTCTTTTTGTCCTCAGTTACCTGCACGCCAAGTCCATCATCCACAGAGATCTGAAAAGCAACAGTATCCTTTTGAAATACTTCACTCAGTTAGCTAAACCTTAAGCTAAAGTCAACATCTGCGGCTGATGATAGGATTTACCTCAACAAGCAGGGATGAAAATAAAAACTCCATCCTTAGACTACCCTTACTAAGAGCGTAGCAGTAGATAAATGGAACATTTCCTTAACTTCTTTACTCCCAGATATTTTCCTCCACGAGGATCTGACGGTGAAGATCGGTGACTTTGGTCTGGCCACAGTCAAGTCCCGCTGGAGTGGCTCCCACCAGTTTGAACAACTATCTGGTTCTATACTATGGATGGTCAGTGGTGGTGTTAATAATGAATTCATTCATTGATTCATTTAGTTATTCATTTAGCTAATCAAAAATATATTATCCGACAAGGCCGAAGTAGGACCTGGTTGTTCTTAGTGTTTAGCACAGTAGTGATTTGGTGTTGTTTGGCTCATGTGACAGTCAGTGTATCTTTTATCCTGTCAGGCTCCAGAGGTGATCCGGCTGCAGGACAAGAATCCCTACAGCTTCCAGTCAGACGTCTACGCCTTCGGCATTGTGCTGTATGAGCTCATGTCAGGAGCCCTGCCCTACTCCAACATCAACAACAGAGACCAGGTGAGAGGACTCAGTGATCTCATTGATGCCAGACCCACAAGCTTTAATGATGCAACATTTTTATATCCCACCAACATGGTGCATGGAAATAGCACCATGTTGGACATTGTGTTATACTGGACTCCGTAGCCACAATTTTGTGAAAGCAGTAACTTAAAATTGATGCATAGAAATGCCATACATTACTCTACAGGTACATCATATGGAGTAGATGGTCTGATCAGATTTTGGTACTTAGCTGCATAAACTTGCATTTCAATGAGGTAAAACCAATTTTTTTGTTAGCTTCATCAATAGCCACCAAGCAGTATGTGGTGACGCATACTTTTTAATCATGGTCATTTTCCATGGGGTCATGTGATTTGCTTCTCAAAGCAGTATGGCCAATAGCATATGGGAGCTTGTTCCAAAGAGTTGGGGCTAAATCAGTCAAAACACAGTCCCCCTTATTTTTGAACTTGGATTGTGAGATGCTTAACAGGAGCAGGTTTTAGATCTGAGGAATGTAGGTGCAGAATATGGTGTCAGAAGTTCACATATATAGAGTGGGGCCAGACTGTCTAGAGATTTAAATTGCTACTGAGTCTTGAACCAACTGTAACCAGGTGATTGTTGCATCGTTGAGGCAGGTAAGTAGTGAGTTGCAATAGATAAATAGAATAGAATAGAATAGAATAGAATAGGTCTTTATTGTCACTGTTACAGAAAACAATGAAAATCAGTTTAGCACTCTATGTATTGCAGCATTAAAAATATACTGTGTAAGGCAATCTCTGATGGTACTTTAGAATATAAAAATGTTGTGTTGCACAGACATGGGTGAATGATGAAAAGTGATTAGTCTTCAGCCATTTCTTCAAATGTTGCTATGGTTATAAATTCAAGCTGCAATTCACAGCATCATTTGAACTGTTTTCCAGAATTTCAGGTTCACTCTGAGAGCACAGAGCAGCAGGGTTTAGTGATTTGGAGACTGTAGGCAAACTGCATATTACTTTATGTTCAGCCTTCCTCTCACTGAATGTTGGTTTTAATGGTAGAAGAAGTACTTCAGCTGTCCTCTTCATAAAACTCTTCACATCACAGAGCTTGGATCATTTCCATCAACACAACCTTAGTGTCTATATAAATGTTGATTTCTATACAGTATGGATGGAAATGCAATTTTTTTTCTGTTTTTCATTTGTTTCCTTTTTTCTCTTTAATTAAAAACAACAAAAAAAATTTAAAAAAACCCAGATAGGAGTACCATTAAAGTATCAGCTCAATAATCTCATCTGTCCTAGTGTGTTAGGATAGAAACAGCTGCATTCGCTGGCAGCTCTGGATATCACGTTTGTGTTTAAATATTCAGACATGCATTCACACAATTTGACCAATTTTTAGAATGATTTTTCACTATATATTAATACAATCAACTGAGTAAACCGTGTGAAACAGGGGTGTCAAACATACGGCCCACGGGCCAAAACAGGCCCACCAGAGGGTCCAGTCCGGCCCATGGGATGACTTTGCAAAGTGTAAAAATTACAGACGACTTTAAATGCGATCTTTTAATAAAAGTCACCACTGTTTTATATTTGTCCACTGCACTGCCACAACTTTTATGTACAGGGTGTCCATAAAGTCTCTTTACAATTTTAAGAATTTATTACAAAGGCAGTTGATAACATATCTTAACCAAATTTGTTTTATTTTAATCAGTGGTTGTCAAAGTTTTTTCTGCCTCATTTAATACACCTCTGTATGGGCAACATTACGGTACTCCATTTCTTGCCATGTTCACTGTAGCATAGCCTCATCAGTGGTGGCAATGGCATCGTAAATCTTTTGCTTCAAGTCAGTAATGTCCCGTATCTTTGTTCGATACACGGTATCTTTGACATATACCCACAGAAAGAAGTCCAAGGGAGTGATATCTGGTGAACATGGTGGCCAAGGAATTGGCCCATCCCTTCCAATCCACCGGTCTGAGGAGTAGCCATTTTTTAGGGTTTCATTTAACAGTACCTCTTTCACCAACAGGATACCTGAAACACACAATTTCAAAGTGATTACAAACTTTAATAAACAATGATTACAATGAAACAAATCTAGTTAAGATATCTTATCAACTGCCTTTGTAGTAAATTCTTAAAATTGTAAAGAGACTTTATGGACATCCTGTATATTTTTTGTATAAATTTTCTACATTTACTAGAAAAAGGCAGAGGGACAAATTAACCTTCTTCCTTAACAGTTGCCGTTTAGTTTGTGTGGTTTGTCAGTTCAGGTGGTCAGGATTACTACACATATGTGGAAATTAATGTGAATTTAAAATCCTTTCTAGATCTTGACAGGTGGTTTTGATCATAAAGTCAAACGCTATATTGTTCAGTTTCAGCGACCAAATGTTTAGTGCCTTTGTAGAAACACGGATCTGTAAGGTATGATACACAAATGATATTCTGAAGCATAATATTCTTGAAATTGCACTCATGTTTCTTAAGGAATGTAAAATTTTTCATAATGTTTGTAAAAAGATAATTCATTTAATGTGAACATTTCCAGAATGTACTTTTTTGCACTAAAACAAAAAAAAAAGTGTTGTTGTGGTTATTTGTAGGTTATCATGCTGTGATTTTACTGGTCACTGGAGATCAAATGGGCTGTATGTGGCCCTGAACTAAAATGAGTTTGACACCTCTGATGTAAAAGTGTCCCTCTATCCAGTGAGATTTCCTACCATTAACAGTAACACAGCTCAGTCTGATTGACACTGCTAACCAAAATGGCAGTGATTAGTACCTTCTCTTCCCACAGATCATATTCATGGTGGGTCGAGGATACTTGTCTCCTGACCTCAGTAAGGTGCGCAGCAACTGTCCAAAGGCCATGAAGAGACTGATGGCTGACTGCCTGAAGAAGAAGAGAGAAGAGCGACCTCTCTTCCCTCAGGTGAGAAACATATGATGATGCTTTTATTTGTCACAGGGAGGGACAGGTGCATATGATTTGCAACATTAAACACAGAGGCATCTAAATAAATTTAAAATAACTCTCAATGGCAAGAACCAAAAACTGAGTAGAAAACCATCAGGGTAGAAGTTTGTATTTAGAGTGTCTGGTGTTGCCAGCAGAGGGCATCACAAGTGTACGTGCTGAGATAAACAGCTGAACTGAAGCACTTACTGGTTGCTTGTGCCTTAGTGGATTTTGCTGGGTTGTGTTTAGTTGTGGATAGTGATAATAACTGATTCCTGACTAATCACCCCTGGGGCTGTGCTCTGTATTTTTTTCAGATCTTGGCATCCATTGAGCTGCTGGCTCGCTCATTACCCAAAATCCACCGCAGCGCCTCAGAGCCTTCATTAAACCGAGCCGGCTTTCAGACAGAGGACTTCAGCTTGTATGCCTGCGCCTCACCTAAAACCCCTATTCAAGCTGGAGGTTACGGTGAGCTGATACTGATACATAAAGTACACAAAGTAATCCCTCCATGGTTTAAAATGGATTAGCTATAAATCTACACCTTTATCTCATTTAGTATACGTGGATCTACATATTTTCAGTATCCTCACCCACACACAGGTGTCAGTTAAAGTGGAGTAAGGCTCTATTCCAACATAAACATTTTTTTTAAACACTTATTTAATAGAAATTCTAAGGTAGCAGGCAGATGACTTTAGTTTTGTGTGTATTCAGCAGCTACAAGGACCAAATGTATTGTAAGACTCTCCCTGCCAATAAACAGACCATACTTACTTTACACACTACGGTGTGTTTCTAAAACTGTTGTGTGCCACTGAACCTTTGCACAGAAACAAAACAGGAAAAGTCCACACACAAACCTGTATAAATCCTCAACAACAACAAGAGTTCGTATATGTGGGTCAGCTGGTGGTCACTTAGTTGGCTCTACATCAGCCAGACAGAGTTCAAAGCAGTCAGGAGGTCTGAGACAGGAATGATGAGATCCGGTGTAGCTCTGTTACTGTAAGGAAGATGATTTGATCCAAAACTATAGCTGATGCACCTTAGTAAATAGTCCAGTTGTTGCCAGATGTTTCCACAGCTTATATTTCTATGTGAAGGTCAGCAGGTTGGGTAGTTTATAGTACTTTAGAGTAATGCAGTGTAACACACACACACAGTGGAACACACAGTGGTGTTTTTTAAACATTATTGCATTATTGTTGTCAGCTTTTCCAGTGTTTACGGCATTAATTTATCAGCTCAGGAAACACACAGACCAATTAGGTACGAGTTCAGCCATCCCATGTGACGCTACTCAGCCAATGAATTGGTCTCTGTGTTCCAGCTGCTAAACATCACAGCTGAGTTCAGAAAACAGGTGAGGGACAGACCAGAGGAGGACGGACAAAAAGATAAACAGGAAAAGCACTCAGAGAGTGCAGTGCTCTGCCAGGACTTTTCATTCCTCAATTTGTGTATTCAGAAATCACGGCAACATAGAATCTGGCCATTTATTATAGATCAACCCACAAACTAACTAAATAAATACTAAGTTGCCTTGCGTGAGCACAGGCATGTGTTGTGCATGCGTACATTATGTAGTACAGATACCGAATTGCGTGACCAAAATATGTAACGGGTCGAGTGAATTGATGCAGGTAACTGAAACAGCGTTCACTTGTTGTCATGGTTACGGTGACGCAGTACCAGCCGCTATATCTGGCAATGGAAAATCCTTAACAAATCCGTGGATCCAGACTATAAGCTGCATCACTGCCAAAATCTAATGAGGTGGTCCTTGTGTCATTTCTGACCTTCCCTGAAAATTTCATCCAAATCCGTTAGTCTGTTTTAGAGTAATGTTGCACAGGACAGACAGATTCACAGATCCACGGACAAATGTACGCCCATCGTCACATAACTCTGCCACGTTCATTGACAGAGTAATAAACAAATCGACACCGAGAGGAAAGTCGCCCTGCACATGTTGACTATGTTTTGCTCAACATACAGCTGTAAGGCAGCTTCTCATCTATGAATATAATCCAAACTAAATAAGGTTCCAGACTCACCAATGAGCTCCAAATGTTTGAGAACGACCCTGACACCATTCAGACCATGATTCAGAATACCGTCAGCTCAGTTCTCCCATTAAGCAGCAGGGATATAAGGGGAGTGATATAAGAGAAAAAAACGTAAAAGTGTTCAACTGTTTAAATTTTGCGAGATTTAGGTATTGTTAAAGATGAATATAAATTGGTTCAGTTTGTTCAGTCATGATTTTTCACTTTATTTTCAGATGTACAGTTATATCAAAAGTTATTTATTAATACAAGTTGTCAAAATGTTTTTGAAATATACTGAATTTATTTGATTTGACGCTCAGTTATTGATTACATGCAGACACTAATAAAACTACGAGGTTACATCAACATATATCACACTAATTCAAGTTAGACATTAAGATGTTCTGGACCTTTGCTTTAATACGTTTTCTCTGACTGGACCTCTTTGAATTTTAGTTGAATACCCCTGGGCCATACAGCACGTTGGCCCTCTTTTTGAATACAAAAAACCCCCAAAGATGAAACAGTCGACCGACATACAGTAATATGAACACTCTGCAGGTAGGAGTTTTCTTTTCACTGAAGCACAGGTGTTTAATAAACATGTTAAGTGCATATATATTCCCTTCTATCTTGAATCTGTTTGCTCACACAAAATGAAACACGATTAATATAGATTAAAAATGAACAATACTTAATTGTGATTAGTCTAAATTAATCCACAGCAGCCCTGTGATTAATCTGATCAAACATTTTAATTGTTGGACAGCATGAGCTTATTTCCTCTGATCCATCACTCACTCAGTACCCAACTCCCATAGTTATTTTTGTCCACTACCGTTCAAAAGTTTGGGGTCACCCAGAAAATTTCATGTTTTTCATGAAAACTCACACTCTAATTCATGTACTAACATAAGTGCACAAGGGTTTTCTAATCATCAATGAGTCTTTCAACACCATTAGCTAACACAATGTAGCATTAGAACACAGGAGTGATGGTTGCTGGAAATGTTCCTCTGTACCTCTATGGAGATATTCCATTAAAAATCAACCGTTTCCAGCTAGAATAGTCATCTACCACATTAACAATGTCTACACTGGATTTATCATTCATTTAATGTTATCTTCCTAGAAAAAAAATGCTTTTCTTTAAAAATTTGATCATTTCTAAGTGACTCCAAACTTTTAAACGGTAGTGTACGTATTCCAAACGAAATAGAAAATAAATAATATCAATAAACAAATATGAAATAATCAGTGATATGTCAAAGTCCCTCCTCCTCCTGTACCTCGTGAAAATCATATTTTTTGCCCTGCTTGGACACTGCATTCAAGGTAGACTTTTCTGGTCTCTAGGTAGGTGTGGTAATCAGTGTTTCACCGTTTTAACTTCTCATCACGGTAAACTGCTACACCTGATTAACAGTTAACACTGCCATGGCTGCTGCAGCAGTACCTGCACACTCATTTCTCTTTCTCTTTGCCATATTTCAGGAGAGTTTTCAGCATTTAAGTAAGCGCTGCGGAGCCCACCAATCCATCCCTCGTCACTTCTCAAAAGTCTTGTTTCCCTACGGTGGATTCATCCATTACTGAAAACAAACTGAAAAATTAGTCTTGAAGAATGTGCTGTTTTCTTCCCCTGTCATCCTGAAGACGGCGGCCTCACTGGAGTCCTTCCAACAACGAGCTATCCAGGCTAACGGCCACAGCAACAGAGAAACTGAATTAGGAACAAGTACAAAACAAACAAAAAAACTTGATTTAAACTGAAAGGTAAAAAGAAAAGCTAAACAAAACAAAAACCAAAACAAGACTCAAAGATATCCACACCAATACGGCTTTGAGGAGAGGGTCAATTCCATGGATAGACTTCCCTGCTGGAAGGAAAAGAAGAAGACAAAGGATAAAGGACCTGGAGGTGAAGGGAGGAGCCGAAGCTTTGAGTGCATCTGGTCCTGTCATTTTCTGTGTGGATGAGGACGGAAGCTGGAATATTAGCAAGACGTTGAGCTGGACTTTGAGCGATGGCAGAGCAGGGCCTGTGGAAGGACCGCAGGCCTCCCATCCTTCAGCTGATTGAAGGCCAGGCATCGGCCATCCCTGAGATGAGCTGGAGGCCACTCACTGGGGGTTACCCAATGGAAGATGACTTGAAAGATAGATCTATTTTTGTTTTTTCATTTGTTCCTCGTGTTTCAGATTTTAGCTAGCAGTTGCTGGGAATGCTAAGCTTTTTGTCCTCTGCATCTTTTTCAAGAGATGGTAGACATCTTAGAAGGAAGCTTTCCTCCCAGTCCGGCAGCACAGGCCTTTGCTTCTTTGGCCTTTTTTGGTTTACTGCGGACCCAAGTCTTCAAAATACTGTATTTTGCCCTCCTGTTTGCCACCAACAAATTTGAAGCCTGTGATTAAAGAGAATAGAAACTCTTTATCTACCAACACAATTTTCTCTGCCTTTTCAAAATAGTTCAAACTCTCATGTCAAAGCAGGAGAAGCAGTTCTTTTTAGAGATTTCTGTTGGAAAAGTCCACTTTTCTACCAACCACAGGAGCTGTTCTTTGGGAGAAGAAAATGCTAATTTATTTGGTGAGGGAATCTACATCAGAGGGATTTTTAATTACGTCTGAGGAGCCTGTTCTTCACCTGTAGTGAGCTTTCACACTTCATCTTTGAAAAGATTTCACCTTTATGCACAGCTGAAAGTGTGTACAGTACTTGTGGCTTCTCTGAGCTTCCAAGATGTTACACAGCATCTTTGCAAGAAGGCTTTTCCTTTGTTTCTCATGCTTCTCCCAGATTTTTTTGACACTAAGTGCATGTTGTTTTACTTTTTTGGATCATATTGCTTTCTTGTTGCACTCAGCTAAACGTGACGATGGTTCTTGTTGCAGCTGCTGATGAACGGGCTGCAGCAAGGGATCTTCTGGAGAGTTCTGTCAGGAAATGTTATCTCAATCACACCTTTTACTTTCTCTATACACATGCATTTGTACTTTTTCATTCCAGCGTGTGTTGAGGGTTGTAGGTTCTATCACAACTTCTTTTTTTTTTGTTATCGATGTCATTTGCCTTTTTCTGTACAGGCAGGCCTGCAGATATTTACTTATTTATGTGAATATATTTTGTTAGTTTTATGGATTTTTTTTTCAGAAATGCTTTATTTGAAGCTGTTGGTCTTTCTTTTGACGCTTGTTATTGTCTTTGTGACTCGTGTACTTGCACTTTGTAGAGATGGATTGAAGCAAATGAGCGACTTGCCTTTCCTTTTTTTATTGAAGAATAAATTGTGACGTACAGAGCAGGTGACTCAAAGTTCAGCTTCCAGTGAAAGGAGGGCTGGACGCAGTATTTCACTGGGAAGACTCAGTTCTCGTCTGAGGACGGCCTGTGCTAAAGCGTCCAGCAGCCGATGTGTCACCATGCCTACAGTGGTGAGAGCTGAGCGAATGAGAGTGCTGACCTGGTGTTTGCAGGTACAGCGTCCATCCAGACACTGACAGACTTGTCCCTCACATTCATCATTGTGATCATGTATGCATTTCCATCATGAACCCAGGCAACCCCATCCACAGCAACTTGTTATCTTGCACATCTGTCCCGTCTTTGTACAGCTAGGACAGAGGCATAACTGCAGTGTGTTATGCTAGCTTGATACAACCCTGACTAAGGATGCTGATGTACCACAGCCCTCAATGGCCACTTCCTCTAATGTAGACAGTCACTGAAAGGCTTCTGAAATGCGCTACAAGAAACATGTTGAAAATACAAACTGGTTGGAAATTTTACTAGCAGATTAAATGTTGGGAAAAAACACATTGGATAGGTGCAAACATTGGTTTTCTAAAGAAAGGTGAGTGAGGAAGAACTTAGGGTCCATCTTTAAATGAACGTCATTTACAGGTACTTTGTTTTTAGATGTTTCCACCCTAATAGCTAAGTTGATTTTCTCACCTCCAGTGACATTATATTGTCAAGATTCTTCCCATAGAAAATTTCAGTAGCTGCCCAGTAAATGAAATGTTAGAACTGATTTACTTTGCAACTCGGCAAGCCTCACTGAAAAAAAAAACACTCATCCAAACAGCAGAGCATTAGATCTGAAGTGTCTCTGAACAGGATGCACAATCTAAACATACTGGTGTAATGTGTTTGTAAGACAACAGCCTAAATATTTCCCAAAGTCTGGATAGTACAAAGAGTGAACTGAAGTAGGTGTGTGTGTAGACTGATATCTGCTGGGGTCAGTGAGGACCACTCAGACACAGGGTCCTACAGGTGCAGTTCACTTTGATTTTGCAGCCTGCTGTATGTTGCATGGCTGCAAGGGTGGGGCAAAACTTTCAGGATGCTTTGAGGTTTGTTACAGGCTGCCATATTATACTCTTTGCTAACTCAGTATAAAGACTGACTGTGAACACTACTGACTGACAAATGAGAATGTTGGGCTGTTGCTCATCAGTCTGACAGGTTGGAAACAAACCTCCAGTTTTCTCATACTCATTTGGTAGAGCACCAAAGGGAACAGGAACATTTGAATCTAGGCTGAAAAAGTGGAGCAATTAGCAGCTGAAGAGTAGCTGAACATTTTCCTCACCAGACCTAGAAGATGAGTGAATATTTAACTTGACAGTCGTCCATTCAAATGAATGCCGATGTTTCTATGTTTTTATTGGATGCGCAAAATACCAAGACCATTTTATTTCAGGTGGGTTTTTTTGTTTTTTTTTTCTTTGAGTTGGTTGTAATTCTCCCGTCCTCAAGTGGTCAAATAAGCATTGTGGTTTAACCTGTATTAACTGATGGGTTTTTTGGCTGTTATGTCAGTGAGCGTTTGCCAGTTTCCACATCAGAAGTTACAGAGCAGCATTAGCATTCATGTGGAGTCTTCATGGACACATTGTCAATTTTAGCCACTTGAAGAAATCATTCGATCACCTTAGCAGTAATGTCTGCTAGTCTGAGTGAGTGTTGGCCATGTTGCTGGGTCATGTACTGCTGTGTTGTACTGTAACACATCCAGTCCATTAATGTTGCACGTGATTTCAGTGAATGTCACCTGGCACTAAAGCAGCAGATAGCAGACAGTCACTTCACTGTCTGGTTTCTGCAGCAGCTCTGTAGGCACAGTATAGACCCCACTATTCTTGTCTGTCCTTTGTTATCAGTTGCCTCCCACAAACTGTTCCTGCTAGAGTTAGACATATGGAGATAATGTAGGTCTTTTTATAAATATTACATATCGTCCTGCCACAAGGAAGGTTCCACAGCTGGCATGTCATTGACCTGTTCAGACAACTTGAGCTGTTTGGCTTATGAAGGAGACGGAGTCACTAGAGGGAAAATGCTTTTGACTGAAGACGAGAGCTGCAGTTTTTGGTCTGACTTTTGCCCCTTAATTCTGAGAATTTAGGTCAAAGTTGTGATGTCACTTTCTGTTGTCGTAAAGGCACAATAAGACAAGAAATATTGAAAGACTAAATGAGGGAATAGATGATTGCATTTCCGTGGTAAAGGACTGGACCATCAGTGAGTCCTGAGCTCACAATTCTGGGATTAAAGTAGTATTGAAGTCTAAATTTAGGCATTCAAATTTAAATTGTATCTCAGACTTGAGTTAAATTCTAGCTTTCATCAGTCCCTCTACCTGTGCTGTTCATGTGCTCTAGCATGCTGGGGACAGAAGGAGGTTCACTCAGAAGGGTTGTCAGTCAAACACAGTCACACAATACTCACACATAACAGTCAGCTCACCTACGTGACTGGAAATGTTTTCTTATTTCATTTTCATCTTTTCGTTCCAAAGGATTTTGTGTCAGTTGTAAGACTTCTGTCTGCAGTCTGATTTTCCGTTGACAAAGACTTTTTCCAGACAGTTCTATGGTGTGTTTGATCATCAACTTCTGCTGCATGCTGTTGGTTTCTTATGTTAAGGTTTATGTACTGGTCCCAGTGAAATGTGGGTTGACTCTGACAGTTCATTTTTCACCTTGGAAGAAGTGGCCCAATTTGACTGTTCCATGCAATTGAAGTTAAAGAATGAACTGTCCAGGTCAAGTTTTAAAGCCACACACACCAAGTCCCAGAGATACTCAGGTCATGACAAGTTTAAACATCAAAACTACTTCCACCGATGGAACCCATGTGATACAGTGAAGAGGAAGAAAGTAAGTGGACCTTGAGTTAAAAGGGTGAACTTCTGTTTTGCGAGTCAACGTCACAAGACATAGGACATGGCCTTCATCCTCTTCTACAGGCAGCAGTGTCATCCTTCACAGAGCTGTATCTGCAGATAGCAGGGGCAGGTTTCTGCTGTACTGGGATCAGCTGTTTGCTCACATGCTGGAACCCGAGGAAGCAAACAGTAATATCTTTCAGAGTGCTGTATTTGATTTCCTTTGCAATCTTTATTTCTATGAGAATATTATCACAGATGTATATCTGCTGAAGCTTCATAGAATCTACAGGAGCAAACACTGGGCTCATAACTGCCGCTCCGCTTTCCTCCAGCCACCTCTTACCACACACCCTCTGCTGCTCCTCCTCATCCAACACTTTCCGTTCAGCCTTTATCTACTTTCATGTTCCTTTTTCTTCTTAAACGTGTCTCTCTCCTCTTTGCCTGCACCTTAAACCCAGCAATTCCATTCAACTGAGAACTTTCATGTAAAACTTTATGGAGATTTGTTTTGATTTGTTTTCACCTGTAAATAGTTGTACAAAGGAAATACTGTCAGTTTGCTAGGAGGCATGGAGACTACAAATGTAACAAATTACAAAATGTTCAAAGTACAGACATTTTGATAGGCAGACTTCTGAGAAAAACAATTGAGTGTAAAAATATTTAAGGCTGTATTATAAGGAGAAAGAGCTTAATGTATTTGTTGTGAATATGAAAAACTGATATATTAAAGAAGTGCATGAAAACTAGCTTGGTTTTTGGTTCATTTGTATTGTGACGTGTGAGGAGTCACTTGGTGCTCTTATTCCTCTCCTGGAATTGCTTGTAAACCACATGGTGGCAGCATCTACCATAGAAACATCTGCTGCTGCTGCTGCATGCACACTTTCACAGTGCAGTCAAATGACAGGATATCTTTAATGATTTTCTGCTCTGTGACACATCTGATAAAATGAAGCCACGCTTGCTTTGACATTCGTACATGACTGTCATGCTGGAGGGTCCTCTTGCACCCTTGTCCTCTAATGTCAATTTTCAGTATTGCTGACCTGCTGCAGAGTGAATGTGGGAAGGTCAGATCCAACTTAAAGTGCCTAAAGCTTTGGTTCCTTGAATTCTTGAAAGAAACTGGAAGTTTCCTGGGAAGAACTGTGCCACTGTCTACTGATTTTAGGATTCAGTTGGTATAATTTTAATTAATTAGTTCAAATAAACGGCACCTGTAGCATAAAGAGCAATGCGTTCAAAGCAGAGCAGCTTAAGGTGCACATGTGAAACAGGCAAGCATAGAACTCAGCACAGAAGAATTACGTTTCTAATGACAGCTGTTTAAATGGAGAACTTCATACAGCTAATTACAAAGAAACAACAGTCTCTCGACTTTGTTTCTATTATCCTCATATTGGTTCCACTACATATTTCTGTCCAGGGAGACTTCATGTTTGATGACAATTACTAGTTTTCTTTTCCTCTTTCTAAAGTCTGACCATTTTGGTCTGTATCCTGAATCCTAATACCTTAAATATCCTAATACCTAAATAATAAAGGAACTACTGAGATTTGAGGAACAGCCAGTAGAGCAACAGCTGCTGTGGCTGTGGCTTAGGTGGTGGAGCGGGTTGTCCACTGATTGAAAGGTTGGTTGTTTGAGTGGTACTACTTTTCTCTGTAGACAAACTGTTTGAAATTAACCCTCAATCTGTATTTAAGGTTAATGTCCACAACAGACTTAATGTAATTGTAAGCATTTTTGGTTGTGAACTAGAGGACTGGATGGATGACCACTGGCTTAGGGAACCACTGACAGAGCAGGACGTTTGACAAATTACAAACATACGTTTACTACATTCAGAGCTGAGATCATAAACTAACTGCAGTTATTTTCTACAGAAATCTTTATGTTTAAAGCCTGTCCAAATGCAGTTTTCCACTGAAGCTAGAGGTGTCACCAAGGAGCGGCAGTACATCTTTTAGTACTGTAATGTATACACACAACACACACTACTGTTCAAAAGTTTAGGGTTATTTTTGAAAGAAAACTATTTTTCCCAATGAAGATAACATTAAATGAATGATAAATCCAGTCTAGACATTGATAATGTGGTAAATGACTATTCTAGCTGGATACAGCTGATTTTTAATGGAATATCTCCATAGAGGTACAGAGGAACATTTCCAGCAACCATCACTCCTGTGTTCTAATGCTACATTGTGTTAGCTAATGGTGTTGAAAGGCTCATTGATAATTAGAAAACCCTTGTGCAATTATGTTAGCACATGAATAAAAGTGTGAGTTTTCATGTAAAACATGAAATTGTCTGGGTGATCCCAAACTTTTGAACAGTAGTGTAGGTACTCTCATAAATACTGTACATATTGTACTTAGATGAAAACTTGGTTTGCAACTGAAAATGCAGTCCAGGAGAAATTAATTTTACATGAAGTCAGGTTCATTCATCTGTAATGAATACTTGTCAAACACAAGTCATTACTCTGGAAAGTGTGTGAGTTCATCAGTGCCTGAGCAATACTCATATTGTACATTCACACTAATACACAAACATGAAAAGCCAGTTTCTTGTGCAGCTAGCAGATAAGGCTGCTGTAGATAAGACCAAAGCACTAACAGTATTATGATCATATGCTAGCTACAGTATGTTGACCATGAACTGACTATCTCAATTTTCCAGCAGTGCTCAGACTGTCTACACCTCTGAAATATGATAATGCACACCATTAAACATATTTACAACCCTCCATAAAATCACAGGCTGCCTGTCTTTCATATCATGTTTCCCATTTATCACGACCACGGTTACAATATGGACACCTTTATTTATATGACAGTATGTAATAGCTAGAAGATCCTAATCTTCCCACACAGTGTGGGAGTCTAAAACACATTTGTCAGCAAAATGTGGGAGGAGGAAGATGAATGAATCCCCTTCCCCCTCTCCTAATCTACTGTTGAGGTGCCCTTGTACAAACTAGTCAAGCCCCAGTGGCTCCAGTTAAGCTGTTTACAGTATGAGGCTGTGGGGAGACTAAACTAAAAAAAAGTAGACGAAAACTTAAAAACATCATATGAGCTGTCTTTCCTACTTTGTGGTGTTTTATTTAAACTTGTCTCCATGGACAGTGACCCCATCTGTCTCAGCTATCTGCCATAGAAAACCTTCCTATCCCCAACCTTAACCATAGAAATATCACAACAGAAAGTGATCATTTAGATCCTTTTTTTAATGGTTATTTTGGCTTTTAGATCTTATACGTCATCAAAAAAACAGTTTTCTTTGTGAAATTGCAGTCTGGCCAAGTATCATTTTCTGAGGGTCTTAATAGGAAAGTAAATCTAATGTGCATAAGAAACATTTTGATGTAGCAGTGATTGTCTGCTGGTCCTCTGCTGGCCTTGCCTGGCCTGTGAATGGCCAATTAGCATTCAAGAATAGCAGTAACAAAAAGTTTTGGCAACCAAATGAAAGCAGAATATGTGTTCACTGTTGGATTAGTGAGACTGAGACATGGCTACACTTCTTCATTCAATGAAACAAAACAAAACAAAAAAAGTTGAAATGATTATAAAAAATATTCAGCAGAAAATATCACGGCTCAAGAAAGGAAGTGTGCCCACAGAGACAGGGAGCCAGAATTTTGTACTCCAGCCCTGCACAGAAAATACTGAATAAATGTGAATGCATGTTCATGTGAATATGATTATTTTTCACAAGATGCCAATTTTAGAGAACTTCTGTTTCCTTTTGTGTAGCATGCAGCAGCTTCACATTTCCTCTGACCATATGTCCCAGTACAGTACAGTCAAAACTTTGGACACACCTTCTTGTTTAATGTTTTTTCTTTATTTTGACGACTATTTACATTTTCGATTCTCACTGAAGTGTCTCCTCACCCTTCGTTAGCTTTTCCATCCACAGCATGTTCGTCACAACTCAGGACCTCAGACGTTACTTTGGTTTCTTTCTAGGCTTCTTTAAAAGCTCCCCCTTCCTCCAACTGTCTCCCCAAACCTGACAACAGAGTGAAGGAAACTCCCACTGCAGGGGCATCACTGTATTCAGCGGCCTCACATTCATGGATCACTGTACGGTGTGCTGGGAGGGTAGCAGAAATCAGTATTGGACAGATATGGTTTTTGAAGACTTCAAGGATCTTTGCACAACAGCTGCTGAGGTTTCTTTCTTCTGAAATGGGAGCTGTTCCACAGTAGACAACTTTTAGACATTCAGACAATGCAACAGTTCTCAGTTCAACGCTAAACGTCAACATTTTTTTTGACCTCCTTACATTGAAAAAAACAAGAAAAGCACTCAGAGCACATAGTACTCCACCAAGGCTGCTCAGTCATCGTATCATTTAGGACAGCTGAAATCTTGAAAAAAATTCATTTCAGAAATCATGGCAACATAGAATGTGGCCATTTAATATAGCTGTACCCACAAACAAAATGACCTTGTGCAGATATTGAGTCGCGTGATCTAAATATGTAGCGCGTGCTGGGAATGGATGGGACTCAGAACCACAGTTTGGGAAATAAAGCCAGTGAGAGGTAACTACATGTGATGCAATTCAGACTGATTTGAAGTTTGTCCGATTAATGTCTGAAACCGCAGCTTTCACTGAATGTAATTCTGGATGTGTCACATCCTTTCCTTTAACTTTAATCAACACCTGCAGTGACAATGGGTGTTATTTTAAATTGAAAGCGATGTGGGGTCCCGAATGAAAATTGTTCTGTGTTCTTCTACACACCTGGTCGGTCAGCTGTTCCACGCAGATTTCATTTTTATACAAAGGAATTGTCTGTATTAAAGCTTCTCTGGATGAATCTTGACCTCTATCAGAGCAGTCAGGACAGTTTTTTTAAGATAAGCTGGACTGGAGTAATAGAGGTGAACTTGGGTTTTCCTCAATGTTGACTGAAGATTACAGCCTTGTGTTGAAGGCTCATTTGTTTAGGTTACAGATACCAGGGCTCAGAGACTCAGGCGCAGGACAACAGAGACACAGCAGGCAGTTGTAGGAGTTTAAGTACGATTTCTTCACAGAATCTCACACACAAAAAAAACCAACAGGAAATGACCTCACAAAAACTAGAGATCAGGATCAACAGAGCATCCTAATGGAACAGTGGAAACATTAACCAGAGTTGGTTCACTAAACAAAGAATTTAACAAGTTGCCCCCGTTACGGCCTCGTTAAAGTTGACAAGGCTCGAATAAACAAAGAGACCTGCAACATATAAACTAGACAGACACGGCAGGTAAAGTGAGAATGGGGAAAAAAACCCCAACTTTATTAACAATTATGATTCCAGCACCGGACAGCTCCTCCACCACCTGGGAACTCACTTCAGCACTGGACAGCGCCAGCACGGTGTTGTGCACTTCACTGCCAGGAGTCGGATGAGTAGATTCCCTGCAGAGGTAAGGCTTCAACATGTTAACATGACACACTTGGTTACGTCGTTTACGGTCAGGAGTGGCTACAATGTAATCTCGGTCACCTAGTTTCTCCTTGACCACATAAGGACCGCTGTAACGAGCTTGTAGGGCCGAACCGGGGACAGGCAACAAAACTAACACTGTGTCACCGGGACTGAAGCTTCTGTTTTTAGCGTCTTTATCAAACCATCGCTTCATTCTAGTCTGAGTAACGGACATATTTTGTGTCGCTAATTCACACGCACGGTGAAGTTTACCACAAAAGTTTGAAACATAATCACACAGATTCTGTGGTTTATTATCACCCAGCCACTTTTCCTGCAGGAGTTTTAATGGGCCGCGCACAGTGTGCACGAACACCAGCTCCGCTGGACGAAACCCCAAAGACTCCTGAGTTACCTCGCGAGCCGCAAACAGGAGGAGATGAACGCCCTCATCCCAGTCTTTTTCAACCTCAAAACAATATGCCCGGAGCATGCTCTTTAGTGTGGAGTGAAAACGCTCCAGAGCGCCTTGGCCTTCTGGATGGTAAGCGCTAGAATAGTGATGAGTAATATCCAGCTGTTTCATGACCTGCACAAAGACTCGTGACATAAAGTTGGAGCCTTGGTCAGTTTGTATTTCCTTAGGCAACCCAAACAGAGAGAAGAATTTCACCAGGCTTTTGCAACCGCAGGAGCAGTGATTTTACGCATTGGGATAGCCTCAGGAAAGCGGGTCACAGAGCATATGATGGTCAGAAGAAATTTATTACCACTTTTAGTGCGCGGAAAAGGGCCAACACAGTCTACTATTACGCGTTCAAATGGCTCCCCCACAACCGGAATTGGGTGTAATGGATACTGGGGAATTATTTGATTGGGTTTTCCACAAACTTGACACACATGGCAGGTTTTGCAGTGTTGTCGCACATCGCGCTTCAAACCAGGCCAGAAAAAACACCGCAAAATGCGATCATAAGTTTTGTTAACACCTAAATGACCAGCAAGCGGGTTGTCATGTGCCAACTTCAGAATCTCAGTGCGATGCCTATTTGGGACAACAATTTGTGTCAAAACACTCCAATCATCCTGCGTGGAAGCATGCGGCGGCGTCCATTTACGCACCAGCATCCCATCCTTTATAAAATAACAGGTGGACAACTTCTCAGCTTCAGACTCAGGCACAACAGCATCAAAAGAAGCTGAGAGAGTCACATCACACTTTTGTTCTAACATAAACTGCTCACGAGACATGGAGATTTTTGTATTTAAGTGCTCAGCCACAGAGGAGCCAACAACCGGGGTTGCCGGACCAACCACGGAACGAGAAGGAGCAGAATGAGGAGTTGTGATGCTAGACAACTGGGTCAGAGTATTTCCACTGGGTCAGAGCATTTCTAGTTCTTGTGGGGTGTTCCTGGTCTGCAGTGGTCAGGAGCTATCAAAAGTGGTCCAAGGAAGGAACAGTGGTGAACTGGCAACAGGGTTGTGGGCAGCAAAGGTTCACTGATGTACGTGGAGAGTGAAGGCTGGCTTGTGTGGTCTGATCCAACAGACGAGCTACTGTTGCTCAGATTGCTGAAGAAGTTAATGCTAGTTCTGATAGAAATGTGTCAGAATACACAGAGCCTCACAGTTTGTTGGGTATGGAGCTGCACAGCTGCAGACCAGTCAGGGTGTCCTTGCTGATCCCTGTGCACCACCAAAAGCACCAACAATGGACACGTGAGCATCAGAACTGGACCACGGAACAATGGAAGAAGGTGTCCTGGTCTGATGAATCATGTTTTCTTTACATCATGTGGATGGCCAGGTGCGTGTGCATCGATTATCTTACTGACTTACTGATTAGTGTATTTGTCACCCAGTGACATTGTCCCAGCTAACTCCACGAGTGTCTCTCCAGTAGTGGAATCTTGAGGGAACACCTTGACAGTGGGTTAGGGTTAGGATTAGGGTTGACAGGCCTAAAGAAACCACTACGGTTAACACCTGCTACCAGGGAGGCACCAGATCAAGCACCAGGTGAAGCTGTCACTGAAGGCACCAGTGAAGCTACTGGTAACAGAAACAGTAGAAGGACCCTGCTGTACAAGTCACAAGAGTTTTCATCCATGAAAAGCGATGAGGCTATTTGTTTCTTTATCTCTGTTTGCAGAGGTCCATACTGTCAGGAGTGAATGTTGATGCTCCTCTAACTGCTCAATATTTGCCTGAGGAAAAAGCTGATGTCAGGCAGGCGGAGTAAACACCAGCTATCTCCTCTGTCCTCTTCATTTCTTAATTACCCTAATAACAGATTATTCTGGCATTACTGTTGGGTTAACAAGCCTTCTTAACACTTATTAAGCAAGCTATTGTGTATATACACTTTGAGGAAATGCACACTCGCTATTTTTTTGGGGGGGTAGTTGTGTTCACATAGTGTATGCATATTTTTAATATATGTGTGTGCACAGTAAGGACTTTATTTGTATGGTATATTTTTCATGTAGTTATGAATGTGTGTGATGTTTTCAGCACAGACCACAGCTTTATAAACACACATAAATTCTGAACTTGTATTTAACTACAAGTGGAAAAAGGCAGAACCGTTCTGATTCTGCTTTTATTACCCTTCTAATTTTAGAATATTAGAGTCAATAAACACTGCCTGTCCAAAAAAATAAAAAATAAAAAATTGCAACCTGGATTGAACTAAGGGCTGCACAGTGGCGTAGTGGTTAGCACTTTCGCCTTGCAGCAAGAAGGTCCCTGGTTCGCGTCCCGGCTTTCCCGGGATCTTTCTGCATGGAGTTTGCATGTTCTCCCTGTGCATGCGTGGGTTTTCTCCGGGTACTCCGGCTTCCTCCCACAGTCCAAAAATATGCTGAGGTTAATTGATTATTCTAAATTGCCCATAGGTGTGAATGTGAGAGTGCTTGTTTGTCTATATATGTAGCCCTGCGACAGACTGGCGACCTGTCCAGGGTGTCCCCTGCCTTCGCCCGAGTCAGCTGGGATAGGCTCCAGCCCCCCCGCGACCCTAGTGAGGAATAAGCGGTGTATAGATAATGGATGGATGGATGGATGGATTGAACTAAGCAAATAGGTAAGAACTTTCCATTGGATAATTACTGCAGTGATGAATACACTTCAACTGCAACAACTTATTTAACCCTAGCTGCTGCAGTGAGGAGCTTCTCATTTCTTAAACAACCATGTTGGAAGACATATCCTGTGGTCATGGAAAGGATGTTAATCTGTCTCAGAAAGGTCAAATTATTGTCCTGCATCAAGCAAAGAAAACAACTAAGGAGGTTTCTGAAACTACTAAAATCAGGTTAAGAACCATCCAACGCATTATTAAAACCTGAAGGATAGTGGAGAACCATCATCTTCCAGGAACAAATTTAGTCGAAACAAACTCTTGGATAATCATGATTGGAGGTCACTGAAACGTTTGAAATATATCACAAGAAATCAACAGTAGAACTCAGGGCTATGTTTAATAGTTAAATAAGAGTATTTCCACATGTGCAATGCAAAGGGAACTCCAGGGATTGGGACTAAACAGCTGTGTAGCTCTAAGAAAACCACTGATCAGTGAGGCTAATCAGGAAAAAAAGACTTCAAGGACTCACAGGAGGAGATGTTCCTCTAAGAAGAAGTGAGACATTTATAAAGTTAGTGCTGAGCAACAAACAAGGTTGAGTTTCTTTATGAGACTGGTACATACATGTGTGACATTAACCAGCTTTAAAGCTGTAAAGGCTTGGTCTCAGTCTGTATTGGCACTTTTTGTGATGCTCATATGAAAAAAAAATTGTATTCTTGAAGTCTATTAATTAGCTAGTCTTGCAAATCTACACCTATCTTCACATTGTTTTGTCAGTGCTGAAGAATGGTCTGCAGCTGCAGCCATTAACCTTCTGCTGAAGTGGGAAAATGCTTTTGTTTGTTTAACATTCTTTAAAACAGCTACAGTTGTCTTGGGTGGTGCTAGACTCATAATGTTGCTGTGATGTCACTGCAATATAGTATCAGGGGAATTGTTTTGATGGAGGATTTGCGTGCTGGAAGGTGAGCACTGTTATGAAAATGTCTAATTTACCCACAAAAATCCAAACGGACTACTTTATTTCACCGTCCATATCTTGTAAATTTTTAATTTCCAGCACATAGGTTGTTGCTTGGAGGTTGTTGTTGTTTCCCATAGTGAAGTGGATTTTGAAAATAGTAGCTCACAGATTGTGGTTTAGCAAAGGAGGAAGATGCATGAAATGTGCTGAAATGTTACGCTTGTACCTGAAGTCTGCATCTACAGTAGGGAATCAGAGTTGTAGGGCTGCTCAGTATTATGAATAAATAAATGACACAGTGATATTTAGTTTTACTTGAAGATACATTGTAATGTGAAAAAATATAGGAATTTTTACGAGATGACTTGCATAACTATGTGGAAATGGTAGTCGTCCTACAGAGAAAATCTGGGAAGATTTTTTTTGAGTGCTTTTGTATTAATAACAAAAAATATTTTTGAAAAAGCTAAACCATTTGAGACCTTTCTCATATGAAGAAACACTGGTGAAGGCATGCATATCATTTTGTGTTTTTGATGATGTTCAGATCTGGCTTTTCACTCTTCATACAAATCAAACTTTGTGATGTTTAAAAGGTCAAACAAATAAGTTGTGTTGCCCCACGTTATGGCAACAACTGCAAGACACTGCTAACAGAGCACCTGTTTCTTGAGACCATCTTTTCTGTAGTTTAAATATTCCAATGCAGCTGACTAATGCTACATAATCATGGCCAGAATTATTTATCACAATGATTAATTGATTTTGGTTCGAAAATATTTCATTGCGCTTTCTCATGTAAATAAACAGAACACTGTTTTTACATCCATATTTTCCTGCTAAAGTACACATCTTCAGTAAAGTAAGACATACAATAATGTTCTTTTTGCTTGTCTAAATTTAGATTTACACTACCAGTCAAAAGTTTGGACACACCTTCTCATTTTATGTTTTTTCTTTTCTTCATGACTATTTACATTGTAGATTCTGATTGAAGGCATCAAAACTGAATGAACACATACGGAATTATGTATTAAACAAAAAAGTGTGAAATAAGTCAAAACATGTCTTATATTTTAGATTCTTCTAAATAGCCACCCTTTGTTGTGATTACTGCTTTGCACACTCTTGACATTCTCTGGATGAGTTTTATGAGGTAGTCATCTGAAATGGTTTTCCAACAGTCTTGAAGGAGTTCCCAGAGATGCTGAGCACTTGTTGGCCCTTTTGCCTGCATTCTGTTTCCATCTCATCCCAAACCATCTGGATTGGGTTCAGGTCAGGTGACTGTGGAGGCCAGGTCATCTGATGCAGCACTCCATCCCTCACCTTCTTGGTCAAATAGTCCTTACACAGCCTGGAGGTGTGTTTGGAGTCATTGTCCTGTATAAATAAATGATGGTCCAACTAAACACAAACTGGTACAGGGACCCCCCCAGGGAAGGTTACACCCAACAACTGAGAGACAGACCAAACTTTGCATAATTATAACAATAAACATAACAATAAAATACAATTTAAGTGGTATATTAATTGTTACATACATATTTAACATACAACTGCTGCACCACTGACCCTGCTACATAAATGCAATATAAACACAAGCACTGCCCGCTCAAAACCACATTGTTTTACAGATAAACATCTTAACAAACACTAAAGACAAACAAATTAATGTAATGATGATTTTGAATTAAAATTTATTGGGGCAGCAACTTAAAAAAAAAACTGCATTTAATCGCGCCTTTCTCAGTTCTCTAATTTCTGGCACGGCGCTAACACTGATGAACACTCCAGCCCAGTAGGTGGCGGTAATGAACCTAAAGTCTGTTTGCAGCTGTGATGAAGATACACAGGATGCACGAGTGATATCAGCATACAAGAAAGTTTGGTGAACAGTGAAGGAACACGAGACAGCATTGAGCTTGTTGGGTGGAAAGTTTTCTTTTAAAAAATCTAACACATGGCAGCTTGGATAAAAGCCTGGTTGTGTGCAAAAGTTTAAAATGTGGAGACAAGGCCCTTAAAATATGTCTCAAGTATTTAAATATAATCCCATGATTTCACCTTCCTCTTCCAGCTGCTGAGTGAAAATTCTGCTGTTGGATGGATGCATGTTGAATACGGTTACTTTATAAAATGATGCAACCAGAGGATTAAAAAAACAATAATAAAATGTGTCTTGGGATTGAATATTGCCCTCAGCATAAACAGCATGCTGCTTCACTGAAGTGTTGGGTCAAGCTGATCTACAATATATTATGGAATGTTGTTCAATTTGTTATACTGTGTGGAAAATGCTTCCTTGTTTTTTTTTTTTTTTAAATATAGTCCTTCATTACACCTGACACCAACTGACATTAAATTAAAAGCCCAAGCTTCCATCCCTTTAGACCTGTGGTTGCTGGTGGTAACAATAAATGTGCTTAATAATCCAGGTTCCAGAGATAAGTTTGAAATGACAAATTTACATTGATTTGTGAAAAATATAAAGTTTACCTTAATATACTACTGGTCCTTGATGTGCTTCCAAACCTAACTGTCTCTATAAAGTAAAAACGCTACAAGACTTCCAACTCCATCTTTTTGTCCTGCCTTTAGATATGTCCAGTCATCTTATCTACTTGGGCCAAATCCATTTAAAATTCACTCAGCTCTACAATTGCTGGACAAAATGAACAACCTTGAGGTCTATAAAATCCCTTTATCCCCATCACACGGCCAAAGTGAAAATGGATTTTTTTAACTTCAACCTAAATAAAATGGTGACAGCCTTATTACAGTACTCAAAAATTCTCAAGTGCAACTTTACCAAATGTCATGTAAATAAAACAAAGCACAATGAATATTACATCACTTTTAGTCATAGTAGTACCAGTCAGCTTCCTCAGTGAATGTGCCATGCTTGGCAACCTTGAAGATACTCTCTAGTCCAGATGCATGAATATCCAGGATGGAAACGGCCAGTGTCAACCAAAGTGGTTATTCTAAACAACTTGAGGGACATCCAGTACATGCATGTATTGTTTTCTATAAATACAGTTTGTGCAGTATCCATGGAATTGAGGAAGAAGTTTAAATTTCAGATTTTTTTTGTCTGTTACTTTAAAATCTAACTGCAGATTAAGATCATCAGATTTGACTGAAAATTCTAAGGCAGCTGCTAAATTTAAAATACACTGTTTTGTCAGCTGCTTTTGCCAAGACTAGGCTTGAAACTCCTTTTAAGGAGCGTATGTTTTGTTAAAATGGATATCACCATGCTGGCTTGAATAAACGGAGGCCCAGTTTTTAATGTACACAAATAGTCAGGGCAAAATGAACAGGGCAAATATGAAATGGAGATCTCTGGTAACTTGTATAATTACAATAAAATCTGTAAATTTGACCCTGTGTGAATCTGATATGTGCAGAATTTGTAAAATATTGGACATAATGTGGTCACGTGAAAATAGAAAATACAACAATCACCTACTATACCAACATCTGTCATTGATATGTCATGAAATGCTGCTCCATTATACACTTCATCATCAAGAGTCTTATATTACAGCATTAAGACATGGAGGGCAAATTCAAGTAAAACACACACTATGCTTATCCTGTGTGAATGCACAACAAGAAACACAGGTGTGGGGTCATTTTGAAATCACAAGGTCACTAGTCCCATGTGGATAGGCCTATTTTCTTGTCCTTTAGATTAAATTTGCTCATAAAGCAACATATTCCACAGTATATTCTTTTTTTTTTATATTTGTGTTGGGTGGATGCCATTGGGCTTAGTTTGGAAGTTTATAAAAGTACCCTCTTCTTCAGGAGTTTGAACCCAGCCTGCTAAAGAGCCAAAACTCAAATGTTGTGTATATACAAATTCCCCAAAGGCAGCCCTCAAAGCCCTGTCTCTCCCCCTGAGAAATCAATACAGGCATTTGTTCTCAGATGTCTTCATGGTGACATGTCTTTGCATGCTTAATGAACTTCTCTGTTCACCATACAAGGTTGTATTGATCCTCAAAATGGCTGGTATTCAGCAAAGATCTACATTCTATCTGGGCAGAGCTGAGGCAGAGAGCTCCTTAGATCAAGCAGACCCACAGAGCGCATTATGCTTCTTTTTTGGAGCTGGGCTGTTTCAGTCACTTTGCAGCCTCTGGCCATTTATCCACTGTCTTTTCCAGACAGCTGGCTAAGAGAGGTGAAAAGGGGAAGCACAGTGAATCTTAATCTAATTAAATGTGGAGGAAAATCTCTGCAGATCTCTCTCTGCTGATACCAGTGAATAATGAGCTCCAAGGTCAGCAGTCACAGAGCCACGCCTGTATTTACTCTTTGCTTCACTTTCACCTAACTCTGCACACAATGCACTTCCAACACCACAACCTCAGAATAATGACAATGATAGGTAATATGGATAGAACTTATACACAGGGATGGAGTGATTCCAAAGAAATCTGGTTACTGGTATGACTGAATACCTGATTCTAGTCTTGCTTAGCCAGCCCATTCTATGGACATATTGATCTGACTGCACCTAAGTATCAGTCTGCTAAATACACTGCCCTGCTAAAAAAAAAAAAAAAGTCGCACTAATATTTTGTTGGACTGCCTTTAGCTTTGAGTATGGCACTCATTTGCTGTGGCATCATTTCAGTAAGCTTCTGAAGTGTCACAGCATTTATTTCTGTTCAAAGATGCATTCATTTTTCACCAAGATCTTATATTGATGATGGGAGAGTTGGACAAAGTCTTCTCCAGTACATCCCAAAGATTCTCAATGGGGCTGAGGTCTGGACACTGTGAAGGTCAATCCATGTGTGAAAATGATGTCTCATGCTCCTGGAACCACTCATTCACAATGTGAGCCTCATTAATCCTGGCATCGTCATCTTAGAACATGTCCATGTCACCAGGGAAGAAGAACTCCACTGATGGAAAGACCTAGTCATTCAGTATATTCAGGTTGTCAGCTGATGTCATTCTTTGGGAACATAATGTTGCTGAACCTGACCAACCCCAGATCATAACCCTAAACCCCCACAGGCTGGTAGGCACTAGACATGATGAGTTCATCACTTCATCTGCCTTTCTTCTTACCCCAATGCCCCCATAAGTTTGGAACAGGGTAAATCTGGACTCATCAAACCACATGACCGAGCACATTTGTTACTCGAAGATGACGGTTCTCCACTATCCTTCAGGTTTTAATAATGCATTGGACGGTTCTTAACCTGATTTTAGTAGTTTCAGAAATCTCCTTAGTAGTTTTCTTTGCTTGATGAAGGCAAATAATTTGACCCTGCTGAGACAGATTGACATCCTTTCCATGACCACAGGATATGTCTTCCAGCATGATTGTTTAAGAACTGAGAACCTCCTCCCTGTATCAGCTAGGGTTAAATACGTTGTTGCAGCTGAAACGTATTCATCACTACAGTAAATATCCAATGGAAGGCTCTAACCTATTTGCTTAATTCAATCCAGGTGCCGACTTGTATTTTGACATGTTTGTATTCCTATAAAGCAATTACAGTCATCCTGGGTGGGGCTATGTCAAGGATGCAGCTTCATTGTTGCCTCAAAATAGTGATGGTGGAGTTGTTTCAGGGACAAATTTGCATGCAGGGAGATGAACAATGTGCATTAAAATGGATAATCCAACAACAACAAACAGCAGAACTGCCTTGATGCATGATCCATATTCTTGGCAAAACTTGAAGTTTCCAGTGGTACCTGTTGTAGGTTCTTTTATACCCTCCACCTCCAGCTCTGCTTAGTGACATCCTTCCTTTCCCCTCCCTCTCCCTCTTTTCCCTCAGGTGGGCGTGAGTCAGGTATGTGTGTGGAATGCGTGCAAATGCAGGCCATTGGATGAATACCTGAGTGAGCATACCTGCAGCAGAATTGATCCACCTGCAACTCATCATTCCTGTACCACAAAAGCCAGGCTCAGGCCACTGCATGATGCCAGACTGTTGAATAACCTCAGTTAGTCAACTCAGCCACTATTGAGTAGTTTTCATTCTTACTTCATGCTTCTGACTTGAGTTTCTCCTTGTTGAGAATCAACTCCTGCCTGCTCTGCTTGCCTGCTCCACTCACCTCCTATCTGAGTTATAGTTTGTACCTGCCAAATCCACCCTGGTTTCGTTGGATCACCTCACTGGTATCTCTACCTGGCCTGCACATCCCGAAGATGCCATTCCTGCTGTGATGCTGGGCCTGCCACACCAACTGAGTTACCCCCCTCCCTCATTGGGTGTAGTTACTCTGAACTGTTTAGCGTTTTAATTTTTGCTCCTGTATCCCTCGCCTTGGTGCCATCCTGTAATTGTTAATGTTGACCGCACCATATGTGCATTTTTGTCCTGGACCCTCACTTTTGTAGCTTGGTGGTACCATGCCCTGGTCAGCCTCCTTAAATATATGTACAGTTCTTAACACATTTATTAGACCGGTGGTTGTCATATGGGGGTATGTGTACCCCTGGGGGTACTTGAAGGTATGCCAGAGGGTATGTGAGATTTAAAAAAATATATTTTAAAAATAGCAACAATTCAAAAATACTTCATAAAATATATTTATTTAGTAATACTTTTGAAAAAAATATGAATGTAAATTCATAAACTGAATTCCATATCAAGTCAGCTATTCCATTTCATTACCATAAACCCAGAGCTTCCCCCATGCCGTGATGGTTTGACCCTACCTGGCATGTGCCACACAACATCAACTGTCGATCAACTATCAATGTAGCAAATAATGGAGTCCTATAGTTAAAACATAGCAGTAATGCAGCTGAAAACATGGAGGAACACCTACCAAAGAAGGCACAATTATCATTTTATTATTCATATTTTTTTTATCTTAGGGTCTCACTTGGCTGTGGAAAACTTCAGCCTTCCATGTCCCATATGTGATCCATGGTGCGGATATGTTTGGGAAATAAATTGGCTGTCCCTTCAGCAGATTGACAGGTATCTCTCTCCTTAATGACATGGTCCAATAGCTCTTATCAGTCTACTGCAAGGCAGCTCTGCCAGCTTCTGAGATGCAGCGGCTGCTGTCCTGAGTGTTTGGTGTGGGAGAGAATTTAGCCTTTGAAACACTGAAGAAAAGAAGCAGAAGCTGTAGGTTAAAGTGAAGCAGGTGAATGTGTTTGCTTGTAATGAAGAGGTTTAAACATTTGAATGGGTTCTGAAATGAATCTATGGATTATGGATTACATGCAATCGTGTCACCTGTATCAAAGTTTTGTTCCAGATTTTGCTTGTTACGGTACGTTATATGTAAATAAAGATCTTACACTGGTTGCAGCCCATTGTGTCAACTTGGAAAACCAAGCTATGTATTGCTAACTGAGGTATATATATATATTGCAAATGCATTTCTTAGTGGTAAGATGTGTTACAACTCGGCTTCAAACCTGTAACAAAAATGCGGAGACAACCACTGTATGGTGAACAAAACAAAGATTTTATTGCCAATCAAAAGAAATCCACACTGCCATCAAGGCCTAAATGAACAAAAACCAAAACGTGGGGCTGGAGCTCCAACAACACACCACTCCTGTCGGCGAGCCCGTCTGGACTGGAAAGGAGAGCGCTTAAATGCAGCTGAGGCACTGATTACAAGTGTGGCTCAGTCACGTGACGACCCTCGGCTCCTGATCAGGCACATCTGGTGTCGAAGTGGAAGGTCATCGCAGATGTTTGATTATGGTTCAATACAAAACCTGTCAAGCTCCTCTTTGAAGGTTAATTTTTGTATTCTTTTTTGCATGTTGATATGCTGATGGCCATATTTGAACAACAAAATGTGCTACTTTGAATTAAAAATGTGACACTTACTTGAATAGCAACTGTCCAGATACGCTGGATTGCTAGACCAGAATGCTTTATTTGATTGTTTTAAAAATGTGCACAAACAGTTGCTGCTCAAGTAAATTAAAGTAATGTCTTTTGGACTAAATTTAACTGTCTTGTGAAGCATGAACATATAGGATCCCAGAATCAGTCACAGGGATGAGACTCTGGCAGAAGAACATCCAAATAAGGGAACATTGTGAGTTAGAGTTAATCAAATTATGCCATAACCCAATGAATGTGTTTAAGCTAACTCAAATACCTATTTTCATAATCTTTGTTTAAAAGAAGCAACTGAATCACAAGGGTAACTCACTGAAGAGCGATGGATTTGATTCTTATTTTTATAATCTTTGTTTAAGAAGTAACCAAGTGTCAGTGATAATTAGACTCTGACATCAGCTTCTCCTTTTTCCTGACCGGAGGCCTGCTCTGAGTTGCAGATGGAACAAATATATTAATAGAGAATTGAGAGACTTGAGACTGGGTGAAAGGGCACAGGCAGTCCAAAACAGATAGTTCCTCAAACATGGAAAGGTCTTATGAGCAGTTGTTGGGAGGTGGGGGGTGGGTGAGGTGGAGGGGTCTTATGATCGATGAGGGAGGGGAGAGAGCATGGAGGGCATGAAGTCATTGCTCAAGTTAATTGGCTCTGAGTGGCAACAGGTCCGATCAGAGAGGATTTTAACACGCAACTTGGAGGGGTGATTAAACGTGATCTGCAAAGGAATAACTGTTCCACTGGGATAATGGACTAAAGGACTTCTCATTCTGCACTGGTTGAGGATTAGAGAGAACTGTGATCTATAAATAACACTCACTGAAGGAACATTACTGAACTCTATTGTTTCCACAAGGAGCGACACCAGAATGGATTATACAAAGTTTTTATTGGCCCAAATGACAAAAAAGGATACAAGCAGATCTAAATTTGGACTGAACACCCCCTGCTCCCCCCTGAGCTGGGAGCCTCGGAGGCTCATTGGTCTTCAGGTGAGCAGCCGACTACGACCGATCCAACTGTTCTCCCCCTCCAAATTATGTAATCTGGGTGATTCTTACATTTCTTATATGTAAGCATAGTTCCATTCATGAGTCACATTAATCAATTAGAGGAATATTAATGTTTGTTTTAAATCAGTCTCATTGAGTTTTGTGATTTAAGAGCTATGCTGAACCCCTTGCTGAAATTTCATAATAAACATTTATCCTGCAATTAAAGTTAACAGATTGGAAATTCAATTTATCTCTGTCATAATGATTAAATATATGTCTTCTGTGGTGGTAAAAAGTCAGGTTAATGTGTGCATTACAACTAAAAATGTTCTGAATGGTTACTTAAGTCATTGGGGCCGTAGGTGGCCTTTTTTAAACTTATCCTTGGGGTTATTTATGTCCAAACCTCTAAATTTTAAACCTAGCAACTTACCAAGTGCCAAATCCGTTTAGAGGAAAGCTGCCGTTAACAGACGTGACTAGTAAATTAATTTAACCATTCAAAAGGGGCTACTCAGTTGAAATTAATCATCAGAGGAAGCAGGATAGGCGTCTGGATGAAGGCAGTGAGCAGCTAGATGAATATCCTCACCTACCAGCTTAATTGTTCCTCAGAATCCCACCTGGGTAAGATCCCTCTGGGCTGCAGGAACCAGACACATTAGATGGAGAGCTGGTTCAGTGATCTCTGATGACTATTTATAATTAATTTAGGGATTACTCGTCTTTGGATTTTAACATTCTGTAGTCAATGACTACATTGCTGCTTTGCTGAAGATAAGCTGAAATTCTTGTTTCTTGACTACTTGTTTTTTTCTATGATGTATTCAATATGTGCTACAGGCATCAGATGACACTATGATATGCAGTGAAGTCAGTATGCATGACACTAAACTGTTTCATTCCTGCTGAAGTGCACAGTGTTGGTGGCTGAAAAGGGGGAAAGGCATTTATTAGTGGGAAGAATAAGGTCTGAAAACACTGTGCAAACGTTGCTCTTCAATAAGATCAGGTAAACTGAATTACTCCATTAATGGCATGCTCAAAATGATGGATTTGTTTTCAGAGTGTGTGACATTGTCATGTTCTTTTAGCTTTTAGAGGGTACCAGCAGCAGCCTGGATGATGCTCTAAGTGATCAGAACGTTCAGCATTTTGTCTGTTATAATAAATCTGCAGACACACAACTACAGATGTAGTCCTACCTGGACCTGTCCTTGTTTTGTAATGGACTGAATCATCTCTTAATCTGTTAGAATTTACAGCAGTTATAATTGTGTTTTATCACTGTTATGGTCATTGTTTGGCCCTTCAGATGGGATAACACATAGAATTGATGGACTCTGACACATTTAGTTCTGGAGCAGTTTGTCACTGGGGTTGTATTTTATATCAAACCTATGCTATCAGTTCATCTCCTCCCCCCAGTGATGGAGAAAAAGGTACAGTAACTATCACTGTGGGGCTGTCTCATATGGTTGATGGCATCTTTCTCCTCCATATTTGGAACCAGCACTTCATTACTCTCGTTTGGTCTAGCAGCAGCAGCGGCGGCGGCGGCGGCGGCGGCAGCGGCGGCGGCAGCGGCAGCTTCCCACCGACCTGACACTTTCTATTAGAAAAAAAAATCATTAGCAACACAGCTAAAAGCTTTACAAAATCACACGAGTTTTTTTTCTTAATCTGCACTAAATGGTTGCCACGGAAACATGAGATAGAGCTATTTATTCAGCTGCTCATTCAAGGTCCTGTTTTTAAAAACCATCCAGTTGTGTGCTTCTAGTGAGGGTGTGTGTGTTCTTATGAAGGCATTTTAATGAGGCTAATCACCGTGTTCAAAAAGCATCATGTTCTATGATTGGTAGAGTCTTTTTCATCGTATATCATACTCTGCATGAAGAAAACTTCTTAGGCTTTTTTTTCTTTCTTCATATCTCTACTCTTGGGGAAAGAGGTCTCTGAGGAAATATCACTATTGAAGAGACCATGTTTTCTGTTCTGTGTGAAGCATGATGTGTCTGCTGCTGTCATCTCTATCAGCTTTCTGCTGCTTGGCTTGTCATCTGGACAGAAATGAACTAAGTTTGTCAAGACATAAAAAAAATAAAGACGGAGCAGATATTTCTGCTCAGATATAACGCCAAAGCACTGTTGACTAAGACTAGCAGTTAGATCCATGGAACCACAAGGAGTTAAGTGAGCAGACCCTAGTTTCAGTTCAACCCTTAGCACTGACTCGTCTTACAACTGGAAAAAACAATTAAACTCATAGTACAGCTATGGCTGACAGGAAATTTGTGGTGATTAAAATTGTCATCTAATGATGGCACTAGATGAAAGGTCAAGATGTCATCAGTGAAAACTACAGAAGAAATGAAAGACAGGTTTGAGGGCTGATCAGGTGTTTATCTATACAAGCTGTAATACCATAGTTACTCCACCAAGGAACATATCAGAGTTATGAGATGGTCGGCGTTGGTTTGTTTGTCTGTCTGTCTGTCTGTTCGCAACATTATTCAAAAATGGATGAACGGATTTAGATGATATTTTCAGGGAAGGTCAGAAATGACATACGGACCAAGTGATTAGATTTTGGCAGTAATGCGGCTTATAGTCTTGATCCACAGATTTGTTAAAGATTTCTGTATCATTGTGAGATAGTAGCACAGTGTCACTGTAACTATGACAAGTGAACACTACATCAGCTGCCTGCTGACAGTCACATGATTGCGATCCTACTATAAATGCACCGTTGTGGACTTTGAATGGTTTAAAGGTTTCATCCGTTGTAAATCATACAATGATTGAGCAGCCTTGATGGAGTACTGCTCTCTCTGAGTGCTTTTCTAGTTTATTGATGTTATGGATGACAATCTAGAAATGTTAGCAATATTACAACTATACCCTAAGTCTGGATTATTTAAAATGATAACCTAGTTAGCTTTCAGCAGGAATTTTCCTCATTATACTTTGATCTAGCCTCTGTCTAGTTTATGCATGCCTGCCTACCATTCTGTTTTTTCAATTCAATTCAATTCAATTTTATTTATATAGCACCAGTTACAGGTCAAGTTGTCTCAAGACGCTTTACAGAACCCATATGCCAGGATTCTCATAATTTTTTATCCTTGTATATCAGTGTTGTCCTGCTTAAGTATTTTATGCTTAATCTGCACTCAATGTGCTCATATATTTTAAAGCTAAAATAAAAAAAATCAATAATCATGAAATATCCCACCAGTGGAGTATATGGGGCTGCAAGGCCAAGAAACGTGAGTAGCAAATTTCGTACTGCTCCACCTCTCCCTTGTTGAAAGTGGGTGTCAAGGTTTACAACTGTAATAAGAAGAAGCGAAACTATCCCTCTTGTAGAACAAAAAAAAAACAGTGCTGTGCTTCCTGTCTTCCTTGTGTCTCTTCCTTACCTCCTGCACTCACATCTCTGGTGGAAGGGACCAAGATACAAGAAGAGGGGCTGAGGAAAGGAATGGAAGATGTACAAACTGAGAAATGAGATGAGGAGCTGTGGTGTTTGTGTGTTTGATCCCGGCCCTGACACAGACTCAGATCTCTCTTCTGGATTGACTGCTGACAGTAGACTGAGAATGCATCACCAACAAATTAGAAACAACTTGTGAGATAAAATTAGTAGGATAATGTTTCTGTGGCAATAATGAAATAGAAACGAAGAAACAGTACTGAGAGCAGAACCAGTAACATCAGAGCTTATTGATCCTCCAGTCTTCAGTATTTTACCACTGAGGCCTATTTAATACCCATCCCTTGGTGGTCGAGAACAAGATCCAGACAGCCTGCTTTGGCATCATCAGGGACATGAAGGTTCTCGTTAAGGATCTGGGAGGACATTCATAGAGTTTACAGCTGATATCTCAGAAACGTAAGATTCGCAAATTTTATCCAGGTCGCTAAGAGGTTTCTTGAGGGATCAAGGATATAAACAATATTGCAAGGTCAAATAATTAAATAAATTTTGTCACTGACTCAGGAGGGGCAGAGATATGTGTCCTACAAGCTTGGCTTCCTAGTAGTTCCTGTCTACCCTTATCTGTAACAGCGGCAGTGGTGGAGGAATAAAAAGGTTACCAGGAACATCACCCTTATTTCACGTGAGCTTTCCTCTAATACTAACCTCAGGCTGTTCAATCAAAGGGATAAACCCTCCAGATTTTGATAATGTCATTTGGTCTGTTTCGTGTGTATGTAGTTTGATTTTATTGTTTTGCCTTTTTGGCTTTATTGACAGGATAGTAGAGAGAGGAAGACAGGAAAGTGGAGAGAAGAATGGGGCAAGGACCTGCAGCAAAAGACCATTGGCTGGAATCAACCCATGACTGCTGCATGCGTCAGGGACTATAGGCCTTGTTTATCTTCTGGATGGACCTGCACAATATATCACCCCTGTCGCACTCTATATCACATATAGAATGGATCTACTATATATTAATATTTATGCTACATATTTATGCTAATGTAGTTGCGATATGTGAATTGAGACATGAAGCAAATCATATGGTTATACAGTTTGATTGACAGTATGTGAGATATATGTTCATGAATGATCTGTATGGAATGGCTGTATTCTTTCTGAGCTTGTCATATGGGATAGTAATAAGTACTGATTTATCAGCAGTGATGTTGTAGCAGATGTCTGCATCATCTGTTAATGATGAGTACTAGACTAAAGTGATTGCATCAGTTAAGGAGCTACTATCACAGCAAACATCACACGAGCCACACTGAGCTTCCCCAATGTGTTATAGTGTTAATATTTGACCACAGATCTTTAAATTGACAACACAGTTTAGGGGTATCAGTATTGAGTCAAAACAAGAGGCACCGGTTGATTGAATCCATGTTAGAATGACTCTGGGTCTCTGCTGGCTGCTTCTCTTTGATTTGCATAATAGAATTACCATCGTTAAACCTCTTTTCATGGTAATGATATAATGCTTTTTACATATTAATCTTTTATAGAATTAGAATATTTCCTTTTTGCCTCATGGTATCTCAAAGGAGGTCATGTATTAACCATCATTTTTGTGACATTACTACTGTTAAGTCCATTAAGACAGGTAAAATACTTGCAAGAAATTGAATCCATGGGATTTACATTTTACATTACTGCCTATAAGGGAGCCATGGTTCAAATTCTAAACCTATGACACATCATTGTCATCTTTAAAAAACCTTAAATACCACTTGAACTCTCTTTGAAATGAAGAGAGGAAGAGTCATTAATAGGTGGGATGAGTTTTTTTTGCCGGCCAGTGACGTTTCTTCAGACCAAAATGGGAAACTGGTTTAATTAAATTCAATTCAGTTTTATTTATATAGCTCAAATTCACAACACATGTCATCTCACAGCGCTTAACATATTGAGGTACAGACCTTACAAATTTTCAACAGAGAGCAGAGAACCCAAAACTCCAAAGTTGCCTTTGAATTCCCCATGAGCAAGCAGTCAGTGATGGTGGAAAGGGAATGTCACATTGAAAAAGAAAAACAAAAATATTATTGTATGCTTTCACATTCAGGTTTTCCTTCATTTAAGTCCGAACAGCCCAAAGCTGGAAAACCACATTACATGTCATGTAGTCATGTCAGCCAGATACCAGCAGGGGGTGATACCATATCAGAACCAAACACAACACTGAAAGTGCTGTGATGGAAAGATAAATGGGAGCTTATTACCAGAAATAACTGAGAATATCTCATGTAGTTAACTAATTGCATATGTGTGTACACATATAAATGAAATATTATCGAAATCCTCAAATTTAGGAGGGTTCATTGGAATGATTGTGTTTTTGAGAGATGGATGGTACCAATGTAGCAGTGTCACTGAAGTATATAAATGTTGCAAACTGCAGAGAGAATAATGATGAAATGAGGGTTATGCAAACACGTGTACGTAGGTTCAGCAAGAACACTTAATTACTCCTCTTAAAGACATCTTCATGTACACTCCAGCAGCTTAACGTGTTTCTCTTCAGAGATGAAATTAAATTAACAACAAGAAAAGCAATCAGAGAGCACAGTACTAGCCAAGGCTGTTCATTCCCCCATATGGCATTGTCAGAAATGCATATTTTAAAAAAAATAAATGCAGAATTTATTTATTAGTTATTGATGATCAAAAATAGTGGCACCATAGAATGTGGCCATTTAATTTAAATGTAGCCACAAACAAAATGACCTTGCGTTGAGCACAGGTGTGTGTTATGAATGTGTACATTATGTACAGATACCAAATCACGTGACCTAAATATGTAGCAGGCAGCGGGAATTGATGGGACTCAGAAACACCCCCACAATTTAATCAATTGTTCCTTGTATCAGTTCTGATTGATAATTCCTGATAAGTCCTCAGTGGTGGATTTGTAGTAGGATCACAATCATGTGATCATCAGCAGACAGCGGATGTAGTGTTCACTTGTTGTCATAGTTACAGTGACGCTGTGCCGCTATCTCACAATGATACAGAAATCTTTAACAAATCCGTGGATCCAGACTATAAGCTGCATCACTGCCAAAATCTAATCACTTGGTCCTTGTGTCATTTCTGACCTTCCGTGAAAATTTCATCTAAATCCATTTGTCCGTCTGTCTGTGCGCAACATTACTCAACAACGGATTTGGATGAAATTTTCATGGAAGATCAAAACTGACACAAGGACAAAGTGATTAGATTTTGGCAGTGATGCAGCTTATAGTCTGGATCCATGGATTTGTTAAAGATTTCTGTATCATTGTGAGACAGCAGCATGGTGTCACTGTAACTATGACAACAAGTGAACACTACGTCAGCTGCCTGCTGACGATCACATGATTGCGATCCTACTACAAATCCACCACTGAGGACCAGAAATTTTTTAAAGATTTCATCCGTAAAAAATCAAATCAACGGCTGAGCAGCCTTGGTGGAGTACTGCGCTCTCTGACTGCTTTTCTTATTCTTATTAGCTTTCCTTAGGTTTCGCCTCTGTTGTTAGTTTTTTGCAGTTTTGCTGTTTTTTTGAATCAGGTCTGGTTTACCCTGCTCTGTTTGCCTCTCAGTTTAGTTTCCTCATTCTGTGCTGGTTTCAGTTTCATTCCTTCATTAAAGTCTTTGTAAAGCCTCACCTGTCTCTGCCACATCTGTGTCTGCAACTGTGTTGCCAGACCTGCCATGACAGACAAGGCTGCAAATGAATGAATGAATAAATGAAAGACATCATGTTTGTGAAACATAAAATCTGACAACACATTGGCACCAGAAACATATATATCTATATGTCAGCTCAAAGGTGGACAAAATCTTTATTTTTTAAATGAACATCAAAAATGGTATCCATGTATAATTATGATTTTTCCACACATGGCACTGTAAAATGTGTTTTTATTTATCCCACTTCTTTCCATATTTTGTAATTAAACTGTAATGGTGGGAAGGGTGGTAAATATGTGAATCTGGGCTCACTATGGTGTCACTACTGCACTGTGTATTACAATGTGAAATGCAGGACTCACAAAAAGCTACAAAGTATGAAAAATTTCACCACTTTTTGACTATTCCCTAAGTGAGTATCACTCAAATGAACGCACTGTTAGGAAATGACTGTTCTTGAGGCTGCCTATTTGTGACTGCAATCCACTTTTCAAAAAGCAAAATGGTTTTTCCTCTACAGTGACATTATTTAACTATCTGAAATTCATCCTGTGTCCTGTACAGACATGCGTGCAACTGATAATGCTTAAATAAGAAAAATAAGTACAACTGCAAAATCAAGGCTTTACTGAAAATCACTGGGGGAGAGGATGAAGTGTACCCAGCAAAGCATGATAACTTTAAACTTCTGATGTCAGCAAGGGAGCCCTTGTTAAATGTAAGCAGCATATGTTCAGGGCGCCATCTTCGTCGCGTCTGGCCAAGTCTGTGTTCTCCAGAGAGTAGCCAGGATAATCCTCGACAGAAGCCTCACATCTGCTGGGCTAGGCTCCGACTCCAGCTCAGCCTCCTTGTATCCCCCAAACAGCCACCACTAAGCTGCTTCTCTCCTTATAAAAGCCAGGGCTCAATCTCAGGCAGGAGCAAGTGTGAGTGGTGGATCAAAGCCAGTATGAACAGACTTTGCTTAATGCACAGCACTGATGTGGCATCACTGACAGGTTCATGATATGCAGAAGTTCAGTGTGACGTACAGCTAAACGTTATGGTTCAGTGATGGCTCACAGCCCTGTAGTGTTATGTCATTACCAGTTAGTGGCTGTGTTCCACATACCACGTCCCACAATTTTCAGTTTGAATCTTGTTTAATTTTTGCTCTTTCTCCCAGTGTTTTGTTTACTGGCTGTACATTTGGGCCTTGGTTTTGAACTGAACTGAACTAAAATACCAACTCTGTACATATTGAAAAATTATGTAATAATCCACGAATCCACGCCACTTAAAATCTCTGTATTTTCACTAAGGATTGCATGATCCTCTGATCAGGGGGGTCAGTGGTCCACGTGGTTTTAAGCAAGACCTTGGTGAACACAATGGTGATAATGACCCAAACTATGAATGGTCCTTTAATTTAGTACTTTTTCTCAGTCTGACTTGGTCCACTCGTTGTGGGCCTCTAACCACATCCTACATCATTTAGCAGCGTAAAACTGTCTTAATTTAAAATCCTAGTTAGCTGACATGTTGAATATGCCATTTTCCTTCTGTCTGTTTTTTTTCTTGTGTCCTTTTCTCACCTGTTTTGTTGCTCCTCTCCAGACAACTTAAACCATGTAACTGCTGAGAAGCCTAAGCCTCAGAATATCAACACATGTGCATCAGTGAGCCTTGGTTGTCCATCTCTCATGGATTCGGGTTTTAATATTAAACTGAGAACAGGTTTTGTCATACAAACAAATGGATTCTATTGTTTGTTTCTACTTTCCGGGTATGATTCTAATGTTACCGGTGTTCCATCATATTTTATCAATATTTAAGTGGCACTCGAGTCGGGGGATGAAACATTTCTTGTTTCTGTAACACTCATGTAAACTTTGGTGAAGCATAAATTCTTATCACAAGCCTTCATGCTGTGTCAAATAAATTACAGGGGTTTTTAATTTCAGGCTTAATACAGAACTAATTGAAACTTGAAACTTAATAGGTAAATTGTTTCAACAGTTGTTGCAAGAGAGAGAATGTTTCTCTACAGAGCTTCCTCTTGTTTTACAGCCAGAGTGACAAGGTGACTTTGCAGGCATGAAACCACATCAGACACTTGCTGTGAATAACAGTTTAAACGCACAACCTCCCTTGATGTCAGCCTAGCTTTAATTTGGGCAGCGCCAAAGACTGTCCCTGCTCGTTCTACTCTCTGTAATCATTTATGAAATGAACTAAAAATCTCAATGAATACTTGGGAGAATTACAATAAATTTCTCTTCATCTTGTTCTGGTCACAGATTCTCCATTACATGCACTTTGTCATTATACACGTACTCAGATCCAGACTGCATTCCCTCTGCTCCCCAAATAGCAACCTTTATTCTTATCTGCTGCTGGAGAAAATAAGGCACCCCACATCATAAAAACAAACAAATAAAACAAAAATCCCACAGACATTTGCAGTCAGTAATATTACTTGCATAAGGTGTTGACCTGTTAAGCAATACCACTGTATTAGTATGATCACACAGTATAATAGCAAATAAATGAATTGTATGCATAGCAGTTTAACTTATCACTGTGTGTTCCACTCCTCTAGCAATCTTTGTATTAACATTCACTGAATTAACACTCTGATAGTGCTACATTCATCGACCATTAAATTACCTCACATGCAAAGTGAAATTATGTAATGCAATCAATAAAAAGAGGCAGTTTGAATGCAAAATGAAAATAAATGTTCACACAGACACAGAGCTGACTGGAGCACTGTTAACCCAGAGAAGCTGGCAGTTACAGGTAAAGTGCTGTTTGTGAAGCAGGGACGAGGGCTCTGAAGTTTGTGACTGATTTAAGCTGGGGTAGACCTGCATGGCTCATCTGTAATCATGCAGACAGAGGCTCTGATTTTATCATGCATGGCAAAGCACCTTCCCATCAGTCATCAGAAAGCTCATCTACAGTGGTAAAATACTTCAGGACTACACTGACATGAATATTGTGAATAATTCCACTTGGACATTGACCTCATTATACAGCTAATAGGATGGTAGAGGTGTGAAATGTACCAGGCAGGGTTTTTTTTTTTTTTTTTTTGCATATAAGCAGCCAAATAAAATGGAACAAAATAGGTAGATTTCACATACATTTCTGGACTGAATAAATGACTAGCATGACAAATGGCATGTCTAAATCATGAAAACATAGTTGTGCTGTCAAATAAATGCGTGCAAGAGTTTTTCTACAGCTCTTGAATATTTCTCAGTACATATTTATGCTCCCAGATGTGAACTGAATAGAATATTGGGCATTCCGTTAGTGTAATTAGTATTCTGTCTGGCATGTCGATGAAAGTTTTGTGCAAATGTCAGACGGGTCTCTGCTGTTGTGTAATCCCCTTAATCACCACATAATGACCTAATTAGTTCAGTTACACTCTGATCAGCGTTAAGCGCTAAAAGAGGAGGTTCATCCTCTGATACTTGTTTTGGATTTAATAAGAACTCTCTTGTTCATATTTACTGTGGCTTTATGTTTGTAAATCATACAGCTTCATACTTCTCAGTTGCATTTAACTGTGTGTTTAAATACATATACAATACATATACAATGTGTCACGTGACCAAAAATATGCATTACCTCCAACTTTTCAATCAGACACCAGCTTTTTGTTTTAACTATTCTCCCTAGAACACAGAAATTAGTGTTACATACAACTAATCTGGAAGGAGAAAAAAAATTATAAGGAAGCATAAGGTGTCTGATTAATTTTTCTATTAACTTGATGTGAAATTGTTAATGTAGTCAAATCATCCACGATGTTTTTTCTGCCACATCAACCAATCTTGCAGAATAGTATCCAGTCGAATTGACAACATTATTCATGTTTTTATGGTTCTGTTTTTGCACTTGTGCAATTGGCTGAGGGCTAGGCATTAGTTATGGTCTGTTTTATGTCAGAAAAGTCAATTTAACTAAAATCCCAATCTTCTCAACCTTAACCAATGTGCCTTTGTTGCATAAAATAGATTGGGACCTGACTCTGAACATCAGTCTGTGGTAGAAACATTGTGTGCTTTTTATACCCACAGTCCACCTTCTAGCTACTCCAGTGCAGTTTATAATGGTAACACTTCCTTCAGACCACACAAAGCCCTCTGATACAGTCTAACATATCAACATCATCTCTGAATTAGCACCCAAGTTGCTTTAATTTAAAAGCTCAAAAGGCTGTCTGTTTTACTGCATGCATCATTCATCATGTATTTAATTATATGCAAATAAATACTGCTTCTGCCAATGACATAGTTGCTATTGGATGAACTCATAACACCAGAACATTAAAATCTGAGATTTGACCCCTTGGGAAATGACATAGAATTTGAATGCATAGTAACAGTAACTTTTTCTCATATCAGACTAGTTTGTAAAAACTATTGCTACACAATCAGAGTTTAATAGCCCCTCATACGAGAGTTTATTTGTACAATTTTGTTTGTATAGTACATGCATTTTTATTGTTTATTTGTTTGAAATTCTAAAGATAAATACATATTCAGCAAACTCTTTTAAAACAGCATATGACCAAATAGATATTAGGTAACTTCAGAAGAGGTCACAGGATGCTGTGGAGACTCTGCTGGGATGTTTTAAGATGATAGACTAGGATGTTCTTTGTCATGCATGCAGGCAGGATATTGATGGACTTCTTGCCTGCATTACAGACTATGTTAATTTCAGCATGGACAGTGTGATCCCAACCAAGACATTGCGCTGTTTCCCAAACATCAAGTCCTGGGTGACTAAAGACATCAAAGCTACACTGAACAAGAAGACGGTGGCCTTCTTGAGACTACAACAGGAAGGAATTATGGGAAGGTTCAGAATGAGCAAAGAGAGATTGCTTGAGGGCAAGGAGGGGTACAGGGGGAAAACTGGTGACCAACTCCAGCAGAGTCAGGGAGGGGATGAGTGGCCTGAGAGCCATCACTGGTCATGAAGGAAAGAGCAACCAGGGGACTGGAGGCACCTGGATGAGCCAAACAAGTTCAACATGCTTTTCAACAGGTTTGATGATGTGACCTCCCCACCATCCCCAGACTAAGACTCCACCCTCTTAATGCCTTTACCTCATAATCAGTTTCCAACACCATTGTCTGTTCTTTCTACTGTCTATTCACCTTCAGCCACCGCCCCCCCACTGCATTCATCTGGCACCCTCTCATCATTGTTAACCTGAACAGCTCTCCCTTCACCCTTTCATTTCACATGTCATGAAGTCACTGGAAAGGCTGGTCCCGAAGAACATTCACAGTTTGCGTACCAGCCCCACATTGGAGTGGAAGATGCCAACATCTTTCTGCTGCACAGAGCTTATACTCACCTGGAAGAGGCAGGCAGCTCTGTGAGAGTCATGTTATTTGACATTTCCAGTGCTTTTAACACCATGGCAGGAATAAGCTGCTGGAGATGCAGGTGGATGCTCTACTAGTGGCTTGGACCACCAACTGCCTCACAGGGGAGCCACAGTTAGTGGGGTGTAGAAGAGCTGCTAGAGAGCAGCATTGGTGCACCTGATGAAGAAATAGCCCACATATTGTTACTATTGTCACGTCACCCCTTCATTCCATTTCCCATGGTTATCCACAGTTCTTACACCCTTTGTTACCATCTGCCATATCCCTGTTTTACCTTTTGTTATTACACCTTGCTATTTGCAAGTGTTTACCAGACTCTTTGATCCAATTACCCTTTTGTTCTGTTGTCTTCCCCTCAGTTACTGATTAGCAACTATACGCAAATTAACCACTGTCCACCTTGGTATTTCCTTTCAACCCATCCCGACCCTTTGATCCATCCTCTGATATGTTCCTTTTGCCTTACCGTCTGTATTTGCATACAGGCCCTCCCTACCCTTTGATCCATCCACTGACATACCTATAAAATGTGTGCCCTGAAAATGCTCTGGGTTGACTTACCTTTGCAGACCCATACTCTGTGTCGGTAAATCCACCGTATTACTGGAAATACTAATAAAACACACCATTACAGCAAACTTTGAAGGACCAAGAGTGAAATTTCTTCAACACACCTCAGGAGACTTTCGACCTCTGACTCGACACTGCTCACAGTCCTGCCATCTGCAAAAGTTTTCAGATGACTCAACTATAGTGGGCTGTATCAGTAGGGGACAGGAGTGTGGTGTACAGCTTTGTGGAAGGGTGGGACACCAACTAGCTACAATTTAACATTATGAAAACTAGGGTGTTGGTGGAGGATTTCAGGAAGAATAGGACCACTCAGAACTCAGTCATTATCTAGTGAAAAGAGGTGGACAGTGAGAATTACAAAAAAGGTCAGAGCCACGTGTTTTTTTCTCAGGAGGATGAGATCTGTCAACATCTACAGACACCATGCTGCAGATGTTTAATCACTTGTCAGTGGCCAGTGTCATCTTCTATGCTGTGGTGTACGGTGCCAGCAGGTGAAGGACTTCCTCTCCCTCTGTCTGACTATCCTCTCTGCCTCTCTCTTGCTTTCCCTCTCTCTCTCTCTCTCTCTCTCTCTCTCTCCTGTCAATCCTGCCTTGCTTGCAACCTGCTGATTGCAGAGATTGGAGACAGCTGCGATGATCAGCTCTCCTGCCCATAATCACCTCCGTCTATAAAAATCAAGCTCATTCCATCCACTCGCTGCCAGACCATAGACTTCCATAGCTTCACATGGACTCTGTTTACCAGTGTATTCCCACTGGTCCCCGTTTTGTCTCAAGCCTGCTCTCCCTGATCCACTGCCTCCTTAGACTCCTGCATGTCCAGTTTCGGCAACACACTCCCCAGCCCTCTCCTGCCTTGCCTTCCCTCCTGTGACATGGGCAGGTAGAACGGTCTACAGTTTTACAGTCAAAAGTTTAATGTGTAAGCTGTTCTTGATATAAATACACAAGCCACCCCCTCAGAATTTACGGCTGAGTGCACAGTTCCTGCCAGCACAAAATGTAGCTAGCCCCTCGATGATGACAGCGTTGTTCAGGATCGATGAGTTAAACCACGTCTCAGCTAGAATTATTGCGCAGCAGGTCCTAATCTCGTTTTGTTAATTCCAGCTCCATGTGATCTATTTTGTTCTCCAAGGAGTGAACATTGGAGAGGAGGATGGATGGAAGTGACATTCTGTAGGGGCTAGTTTTTAGCTTAGCTGTTAGCCCACCCCGACAGCCGTGCCTCTGCCTTCATTCACACCACCTCCGCTAGCTCCTCTGTAGGCTTGTTCTGCTAGGCTACTCCACTGCAACGTGGGCTCCTGGATCTTGTCAGCATAGCACTCCTCGGCTACGCAAGCGCCCCCAAGTAGTTGTCTACACTGCCAAGGTTGCAGGATAATTATAATTCCAGCAAGTGCTGGAGATCATATACTAACTTATTGAGATTGTTCACTATTTCTGGCATCCTAGGTGGTGTATTTTGATTAAAACATCTGTAACTGTAACTGAACAGGGCACTGCCATCAGTTATATAGATAGAATATAGTAAAATTGCCAGCTTTATTCTTTATTGTTCTACCCTGGTCTTATTTTAGACTATTTAATATTATTCAATAATCTGTCATACTTATATGTTATTGCTTTCTACTTTCATGCACTGCAAGAATTTCCCACAGGATTAATAAAGTCTGAATTTACCTTAAATGCGAGTACGCAGCTTGTTATGAAAATAATGAAAGAAAGTTGCAAACTCCATGTCTGGAACAAAAGGTGTTATATTAGGGATAGCAAAAATAGCTTAGACTACAATCATCCATAGTCTGCTACTGCATGTGTCTAATATAATGACTCTGAACTGGAGTTTTTGTAGTGCTCATGGTCAGAAGCCTGCGTAGCACCTTTCTATATTGCTACATAACATGGTTATTAATAGTCAATAGTCAAAGACAGGCCAAATGGAGGGAAACACAACCTGTTTAAGGGGAGATGAGAACAAATGGCAAGCTGATTGAAAGGATTAGTCAAAATGATTGGAAGGCTGTTACCAATAAATGCATGGAAATACATCAAAGAATGTAAATGTGTGTGTGTGTGTGTGTGTGTGTGTGTGTGTGTGTGTGTGTGTGTGTGTGTGTGTGTTTGTGTGTGGTTGCATCTGTGAGCAAGGTGAATGCAGATATAGGTCAGCAGAGACCAGATGATGTATTGACTGAAACAGGAAATGCATCTGCTTGTTCTGCAGCGTTGGGCAACAAACACACCTTGAAGGCACAAAGCAGGGAAAACACCATCTGCCATTCTTATCCTACCAAACAGCCTGGAATCGAATGGATACACAGTCCACCCAAAACACAGCAGCAGAGGAAAAAGAAGATCAGTGCATCATATTCATAGGAGGACACTTACAGTCAGATGAACTTTGAAGATATTATCTGTATTGCATTGTTGCCAGGTTTGCCAAAGACTGATTTATGGACTACTGGTTGAGTGATAAACTGTAAGATTCAGTATTAATAAACTTATTCCACAAAGACACATTTCATTTGAAAGAGGAAGCTGATTTATTGCTTGAGACCTTGCTGACCAAATCACAAGGCAATCATGACAGCATATCCTCTTGACATCCACAGGGATGGGGAATAGCAATGAGCTGGCTGTCGGTATTAACACTGCTGTGATCTAAGTTAATGAAGAAAACACTTTTGTAGGTTGTCCTTTACTTTGCTGAATTCTCCGATTTATTGTACTAAATCACCGATCATATGTGTAGCTACTGTGCTCTGATATTTGAAGAGCCTTTGCTGACGTTTTTACTATAGTATGGTTTCCAAAATATAAATGCAGACTGTATGCATGACATACAGAACACAACTGACACCAGAAAAGCATGGGCAATGTAGGAGAATCACAAGATCCTCAAGATTAATAGTTTAAAACTGATAGTATATTGTAAAGAATGCAAGTAGAGATCAATTGGTGTGTGGGTGAATATACAATATGAAAAAGTGATGTTTTTCTTGCAAGGTGCTGATACCCATCTCCTGGTGTGGTGGAGGGTGTGTTGATGCAGAAACTTGAACAGCATTATGAAACATAAAGTGTACAGTCTCCCTACTCATGAGTCTGGAAAGTCTGTCCACTGTTTGACTGCAGTCAGCTGGATACTCAGAACATCATTACACCTGGCTGAGTCTTATGAACACATTAAAGAATGTCAAAACCAAATGTATATTGTATTTGCGCTAAAAAAAATGAATCAAGGTCAATTTAGTTTTACTTTTGACATGAACTTACAAAACATTTTTTCATCTCAAAGTAAAAATATTTTTCCTACAAAGTAATGCTAATTTTTAAAAAATACATAATGTTAAAAAAAAAAAAAAAAAAAGTACTGCAGCAGTATTTACCTCCTATAAAGTGACTCATCCAATTCAAAACAGGTGCAGACAGATGGTAGCTGAAGTCTCATAATCAGTGAAATGGAATTTCAGTGAATGTATCTCATGTGATATTAGCACACTCGATGTGACCCTGTGAAAAGGTTATTTAAGGCTTAAGTCAGGGAAAGTCAGGGGATGGATACAAAAAACATCCAGCTTACTGAATCTCCCTTGATGCACAGTTAGATCACTGAGAAGCTTAAGGACTATGGCACATACGTAAATCTGCTATGCCTTTTAAAGGTACTGTACTTATGATCCATCCATGAATCCATTTAGATAGACGGTCATTGTTACGGTAAACGGAGGCTCAAGTGCAGGAAATGAGATTTCAGACCAGAGAGCAATTTAAAAGGCTTTTATTTACAAAACAGGAACAAAACTACAACCGAAAACAGGAGCTACACTCTACAAGGAAATAATCCTTCCATCCAAGGAAGACTCGAATCCTCCTAGCGGAGAGGCGGACTGACTACATGACAAGGGAAGAGGGTAATGTTAGCAGACCACATATGGTAACACCAAGGCAGGAATACAATCAGGAATAATATTTTACAGAACGGTGAAACAAAGGCCAGATCTAATTAAACATTCGCAGACCCATGTATGGTAAAACCAAGGCAGGAATACTCTATTCGAGACAAGGAACAAGCACAAAGTAATAAAGTGAAATACTCAAATCAAGTGTTATACAAAAACCATAGGTCAGATAGTACGGAAGCCCAAATACAATGTCAGAGAATTTAGGCACTAAGGAATAATGAATTAGAGTCTGGTACTCTATGGGTTTGGAAACTTAGCTGATGCAGACGTCTTCAGGGGAGACCGGTGCACTGAGAGGTGGTGGTGAACAGCCAGCGGTGACGTGGCAGCTGGAGGAGGCTGTGGCAGGAATCCAGCAGCAGAATGGTGGCAGGGCTTTGTGAGGCTGGCGTCGGAGGTGATGTAGCAGTCAGGGTTTGTGGGCTGGCAACAGAAGCGGCGTGGCAGGTGACTGGCATCAGAGGTGCAGGGGTGAGTGAAACGATACTGACGAGATGAGATCAGAGATATCCAGGGGTAGACCACACAGGTTCTGCAGAGGAATTCAGGAAGGTTGGAACCAGGAATCTGGGGTAACATGAGCAGGCAGGAACCAGTCTGGAATGGAGCAGAAATAGAATTACCCAAAGCACAAAACCAGAAGCCAAAACTGAACGGTGCACTGTACTAACTAGAGAACGTTCATGGTCTGCCGACGAGTGGTGAGTGGCGACAGGTTTTATGGAGGAGTTGGAGTGGCTGATTGGACTGCTCCCACCTGCTTGTGCACTGCTCTCGCTGATTAGGGATTGCCATCACCTGCTGCCAGCCTCTGTGCACACGCACACCTAATTAGAGAATGAAACCACAACACAAGGGGGAGGGGAGAGCACTGTTGCTACCTGACACCTGTAGCTGTGGGTGTGACAGTCATCGACAAAAGTTTCCATGCACTAGTTAAGACCATGTATATCATGACGGGTCTTGAGTTTCCAGTGACTCCTACAACGTTGCTGTGTATGTATGTATATTTTTGACTGCAGATTTAGTCATAGTTCCATAACATCTATTACAAATCCTTGAAAGAACCAAAATGCATGATACTTTAGTTTTTCTTTTTGACAAATCAGCATGTGTTTAAATGATTTCATAGAAAATTCAGGAGTGAAACTCAAGACTGCCATGATATACATGGTCTTTACAAGTGAATGGAACTTTTGTTCACGACTACCTATAAAACTGTTTGGCTTTTTTGGGCAGACTTGTGAGCTAAGGTGTGCACTCGCTATGAGCATTTCATCTTGAAATCAGAAATGCTTCTCATGACTTTCTGATTTAAAGCAATTCAGTGTGTTTTGCCACGGAGAGCAAAGGACACCCACACATTTGATCAAAGGATGCAGAATCAATAAGCCATTGAATCAAAGTCAGTTTTCCTTTTTCTTTTCAGAATGATAGGTCTGTGTTTACCAATTAACTCATAGGTCTATAAATTATACATCACAATGCACTGGGGCATAAATAGAATCAGTCTGGTGGTCTGTATTGTGTTCAAGCCACTGTTGTGACTGCACAGCTCCTCATTCATGAACAATACAAGTCATGTTGGAGTGCAGAAGACAGAAAACAGAGATAGTAATATTGCAGCTTTCCTGTCTCCTAATCATTTACTAACCTCCTATGTTCCTGTAATTTACACATGGGTGTTCCTCAAACAATCCTTTGAAACTTCATATCAAACTCTCGGACCAAAGGAAAGAGGCAATCAGTAATTTTGAGTCTGATATTAGATTTAGGAATGAGAATTGATTTCCCACAGAACAGACCAGAGTACGTTTTAAAAGGAAAGTTGTTTTCTCCAGACCAACCTTTGAAGAGATGAATGCAAAGCTTTACACATACTGTAGCATGACATGTGTCCAGACAGGATATGTAGTGCAGGTATATGGAATTCAATTCTTTCTAGTCAAGAAGACAATTTCAGATATTCACACTGTATTCTTTCTGGGACAAATGAAATCACATTTGCCATTGATGGGTATCTGATTTCCCATTACAGACATCTACAATTCACTTATCTGTGGTTCAATTCCAGTTTCAGATATCTACAGTTTAATTATGACTAATGGTTATAGTTGAGATCTTAAATGAACCTTTACATACTATGGTCACGTTAGACCTATTTTGACGTGTGACAGCAGTAAGGACATCCTGAATATTATTATTTCAGCCTAAAATTTGCTGACTTTTTCTGAAGTGATCCAGAATACACAAAAATAAATATATTTTATACTTTTGTACAGGTGTTACAAATCTGACCTACTGATCTATTGAAGTGGAATAGAGAGGGAAATGGTGGTTTTTGGGGAATCTTGAAACTGTGAAAGTGTACATGCAATATTTGTGTGTATTTTAAATTGGACAGTAGGGACAGAGTTTACTGGGAACCTTGACACTGTCACGAGACTGTCTGTGTTCCCACTACATGTGCACAAATTTCCACAGAGACAGACACCTGTTGGTTTCTGAAGAGTCACAGGGGAATCTTGAAATGCTCAAAGAATAGAACTGCTTAGGGTGATATGCATATAAGAAACAGAGTCGAACAGACAAGCGAAGGTGCCTTGACATGGTTGTGGGATCTGCACCCACAAGCACAAGCACCTGCAATATAGCTAGATATTCCAAAAAATACAAATACAACCTATAAATTCTGAGCTAACTGGGCTGATGTTTTAGTGGCAGTTAGATTTATTGTGCAAGACGCCATTGAGCTGATCTTTTAAGATGAGGAAGCAGAAAGTGACTTGGAGGAGAATGTGTCAGAGCAGGAAGACAACATGGATGAAAACTCTGACAGCCTCTCTTTAGGAAGATGACTCTGTGTAAGAGGAGCAGGTAGCACAGACATTTGTGTCTACTATAGGACAACACAATCAGCTGTTCCTAACTTCCACACCAGGTTTCAGGCAGGATGGCAGCAGAAAATGTCATTCAAGTGCTTCTGGGACCTACAAGACCAGTTGCTTCCTGGGTCATTTTCATTAAAATAGTCATTATTGCTGTTGTGTTTTCAGTTCTAAGGTATAATTCCCATTATACCTTAGAACCCTCATATTGTATGATACAATAGCAGATATATTTCTCTAAAAACAAGTGCTGTAAAATAAAAAAAAAACATACCCTCCTTGCCCTCTGAAACATTAAGCAAGTATTAATCATCATTTATTAATGTCCAATAGGCTATTTAGACATTCTAAACAGATGTAATAATAATAATAATAATAATAATACTAATAATAATAATAATAATAATAATAATAATAATAATAATAATAATAATAATAATAAATTTTATTTATAAAGCGCTTTTCCAAAAACTCAAAGACGCTGTACATAAAATACAATAAGATAAAACAAAACTGTTAATTAAAATCAATAGATAGTAAAACAAGTTCAAGATAAAATACAGAATCACTTAAGGAAAGCAGATCTAAAAAGGTGAGTCTTTAAAAGGGATTTAAATGTGGTGAGGTTGGTGCAGTCACGGAGGGCATGGGGGAGTGAGTTCCAGAGTGTGGGGGCGGCAATGGCGAAGGCTCTGTCCCCCCAATGTCGCCGGCTGGTCCTGTGCGGGATGGAAAGGAAGTTTGTGTGTGAACGGAGATTCCTGGGGGGGGTGTAGGGGAGGAGCAAATCGGTAAGGTAAGAGGGGGCAAGATTGTGGATGGACTTGAAGGTGAGGAGAAGCAGTTTGTACTGGATGCGGTGTGAAATGGGGAGCCAATGGAGGTTCTGCAGGACGGGGGTGATATGGTCATGAGAACAGGTTCGGGTGAGGAGTCGGGCAGCAGAGTTTTGAATGAGTTGAAGTTTATTGAGAACTTTGGAGGTGGAGCCGAAGAGAATGCTATTGCAGTAGTCAAGGCGGGAAGTGACGAAGGCATGAATGAGGGTTTCAGCGGCTGAGAAGGAGAGGAAGGGGCGGAGACGGGCGACGTTGCGGAGATGGAAATAGGCAGTTTTGGTGGTCTGATTAATGTGGGGTTCAAAAGTGAGGTTGCTGTCAAATATCATGATGTGTAGTTCAAAATTTAATGTAGACATTTGTTCTGAGGGATTCCTATCCCAAACCACACACTGAAGGCACTGAATCTAAACAATGTGTATGGGCTAAG